>NC_042616.1:76134040-76436901 GCF_901001135.1 Rhinatrema bivittatum
TCAGGGGGACCGCTCCGCCACCAAACTACCGGACCTTCTGGAGAGCTAAAATAGCGTCTCCGGTACCTCCTGGCTGAGCTCGCCAATGTAACCGTCTCTTTTTAGTCAGTAAGGAGGCCCAGACAACTGATCCGTAAAGATAGACTTTTATTGCCAGCAAGATGCAGCTAAGACAACGGCTTAGTACAACTGCATGCCACGCCCCCTTCGGAGCAAACCTTTATACACTTTACAGTTCTTATCTTTCACACATGCATTCTGGTTTTGCTGAACAAACATTTTACAAACTGCTGAACAAGCAATAGCTAGCGTGGTCTCTAGAAGGTGTAGCTTATGATCAGACTATTGTTTCGTCATTTAATTGACGGGTTAGATATTCGCGACAGCGTTCGTATTAATACAATACAAAATATGAATCCAAAATGGAGTCACGTTCACTAAACGTTAGTGCGTAAGTACGTCATTACGTTTTATTTGCGTTGCAAATGTTAGTAAATCAAGATGGCTGTGCGTTTCACTGCAGCCTGATGAGACGAGAGGCATCACCGCTGTGCAGTCTTCAGGGGTTCATGGAATCGAACTCCTTCACCACCATTGGCAGGCGAGGCAGAGACCCATCAGGACCTTGACCTATGCCAGCCCTCATTCCCCTCGGGTTGAGCCTTTAGGTGCCGGGGCTGCCAGGATTTGGGTGGGGTCTCTGCTGATAGCAGGAGAGGTCCATAGGCAGGTAGTAGTCAGAGGTATCTGAAGTCCAGGCAATGGTCCAGGCAGGCAGCAGTCAAATGTATCTGACATCCAGGCAATGGTCAGAGGCAGGCCGCAGTCAAGCGAATCCGAGATCCAGGCTGAAGTCAAACCAGGTATCCAACCAAGTAGAGGAACAGAAGCACAGATAGGCAGGAAGGAGCAGGCGGACAATGTGAAAGGAACAGATGAGGATGAAGACAGAAGTAAAACCAGAGACAGCTGGACAAGGGCTGAGACAGGCTGGATGAAGACTGAAAACAATGCTAGAATACTGAAACGCTGGGAAGCAACACGCACTACTTAGCAATTAGTTGGACCTATTGCTGAAGCGAGTTCCCACATGCTGGGAACTATTGCTGAAGCGTCCCACATGCTGGCCGGCCTGGGTCGGCCTCGGCGGCGTCTGTTTGGAGCATTGCCCTTTTATAGGGCCAGAGCACTAATGTGCAGGGTCTCCTTTGCTGAGGTGGGGCAAGGGTCACACTTGCCAGCTGTTTTAGTTATGGCCTGACAAGAAAGACAGTACTTTGCAGGCAATGTGGTTTTGGTGTATTGAGTTGAGGGAGGGCTGAGGCCCAGGCGTCAGGACTCGGCCTCCAGACCAGGTCCTAGTCAGAGCTGGGACTTGGCATCCATGTCGGTCCCTGGTATCAGGTCTGGGTCCAGGACACAGCCTCCATGTCCTCTGGTGTCAGGATTTGGCCTCTGGACTGGTCCCCGGTGTCAGGGGTTTCAGCCAAGACCTCAGTGTCACACTCAGGACTAGGCCGCGGCTTCTGTATCATGCTGCTGCCTATGCCTAGCTAAGGCCACAACCTCCAGAGTAGGCCAAAGTCCCTGTTTTGGCTTTCAGCCTATTCCCTAGATGGGCCTGAGCTTAGGCCCAATGCATCACTTTTTTTGTTGTTATTGTTTTCAAAACGAAATGTGAAAACCAATGAAATTTTGTCAGATTTTCAATTGTTTTATTTGGAGAATAAAATGAAACAAAATAAGAAATGTCATCTCATTTCCTATTTCATTTCTCATGAATGCCCATCCCTATTAAAAATCTCCATGATCACTGAGCTTGCTGCCTTAACACTCATTCTATACCTTTGAGTTTTGACCACAGAGATTTGACCACTTTACTTCCTGTATTACATAAGAACATGCCATACTGGGTCAGACCAAGGGTCCATCAAGCCCAGCATCCTGTTTCCAACAGTGGCCAATCCAGGCCATAAGAACCTGGCAAGTACCCAAACACTAAGTCTATCCCATATTACTGTTGCTAATAATAGCAGTGGCTATTTTCTAAGTCACCTTAATTAATAGCAGGTAATGGACTTCTCCTCCAAGAACTTATCCAATCCTTCTTTAAACCCAGCTACACTAACTGCACTAACCACATCCCTTGGCAACAAATTTCAGAGTTTAATTGTGCATTGAGTGAAAAAGAACTTTCTCCAATTAGTTTTAAATGTGCCACATGCTAACTTCATGGAGTGCCCCCTAGTTTTTCTATTATCCAAAAGAGTAAAAAACCGATTCACATTAACCCGTTCTAGGCCCTCAGCCGTCTCTTCTCCAAGCTGAACAGCCTTAACCTCTTCAGACTTTCTTCATAGGGGAGTTGTTCTATTCCCTTTATCATTTTGGTCACCCTTCTCTGTTCCTTCTCCTTCGCAATAGGGATGTGAATCGTTTTTTGACGATTTAAAAAAATCGTCAGATATTTTTTAAATTGTCAAAAATCGTTAGAGTCGCAATACAATAGAAATTCCCCCGATTTATCGTGAAAAATTGTAAATCGGGGGAGGGGGGGAGAGGGGGAAACCGGCACACCAAAACAACCCCTAAACCCACCCCAACCCTTTAAAACAAATCCCCCACCCTCCCGAAACCCCCAAAATGTTTTAAATTACCTGGTGGTCCAGTGGGGGGGTCCCGGCACGATCTCCCACTCTCGGGCCATTGGCGCCATTTTGGCTGCCACTAATATAAATGGCGCCGGTGGCCCGATGAAAAAAAAACCCCACCCAACCTTTTAAAATTACCCCCTTAGCCTCCCCCACTCTCCCGACCCCCCCCCAAAAAAACTTTTTATACATACCTGGTGGTCCAGGGGGCCGCGGGGAGCAATCTCCCATTCCCAGGCCATCGGCTGCGCTAAAAAAAAATGGTCGCTCCTGGACCCCCGCTGGACCCCCAGGGACTTTTGGCCAGCTTGTGGGGGCCTCCTGACCCCCACAAGACTTGCCAAAAGTCCAGCGGGGGTCCAGGAGCGACCTCCTGCACTCGGGCCATATTGCCAGTATTCAAAATGGTGCCAGCGCTACCTTTGCCCTCACAATGTCACAGGGGCAGACCGGAGCGGCCTCGGAGGGAACTTTCCTTCCACCCCTCCCCCAACCCGCACCTTCCCCTCCCTTCTCCTACCTAACCCAGCCCCCCAGCCCTATCTAAACCCCCCCTACCTTTGTTCGAAAAGTTATGCCTGCTCGAGGCAGGCGTAACTTGCGCACGCCAGGCCGGCTACCGTTGCGCCATGTTCCAGTCCGGGGGCTGGTCCGGAGGCTGCGGCCATGCCCCCGGGCCGGAACTACGCCCACGGCCTCGCCCCCAGAACGCCCCCAATGTCGCACCGGCCGCGACACGCCCCCCGACACCCTCCCCCCCCCCCCCCCCCAGGAAAGCCCCAGGACTTACGCTCATCCCGGGGCTTTTGTTAAGGAGGTATAGTTTGGATATAGTTAATAACTATTCTTTCTGGAATATTGTGGTCATAATAGGGGTCTCTGTTATATCCAACTGTGATAATTCTACCTATACAAAATTGTTTTCTTTGTAAATTATGAAAATGATAAATAAAGAATTAAAAAAACAAAAAAGTATCCCCTGAAGAAGCCCAGCACTGCTGCTGTCCTCTCTCTGCGGCAGGCAGAACCGCCAACACCATGCTTTCTCATGGCAGAAAGCCACTGCTGACCTGCTCCTATTTATTCCAGGAGGCTCCGAGGTCCATCTTCACTTCTTCAAGGCCCTCTGTTCTTTGTGGGAACTCCCTTGTCTTCATCCAGGGTTCTTGGTCTCTCATCAGATCCTGCATTCTCATCCATGCTGTCTTCAGATGTTCCTGTCCTCAGATGTTCTGTCTACAGATGTTCTGTCTCCAGAGGTCCTAGTTCTCTCCGGCTCCTCTCTTCAGATGTCCTTGTCCTCGGATGTTCCAGTTCTTCGATCCGTCTCCAGTTGTTCCAGTATTTCTGTTCCTGTGTCCTGTGGTCCCTAATTCTCTAGTTCCTAGCTCCAGGTTTCAAGCCTAGCCTCACCCACTGGACCCCGCTATCCGGACCCCGCTATCCAAGTCTCCACGTGCCTTGTCTCATCCAAGTCTCCTAGTGCCTATGTTTCGTCCTTGTTCCAGTGTCGTCGCCTGTCCTCAACCTCTGTCCATCCTGTTGCGCCTGCCATTTCCAGCTGGTGGGTCCAAAAGGGCTATCAAGTGGCTGGAGGGCTACCCCAGAGACCAGCATTGCGTTGCTGGGTCTCTTCTGGTGCGTTCAGGTTCAGCAGAGGTCTGGGTCTCGAGTCTCTAGCCTGTTTGCCCGTGCTCGGATGCTTCTCCGGAGTCCTCCTCTGGAGTCGTGCAATGGCTCTAGGGCATACTTTCTCTTCCAAATCAGGACCGCGCCTTAGCGCTCCCATAACAGTTATAGTGTATTATGAATATATTGGCCATTTGGGATATACAAATGGATAATTTTTAGAAGTTTTGTACAATTTTGTATAAAATCTATGTAATAAAAAATGTTTTGATGTACACTTGTGATGAAATGCATGTCACTCAGTGCCAAAGGACCCTGTGTATCAGAAAATGAGATAGGAACAGGAGGTACCTGTGAAAATATGTGGACTTAACCCCAGTACAACCTTAGCTGTGTATTTGAGATAGTCAATCAGCATAATACTCCAATCCCTCAAGGTGGACGTGGTGCAATCCAGTTTGTGATGCAGTACCAACATTCTAGTGGACAGAGATGCATCCATGTAACCACAGTCGCTAGAAATTGGGCAGATGCTCAATCGCACATCCAAAACAATACTGCATATTTTAACCAGGAGGGAGCTTCAGTTCTTATGGCTAGGTTGGCAGTATATAGGACAAAGAATGAGGAAGGACCCGATGTGCTCAGATGGCTGGACAGACAACTTATACGACTATGTCAGAAGTTTGGAGAGTACCACAAAGATGACCCCTTCAGATTTTCTGAGACCTTCTCTCTTTATCCCCAGTAAGATGACCATTATAACACACACACACACACACTGGCTCCACTACCTTTCTTCCACACATACACAGATGCTGGCTCCACTCCCTCTCCTCCACACACACACAGACTGGCTCCATTCTCTCTCCTTCATACATACACACTGAAGCTGGCTTCACTCCCTCTCCTTTACTCACATACATACATGATGGCTCTACTTCCTCTCCTTCACACAAACAAACAACAACTCCTTCACCTTCATGCACACACACACAGACAGTGACTCCTCTTCCTCTCCTTCACCTCCTCCACACACACACAGGTACTGGCTCCACTCCCTCTTCTACAAAAACACATGTGCACAGGCTCTGGCTCCAGCCTTTCTCCTTCAGTTGGGTCATGGGCCTCCTCCACCTCAGCCGCAGGGCAAGATGGGCTCCCCTGGTAGCTGCAGGCCTCCTCCTCTTCTGAGATAGTCACCCCTAGTGGCCATGGACCCTTTTCTTCTTTTGGTGAGATGGGATTCCCCCTTAGTGCCCCCCTATAACCTCGCATCCAGCGCCTTGGCCCCCTGGCCCTACCTCGCTATGCCACTAAACAGAGTAGACAAGAAGGAGTGGAGAACATGGGGAGGAATCTAGCGAAGTTTGAGGAATGTTCTAGGGTCTGGTGGCAAAGATTTAATGCTAAAAAAAATGCAGTAATTCATAGGGATAGTAACTTTAAAACAAGCGCATGGGTGCCCATATAAGAGCATATCTACGTGCGAGTGCACAATCACAGGAATTTTAAATAGTGTGCTCAGTTGCACCTATACAATTTAAAATGCACCAAGTGTGTATATGTGTGCTCCTAATTTTAAGTGGTTACTCGAGAAAACATAGTTTGTTTATCATCCTTAGGGCTTTGGCGGCTTTAACTCATACATGTAAGTGGATATTAAAACATGCGTGTGTTAAGGGCAATCCCATGGTAGGAGCACTGGATGGCCCGCGCCATTTTTAAAGATGGCGCCGGCCATCCATTACTCCTACCATGTGACAGGGGCCGGCCAATGGCATGGATACCCTGTCACATGTTAAGGGCAAAGGGCCATCGGCGCCATTTTTATTAGTGGCAGCTGACGGCCCGAGAGTGTGAGATCGCTCCCAGGACGCCCACTGGACCACCAGGTAATTTTAAAACATTTTTGGGGGGTCGGGAGAGTGGGGGAAGCTAAGGGAGCTATTTTAAAGGGTCGGGGTGGGTTTAGGGGTTGTTTTTGTGTGCCACTTTTTCCACCCTCCCCCAAAACGATAAGAGAACCACACGAACAATTTTGTGAGGTTTTCCTATCGGTTTCGGGGAGCCCCCGATGTCTGACGACTTTGAAAATATCGTACGATATTTTCAATTGTCAGAAAAACGATTCACATCCCTAATATTTATACCTTATCAAGAGCAGAAGTAAATATTTGTGGCTGCCGCATTCTGCAGCCACTGATTTAACATATGGATTTACTTATGTAAATGTTGGCCTTGCCTCAGAATGTCCCGACACACCCGGACTCCGTCCCTTTTTCCTATGTATTTGGTTGCTTGCTCATGTTTTTATATGCACATAATTGGGCCATTTAAAAATATGAGTCATGTATATGGGCCTTTTAACATAAGCAACTCTTAAAATTCACACTTTAGGCTGCAGTAACCTGAAGGAGAGGTACAATATTGGGGTGAAATTCTTGTAAATATATAAAAAAGAGCTGGATCTGGAGGTGATTGTATCTGATAAAATTAAAGTGGTCAAACAGGTGGATAAAGTGACAGCAGAAGCCAGAAAGATTCTTGGATGCATAGGGAGAGAAACGGCCAGGAGACAAAAAGAGGTGATATTGCCCCTGATGAGACTTTATTTGGAATACTGTGTACAATTCTGGAGAACGCACCTTCAAAAGGATATAAACCAGTAGGAATCAATCGGTCAGTGGTCTTTGTTCTAAAGAATATGGGGATGAACTTAAAGAACTAAACATGTATACCCTAGAGGAAAGGCAAGATGGGGAAAAATGATAGAGATATTTAAATATATCAAAGATTTTCATGAACAGGAGGCGAGCCTCTTTCAACAGAAAGAAGCTCTTGAATGAGTGTTCATGGGATGATTGTGAAAGAAGGTAGACTGAGGATTAATCTTAGGAAATATTTCTCTGTAGATAAGATAGTGTATACATGGAACAGCCTCCCAGTAGGGGAGGTGGAAACAAAAACAGTATCTGAATTCAAGAAGGAATTGGATAAACACAGGGAGGTCCATATTCAAAAGTATTTAGCTGGTTAACTCAGACGTAGCCTGCTAAATGAATATTTGGGCACATATCCATCTAAATTCTAGGTGTCTAGTAAATGAGGAGGCTAGAATTTAGCTGGATGTTGGGAGATTAACTGGGAGGAGTTGAGTTATCTGGCTAAGTTAACTGGCTAATTCCAATATTCAGAGTTAGCCGCTGACTTAGCCGGCTAAGTCTAGTCTGGCCAAAGATCTGTCCAAACGTTAGCCAGCTTGTCCTGTATGTTTGTCTTATTAGACTGTAAGATCTATTGAGCATGGACTGTCTTTTGTATATTTGTACAGTGCTGGGTATGTCGTGTAGCACTATAGAAATGTTGAGTAGTAGCAAAAACATTAAGTACGACTATAGCCAGCTATATTGAATTGTGCAGTTGCAATATTGAAGATACCTTCAAAGTTAGCCAGCTAAATTTATCTAGGTAAATTTACTATTTGGACTGTGTCTGAATATGGACCTCAGGGGATCTCTGATGGAGTGATGGGAATTGTAAAGCTAAATTAGTTAGGTGAATGGGCAGACTAGCTAGGCCAGATGGTCTTTTTCTGTTGCCATGTGTTTATGTTTCTATGAGGCTACTTTCAGTTGGTTCTAAACGGAACAAATATAATAGGATGAAACTACTCCAAAGTTTTGGGGTATTTTCATGTCAGTTGCATAAAAAAAAAAAAAAAGTCTTCAGCAGCCCTACCCCAAGGTCTAGCCCTGAGGCCTTCCTGGATCAAGCCAGGGCTCAGTCCTCGCAAGTATTTGAGCCAGGGAGCTCCCACCATGGATACCTCTTGCCCCCATTCCAGATCCAATGGCAAAACAGGCAGAAGCAATGCCCAGGCATGTAAAAAATATCTGGTGTAGATAACCTTACAGTAGATTATCAGATTTAACCAATAACCTTATGATATGAATTAATTAGTTTTAGGAAGCAGAAACAGACACTTTTGTGAGGTAGTCAATTAATTTATTAGCAGCATAAAGTAAAATAAGATTTGATATTGTGCAATTATTTATTTGGGTTTTTTTTTTTCTTCAGGTTCAGTTTTAGTTTTACAGTGCAAGTACTGTCTTACAATGAGAACTTATGAGCATTAACTTTAAGCTCAATTTTGCACTTAAAAATTATGCACTTGCCCAACTAAATTAGTCCATCTGAAAGATAATTAAGCCAGTGTTTCACCCTTCGTACTACTGCACAAGTCCAGGGTTACTCTTATGACAGGACGCTGTCTCAACATCATGTGGTAATCCAGCTAAGCCCCTTTTGGTGGATGATAGATAAACATAGAAACAAAGAAACATAGAAATGACGGCAGAAGAAGACCAAACGGCCCATCCAGTCTGCCCAGCATGTTTCACACTTTTTTTTTCTCATACTTATCTGTTACTCTTGGCTATTAGTAATCTTTTGGTTCTATTTCCCTTCCACCCCCACCATTAATGTAGAGAGCAGTGTTGGAACTGCATCTAAGTGAAATATCTAGCTTAATTAGTTAGGGGTAGTAACTGCCGCAATAAGCAAGCTACACCCATGCTTATTTGTTTACCCAGACTAAATAATTCAGTCCTTGTTGGTTATTGTCTGTATATAGATCCACTTTTCATTCCCCCTGCTGTTGAAGCAGAGATTTATGCTGGATATGCATTGAAAGTGAAGTGTCAGACTTTCTCCCAAGCCGTTGAAGCAGAGATCTATGCTGGATATGCGTCTTTCTCCCCTGCCATTGAAGCAGAGAACTATGCTGGATATGCATTGAAAGTGAAGTATCAGGCTTATTTGGTTTGGGGTAGTAACTGCCGTAACAAGCAAGCTACTCCCCGCTTTTTTGTGAATGCAAATCCTTTTTTCCACATTTCCTCTTGCCATTGAAGCTTAGAGCAATGTTGGAGATGCATTAACCATGTGTATGTTTATTGAATAAGGGTATTATCTCCAGGTAGTAGCCGTCATTCCCGCGAGCCACCCACTCTTCATTCACGTCCTCTAGACTTTATGGATCCACAGTGTTTATCCCACGCCCCTTTGAAGTCCTTCACAGTTCTGGTCTTTACCACTTCCTCTGGAAGGGAATTCTAGGCAAACACCACCCTCTCCGTGAAGAAATACTTCCTTACATTGGTTCTGAGTCTTCCTCCCTGGAGCTTCAAATCGTGACCCCTAGTTCTGCTGATTTTAAAGCCCAAAACATTCTCACAGGTGAGATATGAAGGCAGAAAAAGGATAAAGTATACTAATTGGCCAAAAGTCCTTCAAAGGAATAATTGGCAAGACAGTTACATTCACAATACTGAACAACTGTGCTGTGTAAGAACTCAATCTTAGCTTACAAATCACAGTTATAGTGACCTGTACAGTCAGTCTGGCAGCAAGGTCTCAAACCAAGCTTTCCAATAGTCTGTGAGGAAAGCCGTCACCTAGGTAATTCATAATCCTTTTCTCAGAGTCAAACCTCATTGCATAAAGTTCCAATCATTGATCCGGATTGGATATTGCTACCTCCTGTAGACACTGGATTGGTTGGATGCAAGTGATGTCAACTGGGTTCTGATGCATGGGAATATTCTCCTATACTTATTAAAGTCCATCAGCAAAACAGAATAATACCCATTTTATAGCTAGTCTCAGGATGGAAACAGTTTTACCAAGGACATATTCTCAGTTCTAGTCCAATGTTCTTCTCTCATTTAGGAGGTGATGACAACTGTCTGATATAAAGAAACAAACAGTCTTTTCTCCTCTGTGAAAAAATAGTCTCATATAAAGTTGCCAAAAATCACATGACTGCAAACTCCATGTCTGCATTGTTTTAAGCCTGCACCATTTTACTTAGTCTGTGTGCATAGTAGTAGGTCTCAAAAAGTCCATGATGCACATACTGTTTAGGGTCACTGGTGTTTACCCTAAAGATGTATCAATCCAGGTCCCAGCAATCCCCAGTGCTTTAAAAATTATGCCGTTCCTAGCTATTCCCCAGGCAGACAGCACCATTTTAAAAGAATTAGGACCTGGGCAGGTGTAACTGGGCATCGCTCTTCCCCATTTCACTGCAGGATCTGAGCAGAAGATTAGCGGAGTCCATGGTGGATGCTCACTATCTCCAGCACTTGACAAGGGCTTGGCCCCAGGCCTCTCCGGGCTGTCCCCAGAGGTAGGCATCAGTACCAGGCCACCAGAGACTTTTATTTAATGCAAAGAATTGACATCACTTCAGCGCCTTTCTCCAGTGCAGCTGTCACCATTTTGTCGTTCAGCTGTAGAAATGTAGACTGTTTTACGTCATACACTAACAACCACATTTTAAAAGCATTGCTTGTGCTAAAAAAGTTCATGTAGGCAAGTATATGGGCTACATGTGAGTGATGCGTATTTTAAAAGCTGCAAGTTATGAGTATATATGCACATGCACGAGTAACAAAAAGGGGTGCAAAAGGGGCGGAGTTGAGGGCAGAGCATGGGTACTCTGGGGCAGGGCCAACCGTTATGCACGCAACTCTGTATTTTAAAATCAGAGGCCGTAGCTATGTAAACTATATTGCTTTTCCTGATGAGAAGTAAGTCTGCAGATCTCATGTTTTTGGGCTTACATGACAGGGTGAGCGGTCCGGGTCGACAGGGGAATGTGCAGGATGAAGAACCAGAGGGGTCTGGATGATCTTGAGATTGACTGGGCAAACTGGTGGACTAATTTTAAAAACTGGAAATGTCCCTCGCACAAGCATGTTTTAAAATCTGCTTACATATGTGCATTAAAGCCTGCAAAGTCCTATGGAAGATATGCGAAGTAGGTTTGCTCGAGTAACTTCTTAAAATTAGGGGCAAACTTACACATGGTATGTGTATTTTTAATCATATGTGCTCAAGTGTGCACATGATTTAAAATTCAAGCATATCTCCCGCTTGAATGCTGATACGCGAACCCTCATTTTAAAATTACCATGTTTGAATTTTTTATTTTTTTCTCAGATTTTGGTTCCCTGACAGCCTTTTTTTTTTTTAATTTGACCACTTCAGAACATTATTTAAAATTATCATTTAAGATAAGCTTTTCAACATTTTAGAAAAGATACAGGAGGGTTTCAAAGACTGATAATTATTTCGAGCTGGGTAGGTAAACCTTATAGTCACTGCAGGCATTCTGAAGTCCTTTTCCTCCTTTCTAATAATCTTCCAGGTGTTCTAACTCTTTAGTGGGTTGTTTGAGGTTTTCTTCTTGCTGTAATGCTTTATCAGTTTGACAAATGATCTGAACAAACCTAATAAATATGAAGATGAAAAAATGAACCAAACTGAAAATCTGGGGGCTGCACATCCCTTGTAGCAAGCAACACACATTTCCACCACCACTGCAGGATTCAGAGAACCTTATTGCTCAGGTTGGTGAACTCCACTGGAATTTTCACACAGTGCAAAGGTGCATAAAAGCAGCTTAGTAAATAGACCCTAGTATGAACTTATTGGTAAAGATAGGCCAAAACAAGTTGAGTTTTATTAGAATGACAGTATATAAATTGATAAAATAAATAAAAATGTTTTCCCCAATTTTTTCAAAATTCTATATTATATTCATATATTGGATTGAAATTTGATAAAACCCCACTGAACTGTAAAGAAATATCACTTTGGGGCCGATGCAATACAGTGCGCTCAGCCGAGCAGGCATTAATAGCTGAGAGCAGGTAAATGAAGTACAGAAAAGCAGAAAAAACTGCTTTTCTGTACTTCTTTTTTAAAAGTAAAAAAAAAACGTGGCAGACCGCCGAGTTATGAAAACAGATGCCGGTAAACTCGGCCTAGGTTTTCATAACCGGCCGTCTGTCAGTAATGAAAATGGCCGGTTATGAAAACCGAGGCCAAGTTTACCGGCATCTGTCTTCATAACCGGCAAGCCACGGCAGATCGCGTTAGCAAGGAGGCACTAAGGTCGCACAAGCGACCCTAGCGCCTCCTTCCTAGTGCGACCCCCTAATTAACATATTGCATGGCGCCCCCCTTGTGGGCACCATGCGTGCGTTAAGAAAGCGGTCGCTGAAAAGTCAGTGCCCGCTTTCCACGAACATTATTGCATAGGCCCCTTTAATAGGGAGCAAACTGAAAATAGATCCAGAGTCACTGTTTTATATTCTAGATCAGAGATTCTCAACCCAGTCCTCAGGACATACCTAGCAAGTCAGGTATTCAGGACATCCTCAATGAATATGCATCAGATAGATTTGCATACAATGAAGGCAGTACCTATAAGTCTATCTGATGCATATTCATTGCGGATATCCTGAAAACCTGTCTGACTAGGTATGTCCTAAGGACTGGGTCAAGAAACTTTTCAGTAGATTTAGGACCTTACTCAAAAAGGACTATTCTCATTTTGTGTCAATGTAAAAAAAAACTCTTTATTGAATAAGGGCCTTAGGTCCTGATTGACTAATCTTATTGCCATAGACATGTAATGAGAGAAGAGACTTAAGGCCTGATTTTTAATCCACTGTGCGCGGGGAAAATGGGGGTTACATGCACAAGAGCCAGGCGTCATATAAGAGGCGGTCCTGGGGACAGGGAGGAGTGGTCTGGGGCAGGGAGGGTTGGTCCAGGAGGCAGGGTGGAGTTGGAGGCGTAAGTTCGAAAACAAGAAAAAAACAAAAAGGTAGGGATTTCGAAGGGGTCCGGGAGAAGAGGGGAAGAGGGAAGGAGGGGGGGGGTTGGAAAATTTCCTCCTAGTCTGCCCCTTAATTGGAGCAGACTGGTAGGGAACTGGGGGAGGCCTGATCTTGTCGCTGTGCATAAATTGCTATTATTTAAAATTTTTCAACCCTCCCTTGAGCACGCTGCCCCGGATTTTATAACATGCGCGTGCACATGGACGCACACACATATTTTTTTTTTTAATCTACCCGTTAGTGAATTAGGCTTCTAGTCAACAGTTTTTTTTTCCTGAAATGGTTTATATGTGAAAAAGGGGGAGAGAAATAGAGATTCTGGCAATTATTTCTAATTTTTCAGTTTGTCTTTGGTAGCAGTTTTTCATCAGTTGACATCTTGATGCAACAAACTATCTGCTGTCAAAAATCATGTCAAGACCTGAAAGTGGCTGTATCATGAATGTTCCTTTCCTCTTTGTTATATTGTTTATTCTGTCAAAATAGTTTCTTCTTTACATTGAAGCCTATTTGAAAAAGAGGTCTTGAGCTTTATTATTACTGGTAGATGCAGTCTAAAAGCACTTTCAACTTTTATCATCTAAAGTGTCGTCTGACTGCAACCTTTCTTGAACCTAAAGAAAATTACAAATCCTTTCCAGCAGCCATCATGAAAGTTGACAGCTGCAATGGATATCATCTAAAAATTCCCATTTTGCAAAGAGAGCAGAGCAACTATTGCTGGTTTTCTTTTGGGACCAGGCACTGGCAAAGCTTGAACTGAGGCAGCACTGGGAGGAAGACTAAGACCCCTAACCACTGGATCAATCCTACAATGCATGAAAGGCAGGAGAAAAAAACATTGTTTAATGAATCCCATGCCCAGAGGAGCTCAGTGAAAAGGGATTCCTGGGAAAATGCAAGTGTTCCCAGCAACCAGAAGGCCACCCAATCCCTGTTATTATAGAAACATTTCCTTCTGAATCTCTTGCTAGAGTACCTTGCTACTGAATCAAATGCCACGGATTAGGAGTGTCCTGTTTCCTGCCTAGCAGCTTCATCATTCGATCTGCGTACCATTTCTCAAATGAACCACCGTCCCTGTGAATCACACCTAATGTGTACCGAGTGTGACCACAACTTCCCCAACTTCTTGGGATTCTTCAGCTCTGACTCGCATTCTGCCTCAGACATAGGATCTCTCTCTACCTAGAGGCTCAGACTGGTTACGGGGCCCAACCCCCAAGACTTTAGCCTAGTAAGGGACATTTTGACTATTTAAACTATTCCCTCCTATTAGAGAAGTTCAGTTTATTTCCAAAAGGGCGTTATATCTAACCATGGCTTGAAAGATATACCATGATTGAGACCTGTTATTTGTATGAGTGCAGAGGGACTTTTTAAGAATGTTTTATGCTTGTGGGACTGAGATCTGGTCAGCTGATGAGTCCTGCCATTTTAATGGCCGTGCATCAAAATGGTGCCCTCCGCTCAAGAGGAAGGCACCAGAGAGACATCACTCCGGCACATTCTCCAAGAGGAAGGTGTCATTTATAGAGAATGTCAGACAAAAGAGGATATCTGGACACCTGGACCACAGCCTCCAGCCCTGGGCCTCGACTGAGGCCTAGGAGCCGGTGACATGTCCTGCCTTGGCCCAGGGCTGAAGCCAAGGCATTTTTTTTTTTTACTACTAACAGCACATTTAGCACGCATGAACAAAACTTTCAAATATTTCTGTTTTATATTTGAGATTGTACTGTACGCAGTGTGAGGGTGTTCTGTAACCTGTCTGATACAGGGCACTTCTTTTCCCACTGATTCTACACCTATCGGAACCGTCAGTGCTACAGACAGTTCTCTCTATTGCCCCCTTAAACTTATACAATTCGAATAGCTCAGAAAAGACAATCGGGTTTTGCCACAGAATCACTTTTATTGTCAGAATTTTCAGGTTTAGCAGTTAGAAGAAAATAAACAATACATATCTCTAAAGTCCTTGCTGCTTAGCATCTGTTTATATTAAGTTACCAAACGTGGACATAAACATATCAGAGACTTCAACTTGCTTTGGATATATTAATAAATGTACTTAGCTAACTTTCCTCATTTATTTATTTATTTATTTTTAATTTTTATATACCGAAGTTCTAGTAGGGACTACAAATCACTCCGGTTTACATAAAACGAAGAACTGCTCAACAGATAGCGGAGCTTTACATGGAACCGTATAAAATATGGAACAGTATAACTGGTTGACAATTTAACATAGTGCTAAATAAAGTGATAATATTTTAACTGGTAATAAATAAAGAAATATAATATTTTATATAGGAAGTATAACTATTTAACGTAGCAATAAATATAATTATAAGCAATGCCTAATATATATATGAAATAAAGTGAATTTTTTTTTTTAGGAGATTACCTTCCGTTCATGCTGGAGCAGTCTCTAGCTGGGATAGTCTGCGGAGGAGAGCTTGCGGTCTTGGGCCCTGTTATTCACTGGGGAAAGGGGCTTATCTCAGCCCTGGAGAAGAGTAGCCAGTTTTGACAGGAGAAGCCGGGTAACAGGCAAGATTCTCTTACATCTAGACTTCTAGGACACCAGAACTCTTCTGCTCAGCAGGAGGGAGGGGCGGGGGGGGGGGGCAAATGGTCTTTCGGTTACCTCCCTAGCACTCTCTCCCCTGCCACTTTTAACAGCCTAGACATGCATATGTAAACAGCTTGTGCATAGTCAAGCAGCAGGTCAGATGGGGGTCGTTCCTTCATTTCAGAGTGCTGCCCCCCCTTTCTCCATCGAGGGGGTGAACTGTTCCTCCTTCTTACACACATACACACCCTCTCTCTCCCTTATACATGGCTGCTTTCACACAAACTTCTCTCTCCCTCATACACACATGCTTTAACACACACACTCTCTCTCTCTCTTTCTCACACTTGCTCTCACACTTCTCAAAATGACACTGACCACCTTTTGTCCTTCTCTAGTGACAAGGGTCCCTATCATGTGATGGAGGCTGCCCAATGGCAGTTGGTGCCATTTTGAGTAGTGGCAGCTGCTGACCCAGGAGTAGGAAGTCACTCCTGGGTTCCCCAATACACATCCAGGTTTATTGGTGAGTCCTGGGGAGGGGGTCTAGGGTGGGTTACGGTGTTCAGCTGTGTGGGGGAGTTAATATTATGTTAAAAGGGAAGGGTTGGGATGAGTATGGGGTTGGGGTTTGTTTTTTTTTTTTTTGGGGGGGGGGGGTTACAATGAAAAAAAGAAATATGGTCCTGGGTTGTCCTGAAATGGCCTACCACTGAAACAAAATTAAAAAAAACCATAATACAATTTTTTGGGGTTATCACTCTTACTTCACATTACAAGCCAACATGCAAAAAAAAAAAAAAAATCAAATTCTGGTGTCACCTCAGCAAATCAAAATCTGTCCACTGATAAACACTTTGGAGGTAATTCTAAAAATTGCATATAAATGTAACATACTATCAAAGCAATTTTAAAAAGTCATTTATGTGTATAAAATGCACTTGCATGTGAATATCCTATGGATAATTCAAAGGCATATATTGTAGCAATTTTCAAAAGCCCAATTACATGGGTAGAGTGCATTTATTTATTTCAAGCTTTTATATACCGTTCACTCAGTATAACTGACCGGGAAGGTGCACAACAAATTTTTCAAATAAAACAATTCATAAAACAGAAAAATAAAAATAAGTATATAAAATAAAATAAGAATGTCTGTACAACTTTAAAAGACCCTTCAGTGTCCTGAAAAAAGCCATACACCAAAACAGCTCTGCAACAATTAGCAACTCCCAGCTGGGAACAACCATGCCTTTACTTTTTTTCTGAATGCCAAATAATCATAGTCTAACCCAATATCCAACAAAGCAGTGTTCCATAATTCAGGTCCCATCTCACAATTTTTAATGTATTTTAAAATAAAAATCTGGCTCTAAGTGAAGTAACACAAACCCCTGCAAAGAAAAGACACCTAGAATCTTGCTAATGCAATTCAATCACAGAGTTAACTCTCAGGACTCAAATAACAGCAGTCTTATTTATGAAAAGGCAGCAATGCAAATATAATACTAGAATACTAACCCAGCACCTACTAGGCAAATCCCTGCAGATTTTAGCCAAAAGATATTCATTAAAAAATTGGAAGAAGGATCCAACAGAAGAAAATAGGATAATGCATAAACGTTGGCAAGTTAAATGTAAGACATTGATAAGACAGGCTAAGAGAGAATTTGAAAAGAAGTTGGCCGTAGAGGCAAAAACTCACAGTAAAACCTTTTTTAAATATATCTGAAGCAGAAAGCCTGTGAGGGAGTCAATTGGACCATTAGATGATCCAGGGGTTAAAGGGGCACTTAGAGAAGATAAGGCCATCGCAGAAAGATTAAATGATTTCTTTTCTTCAGTGTTCACTGAAGAGGATATTGGGGAGGTACCCATACTGGAGAAGGTTTTCATGGGTAATGATTCAGATGGACTGAACCAAATCACAGTGAACCTAGAAGATTTGGTAGGCCTGATTGACAAACTGAAGAGTAGTAAATCACCTGGACCGGATGGTATACGCCCTAGAGTTCTGAAGGAACTAAAAAATGAAATTTCAGACCTATTAGTAAAAATTTGTAACCTATCATTAAAATCATCCATTGTACCTGAAGACTGGAGGATAGCAAATGTAACCCCAATATTTAAAAAGGGCTCCAGGGGCAATCCGGGAAACTAAAGACCGGTTAGCCTGACTTCAGTGCCAGGAAAATTAGTGGAAAGTGTTCTAAAAATCAAAATCACAGAACATATAGAAAGACATGGTTTAATGGAACAAAGTCAGCATGGCTTTACCCAAGGCAAGTCTTGCCTCATAAATCTTCACTTTTTTGAAGGAGTTAATAAACATGTGGATAAAGGTAAACCGGTAGATGTAGTGTACTTGGATTTTCAGAAGGCATTTGACAAAGTTCCTCATGAGAGGCTTCTAGGAAAAGTAAAAACTCATGGGATAGGTGGCGATGTCCTTTCGTGGATTGCAAACTGGCTAAAAGACAGGAAACAGAGAGTAGGATTAAATGGACAATTTTCTCAGAGGAAGGGGGTGGGCAGTGGAATGCCTCAGGGATCTGTACTGGGACCCTTACTTTTCAATATATTTATAAATGATCTGGAAAGAAATACGACGAGTGAGGTAATCAAATTTGCAGATGATACAAAATTGTTCAGAGTAGTTAAATCACAAGCAGATTGTGATAAATTGCAGGAAGACCATGTGAGGCTGGAAAATTGGGCATCTAAATGGCAGATGAAATTAAATGTGGACAAGTGCAAGGTGATGCATATAGGGAAAAATAACCAATGCTATAGTTACACAATGTTAGGTTCCATATTAGGTGCTACTACCCAAGAAAGAGATGTAGGTGTCATAGTGGATAACACATTGAAATCGTTCATTCAGTGTGCTGCGGCAGTCAAAAAAGCAAACAGAATGTTGGGAATTATTAGAAAGGGAATGGTGAATAAAACGGAAAATGTCATAATACCTTTGTATCGCTCCATGGTGAGACCGCACCTTGAATATTGTGTACAATTCTGGTCGCTGCATCTCAAGATATAATTGCGATGGAGAAGGTACAGAGAAGGACTACCAAAATGATAAAGGGAATGGAACAGCTCCCCTATGAGGAAAGACTAAAGAGGTTAGGTCTTCTCAGCATGGAGAAGAGACGGCTGAGGGGGGATATGATAGAAGTGTTTAAAATCATGAAAGGTCTAGAACAGGTAGATGTGAATCGGTTATTTATTCTTTCAGATAATAGAAAGACTAGGGGGCACTCCATGAAGTTAGCATGGGGCACATTTAAAACAAATCGGAGAAAGTTCTTTTTTACTCAACGCATAATTAAACTCTGGAATTTGTTGCCAGAGGATGTGGTTAGTGCAGTTAGTATAGCTGTGTTTAAAAAAGGATTGGATAAGTTCTTGGAGGAGAAGTCCATTACCTGCTATTAATTAGGTTGACTTAGAAAATTGCCACTGCTTTTACTAGCAACGGTAACATGTAATAGACTTAGGTTTTGGGTACTTGCCAGGTTCTATGGCCTGGATTGGCAACTGTTGGAAACAGGATGCTGGGCTTGATGGACCCTTGCATTCTGATTCTGTATCTGATATCAATCTAGAATCTGATTTTTAGGCATGTGCAGAGTCAAAATCTTTGTTTCAGTTAATTTATTCATTTCAAAGGTCATTTCTATTTGTTTGGGTCATTTCAAATGAAAAAAATAAGTTTGTTTTTTTTTTGTTTCCCATTAAAGCCAATTGGGGTAGCAATGAAGCCTATTTTGAGTTTCAAAATTGTGTTTTTCTAGTCAATTCTAATGAAAGTGGGAGGTAGCCATCATCAGAAGAGAATTCCAAGGCACTAAGACTGTGGCAAAGTGGCAAAAGTAGTAAAAGGGCAAAAGAGTACCAGCACTGTCAGGAGTTCTCCAAGGCACAATAAGTGAAGCAAATGAGCAGCAAGATCACAAAAACACACAAAGCTTCAAAGAAGGGCACCAACAACAGTGGCATGAACACTCAAAAGCAGCATGAGGGGGCAAAATGGCACCAAGAGTTGCATGAACATCCTAAGGCAATATGAAGGGGAAACAAAGCAGCAAATACAAAAAAAACCCAGACTCTGATAGAGGGACAATGCAACACTAAGAGTAGCAGGAAGACCTCAAGGCATCATGAGAGATCCATAGCAGTCACCCACAATGGCAAGAACACCCCAAGATGTAGAGTCTGGGGTATGGTAGCAATACAGAGTGGCAGCAAGACCCCCCAAGGTATAGTATAAGGGATATAACAGCAAAGAAGAGAGGCAGCAAGTGTTGCGAATCCGGAGGTGGACCCCTGTTCCAAGGTAAAGTTAGCGCTACCAAAGAGAGAGTCAACCCTCTCTGGTACCTACTGTCAATGGGCAAGGCTTGAAGGTTCAGCAGTCGAATGAAGACTTCGCCCTGGAAGCTCGTAGTTCCCCCAGGAGGAGCCCATAGGAACCCGGCCGCTGGGACTTAGGAGACTCCCTCAAGACTGAAGATTGGTCTGGATGCAGGCGCCTCCTGCAGGTCAAGGATTCCAGACGGCTGGCACCTCCAGCAGGTCAAGTCAGTCCAGGAGTAGAAGCCGAAGAGTGGTCAGGAGCCGTTCCGAGAGTCGAAGCCAGGAGAAGGGTCCGCAGCCAGTACAGAAGCAAGCCAGTACAGAAGCAGACCTTGAGGAGCAGACCTTGCCTTAAATACCCAAGGCGAGGGAGGAGTCCCGGGAAGGAGCAAAGACACTTCCTGTCATGGCCCCTTGAAATCTTGTCTTCAGCCGCACGTGCGGCTCTTAGTCAGCCAGAAGGGGGAGGAGTTGTCCCAGGGGGAGAGCAGGAGCCTCTGAGTTCACCCGACACCGCAAGTAAATACTTGGTCCCGGCCGCGGCAAGCCACGGCCGACGGCCATAACTGTACCCCCTCCTTTAGGTCTCCCTCTAGAAGGCTTGGGTTTACCTGGATGTTCATTGTGAAAGTTCATGAGAAGAGTCTTATCCAGGATGTTCTTAGCAGGCTCCCAAGAATTCTCCCCCAGTCCGAATCCTTCCCATGCTAGGAGGTATTCCCATGTGTTGCTTCGTTTCTGGACATCTAGTACTTCGCGTACTTGATATATAGTGTCCTCCTCAACCCTGAACTGAGGTGTCACAGAAACCTTCCATGTAGGCCAGGTGAGGACCACAGGCTTCAAAAGAGACATATGGAAGGAATTGTGGATTCTTAATGTGGCCGGCAGACGGAGTTGATAAGTTACAGGACCAAGCTGCCGCAGCACCGGAAATGGCCCAATATAATGGGGACTAGACACAGTCGTGTGTCTTTCGGAACTACGTCCTTCATGAGCTCTTTGCCCTGGAAGCTTGTGGTTCCCCCAGGAGGAGCCCATAGGAATCCGGCCGCTGGGACTTAGGAGACTCCCTCAAGACTGAAGATTGGTCTGGATGCAGGCACCTCTTGCAGGTCGTGGATTCCAGACAGCTGGCACCTCCAGCAGGTTGAGCCAGTCCAGGAGTAGAAGCCAAGAGTGGTCAGAAGCCGATCCGAGAGTTGAAGCCAGGAGAAGGGTCCACAGCCAGTCCAGAAGCAAGCCAGGAGAAGGGTCCGCAGCCAGTCCAGAAGTAAGCCAGGAGAAGGGACCGCAGCCAGTCCAGAAGCAAGCCAGGAGAAGAGTCCGCAACTAGTCCAAGGTCAAGCCAAGCAAAGAACGACAGCCGGTCCAAGGGTCAGAAGCCAAGAATCAATCCAATGAGGAAGAACAGAAGCAGGACGAAGACCAGGAATGAAGACCAGGAGCATCAGCACTGAATCCTAAACCAGAAGCCTCAATACCCAAGGCGAGGGAGGAGTCCCAGGAAGGAGCCATGACACTTCCTGTCATGGCCCCTTTAAATCTTGTTTTCAGCCGCACGCGTGGCTCTTAGTCAGCCAGAAGGGGGAGGAGTCTTCCCGGCCATGCAGGAACCTGCGGCCGGCCTCAGCAGCGGCCATGGCCATGGGGAGAGCGTCGAAGGAGGCTGCCTGCTCCAGCAGGATCCTCTGAGTTCACCCGATGCCGCGAGCAAGTACTTGGTCCCGGCTGCGGACCACCGCGGCCAGCGGCCATGACAGTTGGCCACGATTGCAGCTTGCTGCGGTTGACGGCCATAACAGCAAGACCTTAAGAAACAGCATAAAGGGTATAGCAGTGAGGCAAAGTGGAAGCAAGACCCCCAAGTTATAGAGACTGTGGTATGGCAGTAAGAATGAGTAGCAGCAAGATCTCCATGATGAAGCCTAAGGGTATAGCAGTAAGAAACAGTGACAGCAAGACCCCCAAGTTGCAGAGATTGGGGTATGGCAGTACAGATGAGTAACAGCAAGACCTCCAAGGTATAGCCTAAGAGGTATAGCAGCAATTAAAAGTGGCAGCAAGATTCCCAAGGTTAAGCATTAGGGAGATGGATGGCAGTAAGATAGTGTAGCACCTAGACCCCCCCCCCCCCCCCCCCGAAACTGTTGCATCAAAACACAAAAGTATAGCATAAAGGGTATAGCAGCAAGACAGAGTGGTATCACGGTGTAGAGTTAGGGGTATGGCAGCAAGACCCCCCTAAGGTGCATTATCAGGAGTAGAGCAGCTTCACCTTGATTGGTCCTCCACCCTGCTTACTTGCCCTCTTTTCCCACTTTGGCTCTGCTCTGGGGCTACTACCTCATTCAGGAATTTCTTGCTTGCTATGATTACCAGTTTCACTGCAGCAGTTTTCAATGGCCATAGATCTGAATGAAAAACATAAATAAATGTAACAATAATTTTGGTTAAATTTGTGATCACCCTCCACTCATTTTGGGGCTGGTGAATGAATATTATCCACTAATTTCAAATGAATGCACATTCCTATTGATTATAATTCCGAATTATGCCAGACAGGTCAGTAGGAAATATGGTTAAATCTCTTTCAAACTGCTTATGTATAATTTGTATATCACAGAAGTATTTTTTTATTTACATGAATATTATTAGAACATTCATTACATGGTATCTGTATTGATATTTATTTCTTTAAAATAAATGTGCTTTCAGTGCTGGTGGTAGTGTGGCTTTGTGGTAGTCCTGTGCACTGCTTCTGTATATGAAAAGTCTCAGGTTTGATTCCCAAATCAGGTCTTCTGCTCCATGGAAGCAGAATTTACAACCCCTAGGGAGAGGGATTCATTGTTATTGCTTGAGGGTAACACCAAAAGGGGTCCTAGTGCATAGTCCCTGGAGTAGGTTACTGCTGCAATGATCAGACTAGGCATGTTAGACTGGGGAGGATAAAGGAGGAGTGGGGAGAGGAGAAAAATATAAAATAGGGGGAAATCCAGTATTGCAAATGAAGGTGAACTACTACTTCATTCCCAATTACTCCTGGATCATGGCCCCACTCACGGCATGCACCAGAAAGGGAGACAATACCAAGTTTTAGCCTCCTGAAACAGTCACTGCCTTTTTCGAACTGAAACAGGCCTTTCTCTAGGAACCGTACCTCCACCATCCGGACCCCATACATCCATTCATCCTAGAAGTCGACGCCTCTTTCTTGGGCATAGGTGCCATGTGAGTCAAC
Source organism: Rhinatrema bivittatum (assembly GCF_901001135.1). NCBI lineage: Eukaryota > Metazoa > Chordata > Amphibia > Gymnophiona > Rhinatrematidae > Rhinatrema > Rhinatrema bivittatum. The sequence continues at coordinate 76,157,195 of NC_042616.1, forward strand.
ACTCCAGTACGGGGGTTCTCTGTCCCTGCTTCTTCTCTCGAAAGTTCTCTTCCACCAAGCAGAATTATGGAATTGGAGACAGGGAATTGCTAGCCATCAATATGGCACTCGAGAAGTGGCCACAGTGGTTGGAACATGCACAACAATGGAAGGTGCACAACACTGAATTACGATATATACCGACCACAAGAACTTGGAACATCTCCACCATGCCCAATGTCTGAACGCTTGCCAAGCCTGATGGTCCCTGTTTTTCGTGTGTTTTGACTTCAATGTGAGTTATCAGCCTGCTACCAAGAATGCCCAGATGGACACTCTCTCTCAATCCTTTGAGGCAGAAGACACGCCTGATAATCCCAGCAACATTATTGATCTGGCCCGGATTCTCTTGGCCTCTTTTATGACCATTCCCCCAAGAAAGACAGTTGTTCCACTCTAACTCTGACAGAAGGTATTGACCACTGCCTGCCTGACCATTCTCTTGCCTGCTGCCTGAAACTGATGACTGCCTGCTTGAGCATTCTCTTGTCTGATGCCTGGAACTGACCACTGCCTGCTTGACCATTCTCTTGCCTGCCGCCTCGAACCAACCCCTGCTTTGACTGATACTCTGGCTCTGACCCTTGCGCTTCACTCGGAAACTCTCTTATGGCCTACTATGACCATTGGACCTACCTGCTTTGAAACCAACCATGGCCTTCACTTGGCTAGACCCACAGGCGCTGACTGTGTTGCCCGGAGAACCTTCCTGAACTGTTGTATCCCTCAGGTCTCTGGAGCTTCCAGCTCAGGTCTAGTCCATCCTCTCTGCATCAGCCACACACTCTTGCTCGTGGTGGGCACACCCCTCTGCTACCTCTCTGGGAGACTGCCAGAGGCCCACCTAAGTCCAGGCAGTCCGGGTACCCAAGGGCTCAACCTACGGAAAACCCGGACTGTTATTGGTGAAGCTCCAGTTAGCCTCTGTCTCCTTGTGTACTCCGCCTCCAGAGGGCCGTACCAATCTTGCACCAGGCCAAGGGTCCACCTCCAGTGCAGCAGGTTGCCAAGGCCATGGACTCGGGAGAGTATCCTGCCTTGCAGGCTATTCCTGGTCTGGCTAACCATGTCTAAGAGCAACAATGGATCCTGGAAGCATTGGCTTCTTCTGTGGAGAAGATATGTTCCCAGTTGAAGAATCTGTCATGGCCAACTCAGGGGATCTAGCCCACACCTCACACTCACGGGCACCGTTGGCCCTCCCAGCTCCACCCCATTTTAATGGAGATCCACTTTTGTCGAGGCTTCATAAACCAATGCTATATGCAGTTTTCACTGCAACCCTCACTATTTCCTGATGAAGCAACTAAGATTACATTCATCCTTTCACGTCTTGAGGGGAAGGCCCTGGCATGGGCTTCCCCACTTTGGGAGCATTCTGGCGCCATCCTTCACCAGCTCCTTCAGTTTGTCTCCATCTTCCAACGTACCTTTGAAGACCCAAGCCGCCAAGCTGTCGCCGGCCATCACCTACTCCACCTCTGTCAAGGCTCGCACCTTCTCGCTGAATACACCGTGAAGTTCAGAACACTAGCTACCGAGCTAGGTTGGCAGGAGGACTGCTTAAGGGCACTCTACCTTGAGGGATTGTCTGTGGCCCTTAAGGACGAATTGGCCGCCAGCAAGATTCCCGTATCTCTGGAAGATCTAATCTCTCTGGTCGGTAGAATTGACTATCATCTCAGACAACAACATCAGGAGGTGAGGGTTCTCCGAGCTCCTGTCCCACGACCATCATGTGCAGTGAGACCTCTAATAAAGGCTTTACAGGCTCCTCAGACACCCAAGGAGCCCATGCAAATCAACCGCGGCCACTTGACCCCAGCGGAATGTCTCTGACGCAGAAAAGCAGACCTCTGCTTATATTGCGGCGGTTGTGGACACCTTCTTCAAATCTAAGCAGTGCGTCCGGGAAACTCCAAAGCCTAAGCCCAGCGGGGGTCCCGAGCTTGGGTGCTACTGTTTCTGGTCCTGAACTATTACTCCCGATCTCCTTCCTAGGGGAGACATGTTCTTTTGCTACCACTGCCCTCGTGGACACTGGGGCAAGTGGAAATTGTATTATGGAGGATATCATCAAGCTTCTTCAGATACAGGCTCAACAACTGTAAGTACCACTCCGTATTGCCTCGATTCAGGGAGAGCATCTTCCCGGTCATATCACTCACCATACCATGACCATTGGCTTCACCGTTGGAACCCTCCATGATGAGGAAATATCGCTCCTCATCCTGAAATGGTCCACGCATCCTATGGTCCTTGGACTTCCTTAGCTCCAGTTACATGCAACCCACTTCAACTGGCAATCCCTGCAACTAACTCAGTGGGACCCTCAATGTCCCACTGAGTTAGTTGCAGGGATTGCCTGCAATCCCTGTTTACGGCAAGTGTCTCCATCTGTAACTGTTCTAAACACTACAACCCTTCCGGGGTTACCTGCCCCATATGTGGAATTCAAGGATGTATTCTCCAAAACCAACGCTGACATTTATTTATTTATTTAGACCTTTTTTATACCGACATTCATGATTAATATCATATCAGTTCACATCAAACATGAGTAGTGAGAACTTTAACATTACTCGTAGCACGGATGCTACTGGAGGAGGTGAGAGAAGAGAACAGTTACATTGAACGAGGGTTTCTAGAACTTGGAAGATGGAGAGAGAGAGGAGAGAATAGTAGCATAAAAATGTATATGAGATAATGCTTAATATCTAAAAGATAATATATATATGCCATACAATTGGCATGGAGTATACATATTATATAGCATACATACATATGTATAGGATAACAATGGTAGGAGGAACAGTTGAATAAACTATGATATAAAGTATAATATAATATTATAATATATATAAGATAATGATGTATATAAGATATTATAAATAGGAAACATAATATAAATGTATAAGATAACCATGGTGACTATAATATATAGTATAATATAATATAACCACCTACCTCCTCCTCACCAGTCTTAATCTAGTCCTCAAAATGGCCAAGACTGAACTCCTCATCATCTCCCCAGACCACAACAACCTTTCCCTCCCCAACCTCTCATCCACCTCAGCCACACAAGTGAGAGACTTGGCGTTGTACTAGACAACCGACTGAACTTAAAAAAAATTCGTTAACAACACAACAAAAGACTGCAACCTACCTCCACTCTGAGAATTTAACTGCCCCATAGAATTATTACTCAGAACCATGCCTCCCAAGGGCAGAACCTACCCCCTTTCACTTCCTGAGACAAAAGCCATGTCAGCATACATCAAGGAGAATTTGGATAAAGGATTCATCAGACATTCTAATTCCCCGGCAGAAGCCGAGTTCTTCTTCGTAAAAAAAGAAGGATGACAGCGTGAGACCCTGCATAGATTACAGAGGGTTGAACGCAGTAACTCGTAAGGACCGTTATCCACTGCCACTTATTAGTGAACTATTTGATTGTCTGCAAGTTGCACAAATCTTCATGAAATTGGATCTCTGAGGGGCGTATAATCTTGTGCAAATCCAACCAGAAGACATATGAAAGACCGCCTTCAACACAAGAGATGGCCACTACAATTACGTAGTAATGCCCTATGGGATTTGCAACACCCCTGCAGTATTTCAATGTTTAATGAATGAGATATTCCAGGACCTTTTATACTCATTTGTCGTGATTTATCTGGACGACATACTAATATTCTCCAAAAACCTAAAGTCCCATCATTCCCATCAAACAGTCCTCCAATGTCTCAGAGACCATCATCTCTATGAAAAATTGGAAAAGTGTATCTTTGAACAACCCACTCTTCCATTTTTAGGCTACATCATTTCCAACTGTGGCTTCACCATGGACCCCGATAATCTCCAGGGTATTCAAGATTGGCCTCAACCAGTGGGTCTCCGAGCCCTACAAAGATTCCTTGGGTTTACAAACTACTATCGAAACTTTATCGCTCCTCTCTGGCTGTTCCATTTACCGCCATGTCTAGGAAGGGATATGACCTCCAAGTGTGGAGTACCAAAGCCCAGTCAGCATTCCACTCCTTGAAGGAAGCCTTCTGTACCGGTCCATGTCTACATCATCTGGATCCCAACCGTCCCTTCATCGTCGAAGTCGACGCATCTGCCATCAGAGCAAGAGCGGTCTTGAGTCAATACTCCACTAAAGGAACTTTAGTACCATGCTCCTTCTACTCACATAAGTTCTCCTCTTCTAAACAAAATTATGCTATAGGGGACCATGAACTCCTAGCCATGAAACTAGCCCTCCAGGAATGGTTCCCCTGGCTGGAAGGGGCACAATTCAAATTCACCATATTTACTGATCACAAGAATCTAGAACACCTAAAGGATGCCCAGTTACTTAACCACAGACAAGCCCGCTGGGCCTTGTTCTTTGAATGCTTCAACTTTGAGCTCCACTATCACCCGGCTGCTAAGAACCTCCGGGCAGATGTGTTCTCTCGCTCCATCGAGCCAGAGGATACACCCGAGAATCCTAGACACATAATCAATCCAGCTTGTATATCAATTGCAGTCACCACCACAGTACCAGCCGGAAATACGATGGTCCCCCGCCGTCTCTGTAATCATGTGCTCCATTGGGCCCATGACTCTAAGCTAGCTGGCCATCACGGTCAAGCCCGGACTCTAGAGATGCTTCGAAGGCACAATTGGTGTCCTAGTATGATAAAAGACTCCCACGAATATGTGGATTCCTGTCCAGTTTATGCGCAGCAAAACCCCCCGACTGACCGCCCATGGGGCCTCCTCCAACCTCTTCCTGTGTCCACCGAACCCTGGTCAAGTCTCTCCACTGATTTCATTGTGGATCTGCCTTCTTCAAAAGGAAATACTGTAATCTGGGTCATTATAGACCGCTTCTCAAAAATGGCCCACTTTGTCCCATTACCTGGTCTCCCTTCAGCTCCTGAACTCACTAGACTCTTCTTAACCAATTTATTTCATCTGCATGGACTACCACAAGAAATCGTCTCTGATCGAGGTCCTCAATTTGCTGCTAAATATTGGAGATCCCTTTGTAAAAAGTTCAATATTACTTTAAACTTAACCTCATCTTATCATCCGCAAGGAAATGGCCAAGCCGAGAGGACAAATCATTCTTTAAAGACATTCCTCCAATCATACGTCAATGACCAGCAAGATAACTGGGCTGACCTCCTGCCCTGGGCAGAACTATCCCATAACATTCATGTTGCCTCTGCCACTGATGTCTCTCCTTTTGCGGTCGTCTTTGGCTGCCAACCACACTTATCCCTACCGGTTCTTCTCACTGTACCTTCACCTGCAGCTCAGTCTACAGCACAAACTATACGCAGACTCTGGAACCAAGTGAAGGAGAGACTAAGCCAAGCAGCTGAGTGAGCCAACGCTTTATTGACGTCCATCGTCGGACCACACTGCTATTCCAGCCTGGCTGGAAAGTCTGGCTCAGTACGAAACACATTCAACTACAACTACCGTCCCAACGGCTGGCCCCCAGATTCATTGGGCCATTCCCTATTCTTCAATACACTTACCAGCTGCAACTTCCTGCCTCCATGGGAATCCACAACACATTCCACGTGTTTACTAAAGCCCTTAGACCTGTCCTGGCCTTCCCGAAGGCCTCCTCTTCCTACTCAGCTTACAGCAGAACCTGAGAACACCCTACAGGTCAAGGAGGTCCTTGATGTTTGACGTCGTCATGGCCATTGGGAATACCTCCTGTCATGGGAGGGTTTCAGCCCAGAAGAAAACTTGTGGGAACCCTCACACCATATTTATGATAAGGACCTGCTTCTAGGATTCCATCGAGACCACCCAGAGAAATCTAGACCGGTAAGGGGTAGGCCTAGAAGGGGGGGTACTGTTGCGCTTCCCGGCCGCGTTGGCACCGCGGCCGGGCCTGCTCACCTCGCACTTCCTTCCACCAGCTCCGGGGGGCCCCTCACTTGAACCGTAGCCAGTTCACGGCATCCTCAGGCTCCCTGCTCACCATCTTCCTCTCAGGCCTCACGGCGGAACTCCCGTCGGGGCTCCGCATCCTCGGCCACACCCCTAGGCATGTGCGCAGCCGACGTGCAGCCCTTTAAAGGGCCCAAGATGGGAAAGCACGAGGGGGTGTCTCATGATGACGTCACCAAGTCTCCCGTTTTAAGGCAAGGCCCTCACCCCAGGACCTCGCCTTGGCAATAGAGTCAACACTGTTGGTGTATTTAGTTTGAGATGCGTTCCAGTGTCTTCTGTTCCAGCTTATCCGTGTTCCTGTGTCTTCCATTCCCAGTGGTTCCTGTGTTCCCGTGTCCTTCAGGTAGTACCTTTCCGGACTGACCTTTGGTACTGACCTCTGCCTGCCTGACCATTCTCTTGTCTGCCACCTGGAACTGACCACTGCCTGCCTGACCATTCTCTTGCCTGCTGCCTGGAACTGACCACTGCCTGCCTGATCATTCTCTTGCCTGCTGCCTGGAACTGACCACTGCCTGCGTGACCATTCTCTTGTCTGCCACCTGGAACTGACCACTGCCTGCCCGACCATTCTCTTACCTGCCGCCTGGAACTGACCACTGCCTGCCTGACCATTCTCTTGCCTGCTACCTGGACCTGACCACTGCCTGCTGATCATTCTCTTGCCTGCCACCTGGAACCGACCCCTGCTTTGGCTGACCTCTCTTAGACTGATACTCTGGCTCTGACCCTTGCGCTTCACTCGGACACTCTCTTCTGGCCTACTGTGACCATTGGACCTACCTGCTTGGAAACCAAGCACGGCCTCCACTTGGCTAGACCCATAGGCGCTGCCTGTCTCGCCCGGAGAAACTTCCTGAACTGTTGTCTCCCTGAGGTCTCCAGAGCTTCCAGCTCAGGTCTAGTTCCAACCTCTCTGCATCAGCCATGCACCCTTGCTCGTGGTGGGCACACCCCTCCGCTACCTCTCTGGAAGACTGCCAGAGGCCTGTCTAAGTCCAGGCATCCGTGTAGCCAATGGCTCAACCTGAGGAAACACCGGACTGTTATTGGTGAAGCTCCAGTTAGCCTCTGTCTCCTTGTGTGCTCTGCCTCCTGGTGGCAGGCGCTCTCTGGGTCCGACCAGAGGGCCGTACCAATTTGTATGAAATCCTCACCATCCACTTTTATAAATGTTTAAAACTTTTTATCATTTTGCTTTAAAACTGTATCTATGCAGTAAGGGCTTCTTATACACATTACTTGTTTACAGTTGCTTGTACTCACTTTGAGACTTTTTGCAGTTTGGTTTGAAATATTTGTCTGTAAATATTTATCTGTAAATATTTGACTGTAAATGCTGCCATCACAGCATCTTCAGCTCTTGATGCCCTAAGGACTAGTTACGCTCAGAAATCATATAGAGATAGATCTCTCACTTAGGATCACATAGTACTGATACTAGCTACTGTGCCAATCCAATGGTAAATCTTAATGCATAAAAAAAAAACAACTCCAGTCCAGAATTGCCTTTGCCTTACCACTGCTATAAGATATCTCAACTCTGCAAACCATCGTCCAGACGTCAATGGGTTTCTCTCTCAGTGAGGCTTCCTCAATGTTCTGTTTTTACCATTATGGTTACATAATAAGTTTGAATCTTACAATGAAACGTCCTGCCTTTTGAGGCTATAGTTTTTCAACCAACATTACTGCTCTTTACTCAGTTTTATGAGCATTTAAGTAAGAGTAACCCACTCTTGATTTAGAAGTCCCAAATACAGGGGTCACAGCAGTATTCCTTAGGGCCACTGTCTCCTGGATTTGCTTTTCTTTGGCTTGCACATTCCAAAACACTACAGTAAGCCACCAAGAGGGTCAGGGGTCAACTGATAAGGACGAGGACAAGCCTCAGGTGCCCTAAACTCCTGGGGTTAGGTACCATGTAAGTCTCTCACAGTCTCTCTTCAATTAGTATTCACATAGGCAGATCTCTCATTTCATCAGGCTGGTTCTTGAACCTGCAAGCATAGACTTGCAATTTATAAAAATGAATTCCAGTCAACAAGGAAAAAAATCATCAAACAAAAAACATGATAGTAGTTCCAAGCATCAAAGTCTCTCCTTACAGGCTCAGCCTCTGAATGTCCAAATCTCTCTTCTCCTCTTCAAATATAGACAGGGAGATGTTAGTGGAAAAACAAACTCCCTCCAACAAATGACAAAGAAACTTCTGCAAAAACTAAGGTCTTCTTATCCTTATATGTCACTACAGTCCCCACTTTCGCTGGACGCAGGTCTAATTAGCATCTCAGACAACTGTAGACCCCACCTTGCCTGGCAGAAGGGCAAACAGCACCCAATCCTGTCCCCTCAGGCAGGGGGATTACCTCCTGAACTGGGAGCAGGTAAAAACAACTACACACAAGCTTTCTCAAAAGTAAAATCCTCAGAACTCTCTGGTGTATCCTATTCATGAAGACCAGGGGGGGCCTACTGGGATTCACACTGAACAGTAGAGATTTGAATCGGAACCGGTATCGGTTCTGATTCCGGTTCCGATTCACATCGTGAAATTTTTTTCTTGCAGTCCAGTTGGGGTTTTTTTATCAGCTGTGCCCGAGCCGATAACCAAAAAATACAGCCGACTCTTTAAAATGAGTTTGTTCCTATCCCCCCACCCTACGGACCTCCCCCCAAAAATTGTTAAATACCTGGTGGTCCAGCGGGGAGCATTCTCCCGAGCTCGGGCCGTTGGCTACCAGTAAACAAAATGGCACCGATGGCCCTTTGTCCTTAGCATGTGACAGGGTATCCGTGCCATTGGCCGGTCCCTGTCACATGGTAGGAGCAATGGACGGTTGGCGCCATCTTTAAAAATGGCGTGGGCCATCCAGTGCACCTACCATGTGACAGGGGCTGACCAATGGCACCGATAGCCCCTGTCACATGGTAAGAGCAAAGGGCCATCGGCGCCATTTTGATTAGTAGCAGCCGACAGCCCGAGCACGGGAGAATGCTCCCAGGACCCCCGCTGGACCACCAGGTATTTAAAAATTTTGGGGGGGGGTCCGAAGGGTGGGGGGATACTAACAAACTCATTTTAAAGGATCAGGTTGTGTTTTTAGGTTGTGTCCTTTCTTCCCGCCCCCCCCCCCCCTAACGATAAGAAAACCCACTAAATTAATTGTGGGGTTTCCTATCGCTATCAGGGACCCCCGATATCTGATGATATTGAAAATATCAGACAATATTTTCAATCATCAGATAAACGATTCACATCCCTACTGAACAGCCACTTCCACCAAAAAACTACATCCAAAAAAACCTTCCTCATGCTCAACCCAGCTTATAAATAGGAGCTCAGCCAATCCCAGAACAAGGGGGATTGGCCAACCAACTGGGGAGGATCTAAAAATGCAAAATTCTCCCAACCACTGGAAAGAAGGCAAAAACATCTAGTAAAGAGTGAAGCCTTCCTTGCATAAGTTATATTTGACTGGAGAGTCCAGAGTTAACAACTAGACCTTATATAATATTTTTGTTTTATGAAATGGATTTTTTCATATTAAATATAAAAAAGGTTCTTGGTACATATGGCACCCTGCTTAATAAAACACTGCTCTTGAAAGTGTCGGCTTGATGTGTTTGATTAAGGTTGACTAATGGACTTGAGCTTCAGAGGTAATTGTTGCATTTCACAAAGTAGGAACATTATTTTTTTCCAGGTAACAGTAATTTAAAGTCACGATTCCAACCCTTTCAGTAACTGATATGTGGAGAAGAGCCCCTTTGTTCTGATATCACATTCCCCTAATATCACGTTTGTTTCTTTCTTATAATCAAAACCAAACAACAAATATCAGCAGTGAGGATAAATTATGGAAAGCCATTAAATCATCTGTACATGCAGCTGTAGAAACATCTGCACTAAAGGATCTGCTGCTCCCTGAGAGGCAAAGATATAATTGATTCCTCCAGTCCTGCATAATTGCATAGCTTCTGTGCCCAGCTTGTGTAATACGGGGATGGGAGAGAAAGGGGGAAAATTGCCTTGCTTCAAACTGATTTATGTCATAAAAGACAGACGTGTATGCTTGATAGGCAGGTCACGGACCTTATTACAGCAAGAAGCTTTGCCTTCTTTATGCACCACCGCATTTGCCTCTGTTCTTAATTTTGAACACATAAATAATTTCACGGCCTGTAAAGCAAGTTTTAATTTGGATCAGGGGAAATATTATGAAGAGGGCAAGCTGCACAGGGCCCTGCTGGAAACTTTACTGATTATTTTTAATTTTATTTAATTTTATTATTTTTTTGCAGCATCTTTCAAAACTAATCTCTCATTACAAGCAGAGTACATATTTCACAAATTTATAAAAACAGTGCTAAAATATTCTTCTGTTAAAACATGAGCTAATCAAACAAAAGCTAATGATATAAGACTTGGAAGACAAAGGAACAGTAAGTAGAGTCATCACTCCCCTCTTAAGCAATATTGAGCATTTATATATTTACGTAAAAGTCAAAGGGTAAAAGATCAACTTCTAAGGCCTTCTTTCTAAAATAGCAACTACAAAACACTTGATCTTTAATGAATGAGTAGAGAGGAACCTAGCAGGCAGTAATTTTGTGTAGCAAGAAATGAGGCTATGGTGAATAGTTATTTGGGAAGACTGTCAAATAAAAACATGGTATTCAAAGATAGATTAGAGACTCCATGAAAGCCACATAGATGAAACTTGGATAATAATAAGCAGTAATAATAATGAGCATTTAATGAAGCATTTAGGGCAGGATGAGCATGTAAGCAAAGAATACATTATTATTTGCAGTTTGCAAATTTGTAGATGCTTTATATTTTATCTCCATGGCCCTACAAGCTCATTTTCATAGAGAACTTCTCAATGATTTGTAAATGCACAAGTGTGCCCTCTCACCTCTCTACACAAGCTTCAGGCTCCAGCTCCTCGTTGCCGGCGGCGATGGGCTGCCAGTCCAGACCTCAGACTTCCGCCACATGGAGAGGCCTGACAAGAAGCAATGGACGCGGTGGCTGGACCGGGGATGCTGGGGCCTGCAGCAGGGTCGGAGGCACCGGGGGAGGCCAAAGAACGGAGCTGATGGCCCACCACTGCCCACGAGGAGGAACCAGGAGCTGGGATCACTGTAGCAAGGTGAGGGGGCCGTGCCATGGGTCTACCATGGATGGAATGCGTAACAGGTTGTGCACAGCAAATCTCCCTTCAAAAAGAGAAACTGGTGAGGCAGGGAGACCTCACTAGGGAGGGAAAATGGCTGGAAATAAATGGCATGAGCAGTCAATCCCAGCTGAGTTAGGTGGGTGGTGGGCATGAGAGGATGGATAGCTCCAGATGTAAAAACAAGGGAAATGGAACTATGGCATATAATGATGGACTGAGGGGGTCCAGTCACATATTATTATTTTAGATTTTTCATTCTGTATTTTATTATTTTATATTATGTTTTAGTTTTTAGTTTTTATTGTTTTACTGTATATATTATTTACTTGCTGTATTAGGTTGCTTTGTCTGCTATTTATGTTAACTTATATGATGTAATTTGTTATTGATATTAACTTATTTTTAGATAGTTTTTACTTTGTTAGCTATTTACTATATTTTGATTTTGTATATTGCTCTGTTTTACAAATGTAATAAGAGGCAAGTCATCAAGAATTAATAAACATAATAAACATAAACATAAACTTAAATATCTACAGGGACTGCTACAATCTATAATCAGCTCCTCAATTAAGAAAAAGCTTGAAAAAAATAATTCAACTTTTGCTTTCTTTCTAAATTTTAAATATTCACATTCTTTTTTTTCTCTAATCTTCTGCAAAAAAAATAATTTAATTGATGGCCCTAGAAGTAACTACTGAGTAGCTGACCACAGAGAATGAAGAGGATTGTACCCCGGGATGTCCTATTGGTTAACAATGTGTTTCAGGGTAGAAAGCCTTATAGTAAGTTGAGTATTTTAAATTGCGATCTCCGAGAAATTGGTAACTAAAGGAGATCTCTCAATTTTGGCTTAATTCTATCCTTTCACTTCAAAGCAGTTATTGTTCATACTGTTGCTCTGTGTACTACTTGCAACGCCCACATCAAATATCTGGGTAGCCCATGACACAAAGACTAGTAATCCAGCTACTTAATACAAGTATCTTCACATCCAAACCGAAGTCCTAAGGCTGTATAAATATTTTTAATGATCTCACCAATAGCAATTTATAAAAAGCAGTTTTAACATCATTACATGTATGAACTCTCAAAGTTAATTTTGAATCTAGTACTCCTCCAAGCCTCCTCTTTTATGTCTAACTCAGTATTATTCTGCTTTATGGAAGGGAATATTTCTGGGTTTTCTTTCCTTCCCAACCACAAAACAGAAGCTTTATCTAGATTCATTTCTAGACTATTAGCAGTCAACCAATTCTTAATTTTATCAAAACAACTTAAAAATAACTTTTGTGGAAATTGCCCATCAATAACACAAGGGAGGTAAAATTTCACATCATCTATAGATTAGGCTTATTGATGATGTAAGTTCTCCTAACAGCTGTTTATAAATTTAAATAGGCCACCGATAAGGCAGAACCTTGAGGAACACCTGTATTATTTGTTCACTAGAAAGAGCAGGTAAACTTCCATCCACATGTCCTGCATGCACATAAGTTTACCCAGATTGAATGGAGGTGTTCCAGAGGCAGAGCTGAGAAGGGAGTTTTCGCTTATGTGCATACTTTTTTATTTTCAAAAGCATGCCTGAAAAATGTCCTTTAAAAATTCTGTCCACATAATAGCAGGTGTAATTTTCTATGGGCAGTTTTGGTGTGATAATTTTCATTGCAGACTTTCACGTGTAAGCTTGTTTTTAAAATCGGAGTAATTTATGTATTCTGTTATAACATTGCCCTCCAAAAGTCCAAGAATAAATGACAATCCATAATAAGACGAGTAGAATGTCAAATTGTCTATACTGATGTATTAAAAGCCAAAGTAAGGAGCCAGGGTTTATTTATTTATTTATTTCGAATTTTTCTATACCGACATTCTTGAACAAAGATATCAAATCATATCGGTTTGATATCTTTCATTAACTTTCATATCGGTTTGATATCGGTTTCATTAACTTTCTAAATTCCAGATCCTAAGGGGTAGATTTTCAAATCCCGGTGTGCGTAAATTCCAGGGTTTACGCGCGTAGCCAGGCCTTACATGCGCCGTGCCAATTTTCAAGTGTCCCAGCCACACGCTTAAACCCCGGGATGTGTGTAAGTCCCAGGGCTCGATAAAGGAGAGGTTCAGGGGTGGGACGGGGCTAGAGGCACCCGGCTCAGCGGCCATTTGCCGCTGTGCCGGGAGATCTTGGGCCGGCAGGGTGTTGGCACCCGCAACTTGCTCCTGCTCCGAGGCAGGAGCAAAAGGTAAAACAACAAAATTTGGGGTAGTTAGGATAGGGATTGGGGGAAGACAAGATAGGGGAAGGGGAAGGGAGGTTAGGCTAGGGGGTTGGGAAGTTCCCTCCCAGTTTGCCCCTTAATTGGAGCGGACTGGAAGGGAACTGGGGAAGGCCCCGATGTGTTGCTGCACGTAATTGCTAAAATTGAAAACCCCCCCTTGCGCACGCCTACCCGGAATTTTATTACATGCGCGCACCAGTGTGCTCATGTCATAAAATTGCGCGTCCATGTGCGCGCGCCGGGTAATGCGCGCACATGGACGAGCATGCGTAGGTTTTGAAAATCGACCCTTTATTTGTTAAGCAAGTTTCTTTTGGAGGTTACTGCACATCCTAGGTCTGGGCAGGAAAAAAAAACTCTTTCCTTGCCTTGCAATTTTGCTTCTGTAAGCAGCATGATCTGTGAATGCTTGGAGCTTGTGTTGGGTTATATTTATAAAAAAAACTCTCTCTTAAGTTGAGATGTGCACAATTTTTCTTTTTTCCTGTTTCATTTTTTGTTTTGTTTCATTTATTTGCCATTAAAAATAACAAAAATCAGAATAAAAAGAAGAAATTAAAAAAATTAAAACAAAAAATTCCTTGGGTCATTACAAAGAAAAAAAAAACAAAACCACCGGGTCTCCACAGTCCATCCCAGCTGTTCCTGAATCCTCTGATCCCAATGATGCCTTCATTTTGTTTTAAAGATTTTAATGGGGCAGGAGCAATTCTTGGTCACACCAGCCCTGCCACAGCTGCTATTGCAGATGATGCTAACAGGTCGAGGACGATGCCATTTTTAATTTCTTCTGTATAAAATGATGCCCACTTTGATCTGCTGGCATCATTTGTAGTAGCTCCAGCAGCAGGACAGGACTCTCTATGGGATTTCTTCTGCCCTATGAAGATTTAAAATCAAAGGAAGACATCATTGGGGTAAGAGAGTCTAGGGATAGGTGAAGGGAAATCAGGGGAGGCCGGAGAGATGAAAGGCATGTTTTGTGGTGGCAGCAGTGGGGCTTAGTCTTCATTTTTAAAACAGAACAAAGGAGAGCAAATGAAAACAAATGGGAATTTTCATTAAAATGCCAAAGGATCATCTTTTTATAAATACTAGTTCATTGTCTGCTCTGGCAGAGTTGTGCAAAGGCACTATTAATAAAAGAAAATATGAGCATCCATATTTAGATGCAATAAATCTTTACTCCTAGTTAACACCATACAGTCTGGAGCTTTTCTTTCCTTGGCTAGAAGGCCAAGTTGATTCATCCTATAATGGAATCTCTAACCATTATGATATTTTTATTCTGTCCTGAGATGTTTATGAGTCCTTGCTTCTTAAAAATAAACATAGATCTAGAAATAATGAAAATGAGTAGCTTAAGACACCCAAGAAAACAATTTGTACTAATCAAGAAAGGAAATAATAGAAGAACGGGTAAGAATCTCAGAAGATGAAAAAAAATGTGACAGATAAGGCTAAAATTGCTTAGATGAAAACGGGCAGGTTCATGTACCTCACACAGCTACGGCGCCTTCAGGAGAAATGTTAGAGCATTGCTTTTGAGCCTAGCATCCCCAATAGAGACTTCCTGTCCAACAGCTCAGTTACCACAGGAGTATTCCTATTTCTACAGCAACATAAAATAAACCTATGAATCTGTCTTTAAATATATACATGCTCAATCAATATTGTCTGTTGATCTAATACTATTGTAACCTACTTTAAATTTCTTATAATCTGCTTTGAGCAGACTATCAATGGTCAATAAATAAATAATAATAAATAAATATTAGGGAAGTAAAATGTGAATTAAAGTTCTGAACTGAGAGGGATACCAAGATTATTGACAGCAAAGTTGAGTGCAAGGTCAAATTGAAAATGGATATAAAACCAGAGGGATGTCTCATTTAGAAGAAAAAATTAGGTCTTATTGACTGGCCTCACAGCATTGACTGACTAGGGCAGGTGTTAT
This sequence comes from Rhinatrema bivittatum, assembly GCF_901001135.1. Taxonomy (NCBI): domain Eukaryota; kingdom Metazoa; phylum Chordata; class Amphibia; order Gymnophiona; family Rhinatrematidae; genus Rhinatrema; species Rhinatrema bivittatum. The sequence continues at coordinate 76,172,629 of NC_042616.1, forward strand.
TGGCACGATGTATGCTGCAAATATATCAGCTCTAATAACTAAAGTGATTATAAATCTGTATTCTTTCTATACTTTCCTTCAGTAGCTAGAAAAATTTGATGCAATGCCTGGGATCAGAAATGCTATAAAAAGGTGTCTGAGTACAAACATATTTTTAGATGCTTAAAAATAGTAGTTGAACTAATATTATGATAATGATTATAATTTCAAAATGGAATACTCTACTAGGTATTCATTATTTTATATTATAATAATGAAAATTAAATCCATTAAATAACTTCAGTTGAATGTTTTAATGCAGCACTACAATAATTACAGGCTAAGAAATCATGTAAGATGTATATAATTAGGTATATAATTAGTCAATATCTGATTGAATTGTTGTAATACCAGATCAGACCCTTTTCATAATTAAAATCTAAATACATTTAGTGGGTCAGGGCCAAGGATTACATTATGGAAGATTCTCTTAAGAATTCATTAGGCTGTTCTTTTCTTTTCCTCTTATTTTGACCTTGCACTTCACCATAAATGAGATTGCTTTAAACCCAGAAGCTGGAATTAATACAATGCATGGTACTGAAGTAAGAATAGATGCCAGCTCTGTGGGTGCTGGGCAGCTCGAGCAGATGTATCTGCACACCTTACCCAGTAGCCCTTGGGAGAGGACTCCAGAGGTCATTGTGAGCCTTCCAGACTTCAGGCTCCACTGTCCCAGCTTCCAGACACCCCGCACCCCTTGAGTAGATGAGGATAGAAGGCTATTCTACATACATTACCCAGTAGCCCTTGGGAGAGGACTCCAGAGGTCACTGTGAGCCTTCCAGACTTCAGGCTCCACTGTCCCACCTTCCAGAAGCCCCACACCCCTTGAGTAGATGAGGATAGAAGGCTATTCTATATACATTACCCAGTAGCCTCCAGGAGAGGACTCTAGAGGTCACTGTGAGCCTTCCAGACTTCAGGTTCCACAGCCCCAGCTCCCAGAGGCCCTACAAACCTTACCACAGATTTTATACAGAAGGAATTTAATTTAATACAATAGTCAATAAAGCAGGTAACTAGATAGATATATGTAGATTTAATAAGTGTTTTGAAGGTCATTATCAGACAACTATAAATCAATAGACTTAAAATTCTTTAGATTAGCTTTATATCCTTACTGCCATAGAAATTTAAATAATAAATCAACAAGACTAAGATTCATAAAGTAGTCCACCAATGAGAGGAAGACTTTCCAGTCTTTGGCACTGAATGCTATATGTATGATTATCTCCCAGTTGGTGAAAAGCTGTACATGTGCACAAAATGCAAAGAGCTCCTATCTTTCAGAGAACTAATCCAATCTCTGGAGGCTAGAGTGGCAGACCGGAAGAAGCTAAGGGAAACATGGAGGTATTATAGAGGAGACCTTCAGGGACATAACAGTCCCACCTCCAATCTGGATGCCCCTGTACTGCCTTGGAGAAGAAAGGTTATCTGGAAGTAGAGCATCACCTGGATGAGACAAGAAGCACTTCCATAGCTAGGAGCTGCCCTCAAGGTGATGTTGTATCATTTCCACATGGATGATATGTCTCTAGGGGCGGTTACTACCCCAAACCAAATAAGCCTGATACTTCACTTTCAATGCATAACCAGCATAGCTCTCTGCTTCAACTGCAGGGGAGAAAGTCTGATACTCGTGCATATCCAGCATAGCTCTCTGCTTCAACGGCAGGGGATAAAGTCTGATACTACTTGCATATCCAGCATAGCTCTCTGCTTCAATGGCAGGGGAGAAAGTCTGATACTACGTGCATATCCAGCATAGCTCTCTGCTTCAACGGCATGGGAGACAGTCTTATACTTCGTGCATATCCAGCATAGCTCTCTGCTTCAACGGCAGGGGAGACAGTCTGATACTTCATGCATATCCAGCATAGCTCTCTGCTTCAACGGCAGGGGAGAAAGTGTTCCAGATGTTCTTTCGTGGGTTACAAACTGGCTAAAAGACAGGAAACAGAGAGTAGGATTAAATGGACAATTTTCTCAGTGGAAGGGAGTGGGCAGTGGATTGCCTCAGGGATCTGTATTGGGACCCTTACTTTTCAATATATTTATAAATGATCTGGAAAGAAATACGAAGAGTGAGATAATCAAATTTGCAGATGATACAAAATTGCTCAGAGTAGTTAAATCACAAGCAGATGGTGATAAATTGCAGGAAGACCTTGTGAAACTGGAAAATTGGGCATCAAAATGGCAGATGAAATCTAATGTGGATAAGTGTAAGGTGATGCATATAGAGAAAAATAACCCATGCTATAGTTACACAATGTTAGGTTCCATATTAGGTGCTACAACCCAAGAAAGAGATCTAGGCTTCATTGTGGATAACACATTGAAATCGTCGGTTCAGTGTGCTGCGGCAGTCAAAAAAGCAAACAGAATGTTGGGAATTATTAGAAAGGGAATGGTGAATAAAACAGAAAATGTCATAATGCCTCTGTATTGCTCCATGGTGAGACCGCACCTTAAATACTGTGTACAATTCTGGTTGCCGCATCTCAAAAAAGATATAATTGTGATGGAGAAGGTACAGAGAAGGGCTACCAAAATGATAAGGGGAATGGAACAGCTCCCCTATGAGGAAAGACTAAAGAGCTTAGGACTTTTCAGCTTGGAGAAGAGACGGCTGAGGGGAGATGTGATAGAGGTGTTTAAAATCATGAGAGGTCTAGAACGGGTAGATGTGAATCGGTTATTTACTCTTTCGCATAATAGAAAGACTAGGGGGCACTCCATGAAGTTAGCGTGTGGCACATTTAAAACTAATCAGAGAAAGTTCTTTTTCACTCAACGCACAATTAAACTCTGGAATTTGTTGCCAGGGGATGTGGTTAGTGCAGTTAGTGTAGCTGTGTTTAGAAAAGGATTAGATAATTTCTTGGAGGAGAAGTCCATTACCTGCTATTAATTAAGTTGACTTATTTATTTATTTATTTATTTATTTATTTAAGCGTTCTTATATACCGACAACCGTTTGCACATCGTATCGGTTTACATACAACATAAAAACGGCGTCGCCATAACAACAGACTTAGAAAATAGCCACTGCTATTACTAGCAAAAGTAGCATGGGATATAATTAGTTTTTGGCTACTTACCAGGTTCTTATGGCCTAGATTGGCCACTCTTGGAACCAGGATGCTGGGCTTGATGGACTCTTGGTCTGACCCAGTATGGCATGTTCTTATGTAATGAGGAGAGGGGAAGAGGGAGGGAGTTTAGAGAGGAGGGTAGGGAACTTCCCTCCCAGTTTGCTAATCAAGGCTGTTGCCTACCTACCACCTCATCCTATCTGGAGGATCCTCACTGGACTGGTTAAATGGTGGCTGGGAGAATCCTGGGCTCGGCATTTTATCTGGAAGGGTGAGAGTGAGGCTTAGTTTTTGTTTTTTGGCCATTTTTTAAAATTGTTTTATTCTTTTTTTCATACAAATTATACAAATCAATCAATCCATTAACCAAAATTTGTGGGGGAAAAATTTCCGAAAATGAACAAAAACAAAAATATTTTTTTTTTCTTCTGTATATACCTAATGAATAAACAGTTGAAGAGAGGGCGAGGATGAAACAGACACTAAAGAGCTAATAAAATCCACTCTGCTTGATTATCCAGTCACTTTATTATATCCTGATCTATATGTAACTCTTTATCATCATGATTTAGAATGGGCTGGACCAAAACATGATTAAGTTTGGAAAATAAATCTTAAGATACCAATGATATAAGTGATTTTCAAGCAAGACTTCTGTATTTTGGTCTGCAATATACAGCAAGTTTCACTTATCAGTTTACCGGTGAAAATTTGAACTCCATGGGGAATTTTGTGTTTCTTTATTAGCATTCTCCTTTAAAGCTATGCTTCATCAGTAGAAAGAGTCTATTGCTGTTTCCGTGTCTGCTTCTCCATCAGACTGTACACACGTATCAAGGGCCCTCTCTCTGGACATATTTGGCTGCAGTTTGTTAGGATAGGTTTTTCTATTAGAGAGTTTTTTTTTGTTTTGTTTTTTTACTGAATTACCAGCACTACTGTCAAATTTAAACCAAATCCATCCAACTGAAGAATCCCTAATCCCTTATATTGGGAGATTGGGACCATCCATGATTTAGCAGGAGTGGGAAAACTGGAGCCTAAACAGCAGAAGACTAGGAAATATGACCTGCTTATGTTACTCTAGAAACATGCACTTCTCCAGCTTATTATCAATTAAAGTACTGCCACTATACAGGGATAAATCATTATAATCCAGTTTTTGTTATGGGTCTGACTCTTGTGATTGAGTCATTTGTCATGTTGCTTGGATCAGATGCCAAAATGATGAAAGTGCTAATATATATTTTAGCATTCAGTATTCATTATTATTTAGTTTTCTGTTCTTGTTGCAGCAAAGAATGTAAAAATGAAATCTAAATTAAGACCAATCCCTTCATTAGATTCCTTCTGAATTCTTATTTCCCAGTTATTCATATGGACTTTCCTGCTGCCTTCTTTATTTACTGAGCTACAAGTAACTGTCAGCTCCTATCTGGATGACTGATTTTTATTGCTTATAGCAGATGAAAAATCACAAATCAAATTCAGTTTTGAAAACTGTTCAGTGCTGTAATTGGGTAAAGCTAATATTAAGAAGATCAGCACTTTGCATGTAGAAACTATGTCAGTCACAGACTTATAGTAGTGTACTTCTTACTATATCAATACAGCATATTGCAATGAAAGAATGAAACTGGCAAATAAGATCATGAAAGAATTGTAGAAAAGCTTACATGTATTATAGTTGTAACCCCTGGCCAAGACGGACCCCTCAGACTGCACCTAGGGGCAGATAGAAAGATGGATGGACCCTATCTGCACTCTGTCTCTCGGAGTCTGCTGGGATAGCATTTCACTTCTGAGTTCCAGGGCTCCTTGTGCATTAAGCCCAGTATCAGCCCTTTTTTCATTCTCAGTAAACAGTATCTGATAATAGTCAGTCTATGGCATCCAAAAATCACACTGAGAAGCAAAGCAGTTTCCAGCTTCTTTACTGATAGTTGATTAGATGACTGAAGAATATTTACAGCACTCAAATCAGCTTTTAAAATAAAGTCAATGAGCATGTAGGCTGAAAATAAATGAATAAATTTGTGACCTCACTCTTTTAGTAAAGACTCTCTAAGGAAGCAAATTTCCTTAATTCGTGATTTCCTTCTCTTTCCAGTTATTCAGATTGAAGATAGTTCAATCCTCTTTCCACTCCCAAATTCATCACATTTTCTCCCCACTGTAGAATGGTTAAAATAAAGTTTCAATAATTTATTTGAACCTAAGTCCCAAGTCTTATAACATTCCTTTATTTTTTATTTTATTTAAAATCAATTCATAGACCACATACCTCCTATAGTTCATAGCAGTTTACAATAAAACTTACATAATTAAAAGCAATGTTAATAAGTCAAACAATACCCAAATCAATCAGAGTAAACGTATTTCATATACAGGAATCCATATTTAGATGAATTTGAATGCTAGCCTAAACAGATGTGTTTTCAATACCTTTTTAAATCAGCAACAATTCCAAGATAAAACCATCCTTATTTGTTAGGGACCTATCTTGACACGGAGCTAGGATTAAAAAAACATATTGCACTAAAAATTAGAAATGGCTATTTTAAGCTCCTCACTCTTAGAAGACTGAAACCCCTTCTTGATCCTAAAGATTTCAGAACTGTTCTACAATCACTGATCTTATCTAACATTGACTATTGTAATGCTTTATTGCTTGGTCTTCCTCACAGCACTACAAGACCCCTGCAAGTTTTACAAAATGTTGCAGCAAGGGTGCTATCTGGGGTAAAAAAAAAATGTGATCACATCACCCCCATTTTAATTTCTCTACATTGGCTACCCATAACCTTTCGAGTGCAATACAAAACAGCTTGTATGCTCCACAATATAATACATGGAAATAAAACAGAATGGCTAAATTCAGCTATTCGACTACATATTCCTCAAAGGAACCTTTGATCCAGTAACAAAGGTCTTCTAACAATTCCCACAATTAAATCAGCAAGACTTAGGGCCTCATTTTCTAAAGTATCGAGGCCTGCGGTACTTTAGAAAAATGTGGTAATGAGGGGCGGGGGCCGAAACGGGGGGGGGGGGGGGGAAGTCCTGCACTAGCCGGCAGCGATCGCACCTCCACGGTGAGATCGCTGCCGGCATCGCGCCCAATAACTCCACCATAGAAGATGTAGTTATTGGGCGTGAAATAGGCAGCGAAAAGGCCCTTACCTTTTCGCTGTCCGCGCCATCCTCGCAGCGTCGGCCTTGGTGACGCCCCGACTCCTCCTCTTCCTGGGCCAACTCCGCCCTGATGTAGGTAGCGCAGGCGTGCGCTACCTTCACTAGCTATCGCAGGCTTGTGCTGTTAGCGCAAGCCTGCGATAGCCTTAGAAAATAAGGCCCTTTGCGAAGTTCGAGAGAGAGCAATTTCTATCGCAGGCCCCTAGCTTTGGAATACCTTTCTACCCCATCTACGGCTGCAAACTGATTCCAAGAAATTTAAATACGACTTTAAAACATGGCTCTTTAGATGTGCCTATGCCAAGTCAGGTTTACCAATCAGCATGTTTTTGAATCTTCTTGAATCTTTGAATTTTTGAATTTTTATCTATTTTAATTGAATTATTCATGCTTTGTATTACTATTTATTGAGTTATTAATGTTTTATAATTACTTTTAGATTTATTTTAATATCTAGTTATTTTAAGCTACACATTTTTTTATCCATTAGCTATTATTATTTTATATTTACCATTTTATTGTACTTTCTGCCTTTACTGACTGTACACCATTGTGATGGTTTTATTACTGATGTGACAGTTTAAAAAACCAAATAAACCATAAAGACAAATCTGTTCCAGAAGAGAGTTCCACATTTCGGGAGTGGCCACAGAGTATGCTCTTTCTCTAGTTATGCCCAGTTTTGTTGCTTTAATTGATGGAATGTCTAACACATTCTTGTTTCCTGAGCACAATACTCAGTTTGATTTACATATTTTTAATGTGGAGTTAAACAATGAAATGGAGTCATTTTGAGTTATGCACAATTGAAAATATTAGATATTGAATTCTGAAGTCTATGGAGAGCTAGTATAATGAAGAAAGAATGGGTGTGATATGTTAATACATCCTGGTCCTTGTAAGTTAGCAAACAGCAGAGTTTTGGATAATTTGCATTGCTCTTTTGATATTAGTTGGGAGACCTAGCAAAAGAGCATTACAGTCATCTAATCCATTCAGTATAAGTGCTTGCAATACTGAATGGAAATTTTCCTGAACTCATCTTGAATATTTTAGATCTCCTTTTGACAGTACTAGTAGGTACTTCCTTCTCAAGTGTATCCCATCTGAGTCAGCAGCAAACACAGTTCTCGAATACTTTCATCTCCATCCCTCTGGCAATGGATAGGAATTCATTTCTCCTTTGATAAAAGATGTTTCTTCCTTATAATGGAAAACTGATTCCCGAGCACCTGGGGCACTCAGCTCCAATTGTAACAAAAATAGTTGTTTTTACAAAAAAAGTGGAAAAACAAACAAGAGACAGGAAGCGTACAAAAAACTCCTTTCTTAAAAAATGAGGAGATAGAACAAATGACAGATCCTTTAAAGTTGAAACTCTTTTGCATCAGGTCACTAACAGGCCTATCCCCTGGAGTACTGATAGAATTCTGCCAGAATCTTCCCTCCCCTTGATTAAACCACACACAAGGATGCTCCAGTCCTCTGTGAACAGTTCCCACAAGGATTTCACCAGATCCTTTGTAATAAAGTTCCCTCCTGCCCCGGAGTCGACAAGGGCTTGTGTCAGGAAAGAACCACCGGGATATCTCAAAGTTACCGGTACGGTACATTGAGGAGCAGCATTGAGGCAGCCTAGGGGACACTCCTCCCTTACACCTAGGCGCGGGAGTTTTCTGCCCGTTCCTTACACTGTGCGAGGAAGTGACCCTTACCGCCACAGTACAGGCACAGCCTCAAATCGCGGCAATGCTGCCTTTCTTCGGGTGACAAAGATGATCGACCCAGTTGCATGGGCTCATCTGCGGAAGTCACTGGCGAAGCGGTAGTTCCTCAGGGACCCGAGTTCGTGGGCCTTGAAGGCACAGACATCAATCGTCGAAAAGGACACCCCTCCTTCGCTCTCTGCTGCAGACGCCGATCAATTCGGCCTGCCAGTTCAATGAGGGAATTAAGGTTCTCCGGCAGGTCGCGAGCCGCCAGCTCATCGAGGGAATTAAGGTTCTCCGGCAGGTCGCGAGCCGCCAGCTCATCCTTAATACGGCCAGCTAACCCCTCCAAGAACACGCCTCGAAGAGCTTCATCTTGCCAGCCTACCTCCTGGGTGAGCGTGCGGAATTCCAACGCGTAATCTGCAAGAGTCCGCGTTCCTTGCCGGAGCTGGAGTAACTCAGAGGTAGCGGAAGCCTGTCATGCCGGCTCATCAAAAGCCGCTTTGAACTCCTCCACAAAACGGTTCAAATCACTTAATGCCGGATCGTTATTCTCCCACATGGGAGATGCCCAGTTCAAAGCCCGTCCGTCCAAAAGCGAGAAAATATACGCCACCTTGGCGCCATCTGTAGGAAACTGATTAGGCAGTAATGCAAAGCGCACATAACATTGGTTTAAAAACCCACGACACGCCTTGGAATCTCCGGAGTATCGAGACGGAGCTGGAAGCTGTGTAGGCGACTGGAGTGTTACCACAGGTACTGGTGCGGGTACAGGTACTGGAACAGGTGCATGCGGCTCGGCATCCATGCGTGTAGCCAACCGCTCTACTGTTGCAGCCAGGGAGTCTAGCACCTGTTGTTGCTGAACCAAATGCTGGGCCAAACCCGGAATGGCCTGTAGGCCGGCGAGATCTGCCGGATCCATGGCCTTGCAAACTGTTATGATAGAGGATGGATCCTTGGGCCGACCGTCGAATGAACAGTCGGGAGGCAGAAACGCCTAGCTGAGGCCTGAACTTCACCTGGAAACCCGAGACGCCCCCAGAGAAGCTGTTGGCGCCCGAGTCGCTAGGGCTTAGGTGTCTTCGCCCTGGAAGTCCGAGGTCCCCCCAGGAGGAGCCCGTAGGGACCCGGACCGCTGGGACTTAGGAGAAAAGCTGGCGTGGAAGTAATCCTGGAGCGGAACTGGAGCCGGGGTGGAACCCGGAGTAGATAGAGAGCGAACCGGATCTGGGCTGGCAGCAGGAGTCGGAGACGAGGAGGCAGTCCGAGGTCTAGGCAGGCAGCAGGAGTCAGAAACGAGTAAGCAGTCCGTGGTCTAGGCAGGCAGCAGGAATCAGAAACGAGTAAGCAGTCCGTGGTCTAGGCAGGCAGCAGGAATCAGGAACGAGTAAGCAGTCCGTGGTCTAGGCAGGCAGCAGGAATCAAAACGAGTAAGCAGTCCAACAATAAGGCACAGAATTTATTTATTTTTTTTTTTTATAAATTTTTTTTATAAATTTTTATTGGCACTGTCTGTATAAACAATCCCCTTACCCTCCCCTCCCCTGCTTCATAATAACTCCAAATGTACAGTACGGATCGATGTTCCAACTATTCATCCCCACCCTTCTTCCCCACCGTTTCCCACTGAGTTCCATTTGCCCCATCCCCCTGAGATCGCCAATGCTGTGGTTCCCCATGCTGTCATTGGGGGATCGTTCCCATACCCCAAGAACCCATTCGCCTCACAAGTCCTTATACCATCGCAGGTAAGGTTCCCAGACTACCACATGTTTCTCTATCTTGTCGAGTTGCTGAGCCCGAAGATAATGCCAATAGTGTAGCTGCCAGAGTCTATACGAGACAGAACGCATGGTCGGCACCCATGCCGATCTCCAGCATGCCGCTAGTTCCTGCCTCGCCGCACAGAGAACTTGATGAATCAAAGTCCGTTGCAACACATTCCATGAGTCCGGGTAGGCCGATAACAAGTACACCTCTGGTCGCAAAGCCAAGTTTATGTGCAACATCTGATGTATCACAGCTTGAATCTGTTTCCAAAACGGTACAATTTTAGGACAAGTCCACCAAATGTGAATGAAAGAACCTTCTTGGCTACATTGCCTCCAGCAGGTTGCCTTTTGACTGGGATACATTTTATGTAATTTAACAGGTGTTAAATACCATCTGGTCAACACTTTATAGTTGGTGTCCAAGATATTAGACGAAATAGATTTTTGAATTAAATAACCAAAGCATTGCTTCCATTGTGTAGTAGTCCACTGTAAATTCAGCTCCCTCTCCCACTCTCGTTGATATCGGGCCTCTGCCAGATCCGCCTCCGCTAACCATATATATATATTAGAGATAGCGCCCTTCGTTCCCGTAGAAGTACCACACATGGCTTCAAAGTTCGTCTGTTTCCGAAACACATCGACTGTATGGGATAGATCCAACAGGCAATGCCGCAGTTGTAGATAATAATAGTATTCTGTGTCTGGTAGATCATATGTGCTTTGTAAGTCCCGAAAAAGTATAATTTGCTTGTCCTTTAGTAATTGTCCATAATACCAGATCCCCCATCTTCCCCATCGGTCAGGTGGACCTCCCTCACATGATAGCCAGTAGTTATTTTTATATAACCCAATCGGCAACAGAGGTGAAACCAAACTTGATCCTGATAACCTGGCTCTATGTTTCTGCCACAGACATAGAGTAACCTGCGTAAAGGGATTAACCACCTCTTGGGCCCTCGATTTCCGAGGCATCCCCCAGATTCTATGGGTTAGGGGTACCCCCCCCCCCCCCCCCAGTGCCCATAAATTCAATTCTTTCCCCGCCACCCATTCCGGGATAACCCTTAATTGGGTGGCTTGATAGTACCGGCTAAAATTCGGCACCGCCAAACCCCCTTCTTCCCTGGATTTGTGGAGAACCCGTCTAGTTATACGAGGTGGTCTCCTCCGCCAAATAAAATGAAATATCTTAACATGCAATCTCTTCAGGAATTTGGCTGGCACCTCTATTGGCAGTGTCTGAAACAAGTAGAGCCACCGCGGCAACACATTCATTTTAATTGTAGCCACCCTCCCCATCCAGGATAACCTGTAGGGGCACCATATCTCTAGGTCCTTAGCTGTTTTTGACATCAAAGGCGCATAGTTTAAAGAGAACAATTGTTTCCAATCTGCATGAAGCATAATACCCAGATATTTTAACCCCCTCGTGGACCATTTGAATGGGAAGTGATCTTGGATACTACTTCTCTGAGTTTCGGTAAGTGTAAGATTTAAAATCTCTGTTTTCGTCATATTAACCTTGAATCCCGAAAGAGCGCTAAAGCGCTCCAATTCCTGTACCAAGATTGGCATAGTCAGCTGAGGGTTTGCAATAGAAAATAAGATGTCATCAGCAAATAACAAAATCTTATGTTGGGATTCCCCGCTTACTATGCCCTTAATATCCTCATTTTGTCGTACCCTAGCTGCAAAGGGCTCCATGAACAACGCAAACAACAAAGGTGATAGGGGACACCCTTGCCTCGTACCCCGTCCCAAAGCAAAGAGGGGGGAATAAGAGCCATTTATTTTTATGCATGCTTTAGGAGATAAATACATCGCTGCAATCCATGTCCTGAAATTGTCTCCCAACCCCACCTTTCTTAAGACCCCAAACAGAAAATCCCAATTTACTCTGTCGAATGCCTTTTCAGCATCCACTCCAATTAACACGGAGGGGTTCTGATGCATTCGCGCTGTCCATATTAAGTTAACCACCTTCCTAATATTATCCCCGGCTTGTCTGCCCGGAATGAACCCCGCTTGATCAGGATGTATTAGCTTATGTATCACCATATTCAGCCTACAAGCCAGTACTTTGGCTAGTATCTTCAAGTCCAAGTTTAGGAGGGATATAGGTCTATAGGAGCCACACACAGACTTGTCTTTCCCCGGCTTAGGTATCACCGTTATGCCAGCTATTTCCATAGAAGCCGGCAAGGACTTAGTAGTAAGCATATCGTTATAGACCCCCTGTAGGCGTGGGACCAGAAGGTCCTGAAATTTCTTATAGAAAAGGCCTGTAAATCCATCTAACCCAGGCGCTTTAAACGGTTTTAGGCTGGTAATAGCATCCGCAATCTCCCCCTTGGTGATGTGCATATCCAAAATCTGGACTTGGGCGTCCGTTAAGGCTGGCATCTGGATCTCCTGTAAATAGGCCTCCATCCGCTCAGATGGAATATGTGGCCCTGACGAATATAGGTCAGTGTAGAATTGCGCAAATCTATTCCGGATGCCCTTATTGTCCAGGATATACTGACCCTGCATATCTTTCATTTTAAATATAGTGCTCTGGGCAATTTGTTGTTTTAGTTGTCTTGCCAACCAGCGGCCTGGCTTATTCCCTTCCAGGAAATGAAGCCCCTTATTCTTGTCTAGCTTATCTAGTATTTCCCCATCGAGTAATACACGTAATTCATTTCTTTTTTTATCTAACTCTCGAAGTGTGCGCCACCCACCATTCTGTTTATGCTTCCTTTCCAGGTTCCCAATAGCCATAAGCAACTCTTCCCTCACTCTTTTATTCTCTCTTCGTATGGCCGTCTCTCGAGCAATTAATTTCCCTCGCATGACCGCCTTAAAGCAATCCCATACTGTTCTGGAGTCCATCTCACCATTATCATTAAAGTCAAAGTACTCCTGGATTTCTTGAGTTAAAATTTCACAGAAATTGTTATCCGCTAGTAGGCTACTATTAAGCCTCCAGTATTGAGTCCCTCTTTCCTCCTGCGCCAATTGAAAGGTACCCTGAATATTGGCATGATCCGACCAAGTGATATTACCGATTTTAGTCTCCCTACAACCCATGCACCAGATCTTACTCCCCAACCACATGTCTATTCGGGAATAGGTCCCATGTACTCTGGAAAAAAATGAGTAGTCCCTGGTGACGCCAAAGGTCCACCAATCCCCAGTGATCCATCAGCAGTTTCAGCCGTTCCCTATGCTCCTTACTCCCCCCTCCAGGCCATTTACTATGGTCCACTTGCGGATTCAAAATAGTATTAAAATCACCCCCCAGCAACGGAGTTCCCTGTATAAACCCCCCAAGGTCTTGTTCTAGCTGGGTAAAAAAAGCCCCTTGATTTTGATTGGGGGCATATACACTAATCAGCGTAACCAGAATGTTATCAATTTTAGCTACCACTGCGATATATCTACCTTGTCAGTCCTTTTGCTCTCTAAAATTTCTACTCTCAGGTGTTTAGCGAACAAAATACCCACCCCTCCCGTCTTTTTCCCTTCCCCATTAGATGCTAAAATAATATTGGGAAAGTCCTTATTCCGGAGTAATTTCTCATCCTTTCTCAACAAATGTGTTTCCTGTACAAAGTAAATAGAGGCTCTCTGAGCCTTCGCATCCTTAAATAATAGCTGGCGTTTCCTCGGATGGTTCAGGCCTTTAACATTTAGGGATACCAGTCTTATATCAGCCATAATAAATCATTAAGAACATACCGTGGAAAAGCATCCCAACTACTGTTTCATCCGTACTGATTACTACCCCCCCTATTTTCTTACAGATAATTGTCACATACCACCCTCTGTTTCCCCCCCGCCCCCCCACCCCCCACCTCCCAACCCTAACCATTTTTAGTGAGGAATTCAGCCTCACCCACAACATATCGGAGGATTAACGTCATCCCGTGTAGCGTTTACCAAACATCTTAATCACTATGCATAGTATGTATTCGCCCATTCAGAAACTGCCCCCCAAGTAACCCCCCCCCCCCCCCCACCAACAATGCTACCATCATATACAAAATACTCTCTTGCGGTCCCCCCATCCTTGGCATAGCGAGACTTCGCCGCATCCGCATCACATAGTTTCTTCTGAGAACTTCTTCCTCATGGTTCCCCTGCCACATAGAATCACACTCATCCAGAGCTCTCCAAGCCCCATCCTGACTCAGTCCTCAATGGGCCCTTGTCCCTCCTTGGCACCTTCTTGTCGGCGTAGACGTTTTCCTCCTTTTCCCGCACGCTGCCAATGGGGGCCCAGTCCATTCCTTTCAGCTTGGGAGCTTGTAGTAGATCCTTTTATCTCAATTCCATGTTGTCGCAGGAACTTTTCCACGTCCCCTGGTTGCTTAGCCACACAGGTATCTCCACTTATAGTAAACAATATTCCAAATGTGTATAGCCATCTGTAGCGCACGTTTTCAGCCCGCAGGGTTTCGGTGACGCTTTTCATCTCTCTACGCTTTTGCAGGGTTACTGAAGATAGATCATTATATATCTGAATCACCGCCCCCCGCCATTTTATCTGTCGGAGCGTTCGCGCCTTAGCCATTATTAACTCTTTAACTGCAAATGTATGCAGGCAGGCTATTATGTCTCTAAGTTTATTGTTGGCAGGCTTACCTAGGGTTCTGTGCGCTCTGTCGATGGCTATAGTACGTTCATAAGGTTTCTGTGCATCAATGCTGAGTACCGCTTTGCAAATGTCCTGCACCAGCTCCACATAGTCTGTCGTCCCCTCCTGCTCTGGAAGTCCCCGGATACGTATATTGCATCTTCTCTGCCTATTTTCCAGGTCCTCCACTTTGTTTAGCAAATCATTTTTAGCCTGATGTAGAAGCTGGATATCCTTAGCATGCTGCAGAATGACTGTGGCCTGCTCATCTGCTCCCTGCTCCACCACGTGGAGCCTCTCCCCGATTTCCTCCACCTCAGACCGCAGCGCCCCTATGCTCTCTTTTATTTCTGCTTTTAATGTTTGTATTATTTCTTTTTTGGCTTCCTGAAGCCAAACTTTTATTTCACTTCCCTCTGTGGAGTTGCCAGCACTGGCCTCAGGTTTCAGTCCTACTCCCCGCGCGGCTCCGTCCGCCATATTGGCTTCCTCAGCAGGCAGCAGCACAGACGAGCTCGTGGTCGAGCCCCCATACGAGAACTCTGAAAGATCCACCGTTTTGCGGCGAACTGCCATCCTTCACCCCGATATGTAAAATCTCGTCGGGAGACCTGAACGGGCCGTTTCGCTGATTTTAAAAGCTATTTCCTCCCGTAGCTACACGGAGCCCGGAGCTTATCCTGCCATTCGCCTCGGGTGACGTCACTTCCTCCAAGGCACAGAATTAAACACAGGAACTCTGAAACTGGCAAGCAGAAACAAGGATACCCGGAACAGCAACTAACTCACACAAGTGACCTCGTTGCAAGGCAGTTTCAGAAGGACTGGCGCCGACTTAAATCTCCCGCGGGTGCTGACGTCAATCAGGGGGCGGTGCAGCACATCCGGGTGCTGGACCGTGAAAAGCCCGACCCTCACGCGCATGCGTTCCCCCGAGGGGGAGGAGTCCTCCGCGGAGCTTGGCGGCGTCCCGCACGAGGAGAGGCCATCACCACGCGGCCCGACCGACCCCAAATCCCGCGGATCGCGGCAAGGCCCCGGACCCAGCAGATGAGGTAAGGACTCGGGCGCCACAGCGGCGACCGAGACCATAACATCATGGAGGAACAGTGGTGACGTGCCACAAGAAAGAGTTTGTTTGTTTGGAGTTTTGAGAAGACTTTTTGTCCTTTTGCTGAGTTGGGAGATATGTTTCCTGCCCCATTTCCTATGTGATATTGGAGCAAAAGAGAATTGACATTTCCTATCCACAGAATCTTTCAACCAGAGGAGAGGAGAAGGGAGTAAGAAGATTGGGATATCTGGAGACACCCTCCCCCGCCCCCCCCCCCCCCCCCACTGGAGTCTTCACCCCAGGAAAAGGACTGGTTTTTGGATATCTGAAGTTCTCCTGGATCTCAGGTACTATTTGGTGAAGGGATCCCACTACACCAAATCATGCCCCCACCCACCTGAGGCGCTTATCTTCCCAAACCCTGCAGGGTAAGAATATCTCAGGAGCCAGTTCTGAGGGATACATTCACAGAGAGAGAATAAAAGATTGAGGAAATATACCAGTTTAGGACACAGATGCAACTGGAAACAAATTTGTTGATGCAAATTTATTAAATTGAACTAACCAAGGTAAAGCTTTGTTTGGTAACACCCAACCAGAGTGTCCTGCCTGTCCATTCTGTGCATCTACACCTAAAAATCATCAATAACTTGTAGTGAAATGGTTTATACCCTAGGGCTTTGTGCCTTGGAGGTTCAACCTCCCCCTCCTTCAAAAGAATTCACACTCTGAGGTGAAAGGACTGGTGACTGTGAATTGGGACTTAACCTTGAGTATGACTTCTGCATATTTCAGACACCACCTTGAAATGGGGGGCTACACCTTTCATGTTCAGTATGCCCCAACACTTAGATTCTTTCCTATAGAGGAACATGCCAGTTCAGTTTTGTTCAAATGATATCTCAAGAAGGTCAGAGCATGGTGTGATCTATTCAGCATTTTTAAAGCTACTTCATCATTAGTTTGTTCCTGAGGTCATCAGCTGTCTCCATTTCTTGCATAATTTTCTATGGGGGAAAACCATCTCTAGTCTTTAAAGATATTGTTATTAAATAAAAATTTAAATATCAAACATTGTCATAACTGTGTGCAAATTTGTATATCAAAAAAAGGAAACAAAGCATCATGAAATGCTTATTCATTTCCTTGATATTTTCTCTCATTGTAGTTTGGCAGGGGAGAAACTAGGAACAAAATCCATCTTTGTTGAATTAGAAAAGTTGCAATTACTAATTCATTTGAAAAATGTTTTTAAGAGCCACTTTAGTTGGTGATATAATATGTCTTCCTTTTCCCCTAAAGAAATATATAGAGAAGAATGACTGATAACAGGAGAAAGAGGCAAATCAAACAATAGAGACAAAGGGAGAAAGAGTGCAAGAGAAATAGAGCATAAGAGATTAAGTACTAACACAAAGAAGCTGCTATTATTTTGTCAGTACTTAGATTTAGCATGCTGTGATAAGAAAGGCAATGTATAGCAGGAAGTAAAATTGATTATTTGTTTTCTTCTCCACAATAAAATGTCAGAACACACTTTTACAGCAATTCCCTACCTACTACATTTCTTTTCTGAGAAAACCTACTGGTATTATGTCTAGTTGTCTGGATTAAGGACTATTCACTCACAGTGTTCACAGCTGGACTTTGATAGAAAGAAAGAACTCATCACAAAATAGAGATTATTTTTTCTACCCAAGAATCTTTCTATCAGATACCTCACTTGATACAATACCAAGCAGTATTTGAATGTTTCTAGCCTTTGTTCTGTGGGCAACTGAAATACATTCTTGCAAAAATGAACAGACGATACATATGGTATTCATCTAGTAGTACTACTGATCAGTCTTTGCAGGGAGTGTAACAGAATAAGAAGAGAAAGCAATTCCAGAGGAAAAGGGTAAGATAGTTGCAACCAAACTTAATCCTGAACCTGGTCATCAAGCCTTAGCCAAGTCCCATGAAACATTTCAAGGGAGAAAATACAAGAAATTGAATATTTCTATAAGTAAAAACCTTTTGTTTAAAAACAATATAAAGGACTATATGAGGTCAATTTCTAGTTGCAACTGAACAAACGACCTACCCAATTTTGGCTGACTAAAGTTTAGGAAATTTTCTGCTAAACCTAGATGGTTGGTTTATAGCTGAAAATTCTTCTAAATCTAGAAAGCTAAATTTTGGCCTCCTAGATTTAGACCTGCCATCGCAGCACCTAGGTTTGGGTATCCAACTGACCAAACCATGCCCCAGGTATGTCCATGTTTTGAGTGGCAACGTTTAGCTCCCTAATTAAACTAGGTAACTAAATTTAGCATTTTAACTCCATTTTAACTCCATTTTAACTCCATTTTGATTATTTATGGGGCCAATCTAGCTATTTAACTATCAAACTAAATATTTAACTAAATATTGTATGTGATAGGAAAAGAGGTGTGTTTTATGGTAATAGGCAGTTTATTGCAATAATACCTATGTGAAGTGCTAAGTTATGATAACTTTTTCACACTTTGAGATAAGTGCCAGAATTGTTGTGTTTCCTACATACAACCACTGGCAGGGCCATGTTTAGTAGTTTTAAGCTCCTGGAGAGCCAGCATAGCTATCAGGGCCCTTCTACAAGGAGAAGGAGGGAGAGAGAGAGAGAGAGGCTAGCCATAATGCCCTCATCCTAGGTAGGTATTTATATCTCTATAGGAGGCCCACCTAGTAACACGAGGTGAGGTTTAGGTAGTATAGGGGTTAGGTGCCACTTTGACATTCAAAATGAGACGTACAAACAGAACAGTGCTATCTTGTGAAGATTTGATGACCTTCAGAGTGAGGAAACTCACCCAAAGAGGTGTTCTCTCACCCTAGCTTGATGGACTCTCAACCTAGCTTGATGGACTCTCTACCTGGGTAACATCAAGCTAGGGTGAGAGAACATTGCACAAAACTCATCTTTGGGTGAGTTTCCTCACTACAAAGGTCATCAAATCTTCACAAGAGAGCACTGTTCTGTTCGTACATCTCATTTTGAATGTCAAAGTGGCCCCTAACCCCTACACTAATATACCTAAACCTCACCTCGAGTAACTAGATGGGCCTCCCATAGAGATATAAATACCTACCTAGGATGAGCGATGAGGGCATTAAGGCTAGTCTCTCTCTCTCTCTCTCCTTGTAGAAGGACCCTGATAGCTATGCTGGCTCTCCAGGAGCTTAAAACAGCATTTGTGAAAACATCACAAAGTGTAAAAAAGCCCTGTCACACAGCTTTACACAAATGAAAAAGGTGAAGTTAAAATACACATTAAAGCCATGCAATATGGCTTTGCAAAATTGTGAACCCAGCCCACTTGGTCACAAATCACACCCCAAACTCCTCCCTTTTTTCTGATTTGTTTTGCACCATGTGTTATGGTGCTTTCGCAGGCGTTAAAGGGGCTTAACGCATGTGAAAACACCATATAGCACTTTAATAAATGACCCAGAAAGTTAGGAAGCTAGATCATTTGAAAATTGACCTTGTAACAACTATATCATATCTAACAGGCTATGTTTAAAAAGGAGCAGTGTCCTTTTTTTTACCTAACTTCTCCTACCAGCAATGTCCTGCTCAGTGCTATGTTGGCATTGTTTACATTCCAACTGTATGCCAGACAGCTGGAATGATTCAGTAGCCAAGATACTTGAAAGGCAATATAAAAAGATATCTTAAGGAAAAATGCCAAGCAGACTAAGGAAGAAGATGTGGTTAGCAAATGGGAGAGACAGAGTCAAATGAAGGAAGGAATCAGCACAATGATACCTCAGTAAGGAACAGGTAACAGGGATGATAAAGTTTTGGAGGCAGTAAAGAAGGAACAAAAATTATGAGAGAAAAATATGTATGGCCCCTCCTTGGTCCAGAATATGAATTACCCCTATGCTTGGTGTGGGGAGTATCATGTAAGAAATTATGTTCACTAATATGATTTATCTTTGGGCTCATAGGCTGAGTGGGGGATGAGGCACAATTATGTGCCCTTCCTAAACAACCTAACACTTATGGCACCACAGACAAGATAATATCATCATACTTGAATAAAACAGTAATTAACCCTTTTACTAGTAGAGATGTGAATCGGAACCGGAATCTGATCGGTTCCAGTTCCAATCCAAATCTTAAAATTTTTATCGCCCAGCCCGATTTGAGTTCTGATTATCAGCTGTGCCCTATCCGATAATCAAAACACCCTCCCAAACTCCCAAAAAAGTTTTTAAATTTACCTGGTGGTCCAGCGGGAGCACGGGGCGCGATCTCCCACTCTCAGGCCATCGGCTGTGTTAATAAAAATGGCGCCGATGGCCCTTTGCCCTTACCCTGTGACAGGGCAAAGGTAGCGCCGGCGCCATTTTGAATATTGGCAATACGGCCCGAGTGCAGGAGATCGCTCCCGGACCCCCGCTGGACCCCCAGGGACTTTTGGCCAGCTTGGGGGGCCCTCCTGACCCCCACAAGACTTGCCAAAAGTCCAGCGGGGGTCTGGGAGCGACCTCCTGCACTCCGGCCATATTGCTAGTATTCAAAATGGCGCCGGCGCTACCTTTGCCATCACTATGTCATAGGGGCCGATGAATAATCCGATAATCAAAACACCCTCCCGAACCCCAAAAAAAGGTTTTAAATTTACCTTGTGGTCCAGCGGGAGCGCGGGGAGCGATCTCCCGCTCTCAGGCCATCGGCTGCATTAATAAAAATGGCACCAATGGCCCTTTGCCCTTACCCTGTGACAGGGCAAAGGTAGCGCCGGCGCCATTTTGAATACTGGCAATACGGCCCGAGTGCAGGAGGTCACTCCCGGACCCCCACTGGAC
This sequence comes from Rhinatrema bivittatum, assembly GCF_901001135.1. Taxonomy (NCBI): domain Eukaryota; kingdom Metazoa; phylum Chordata; class Amphibia; order Gymnophiona; family Rhinatrematidae; genus Rhinatrema; species Rhinatrema bivittatum. The sequence goes on from NC_042616.1 coordinate 76,192,977, forward strand.
TTTTGGCAAGTCATGGTAAGGGCAAAGGGCCATTGGCGCCATTTTTTTTAGAGCAGCTGATAGTGTGGGAATGGGAGATCGCTCCCAGCGGCCCCCCTGGACAACCAGGTATGTATAAAATGTTTTGGGGGGGGGGTCGGGAGAGTGGGGGAGGCTAAGAGGGGTAATTTTAAAGGGTCGGGTGGGGTTTTATTTTATTGGGCCATCGGCGCCATTTATATTAGTGGTAGTCAAAATGGCGCCAATGGCCCGAGAGCGGGAGATCGCGCCGGGACCCCCCCCACTGGACCACCAGGTAATTTAAAACATTTTGGGGGGGGTTCGGGAGGGTGGGGGATTTGTTTTAAAGGGTCGGGGTAGGTTTTAGGGTTGTTTTGGTGTGCCGGTTTTCCCGCCCTCCCCCTCCCCCGATTTACGATTTTTCACAATAAATCGGGGGAATTTCTATTGTATCGCGACTCTAACAATTTTTGACGATTTAAAAAATATCTGACGATTTTTTTAAATCATCAAAAAACAATTCACATCCCTATTATATACCACTATCAGGTTGGTTAGTCCTTTATTTTGATATCTGAGTGTTCTCTGCAGTATGTTTGGTTGTAATGTCACACCTATCATCCTGGTGTTACTTAAATGAATGATTTTCAATATTAGCATTAATACTTTAAAATAGATTTGGGATTGTACTGGCAGTCAGTGTAGTGATATCAGCGAAGGTGTAATGTAAACAAATTTCCTAGTTTCTAATAGAAGCCTTGCTGAGGTATTTTGAAGTAATGGTTTTAAGAGGCTTGCGGAAAGACTTAGAAATAATGAGTTGCAGTATTCTAGTTTTGAGAAACGTAGAGTTTACAGTACAGTTCAGATGTCTTTGAAAGTTAATAAAGGTTTCAATCGATGTAATATACGCAACTTAGCATATCCTGTATTAATTAATTTATTGATGTGCTTTTTCATAGTAAGGTTCTCATCTAGCTGTATACCTATTAAGTACCGTACTTGGTTTGAGGGAGTAATTTGAAAATTACCCAGGTCTAGAGTCGATGGTTTAGCTATTGATGAGTTTCTACTTAACCAAATGGTTTCATTCTTTTTAGGGTTTAATGTTAGTTTAAAATGTGATAGTTCCTGCTGTATTGCTTTCATATAGGTTGAAAGTGTTGATGCTGTATTTTCAAATGATTTGGAGAATGAATGTAAAACTGAATGTCATCAGCGTACAGGAAGAATGTAATCCCTAAATCCATTAGTAATTTGCACAGTGGGAGCATATTAATATTGAATAGTGTTGCCGAGAGGGATGAGCCTTGAAGGACACTTGTATCAATATGGAAAGTATCAGATAGGTTATTGCCCAGTTTGACTTGGAATGTTCTATTAGATAGAAAGGAGGAGAACCATTTGAGAACACTACCTTTGATCCCTATGTTGCTCAACTGTTGGCACACAGGGTATGGTCCACACTGCCAAAGGCGGCTGTTAAGTCGATTAGCACGAGAAGATAAGATTCATCTGCATCAAATCCTTGTAAAACAGTCCGTTAGTGAGAGGTGTACTGTCTCAGTTGAATGATGTTTCCTAAATCTGAATTGATTTGGGAAGAGAATATCTTGGTATTCCAAATGATTTACAAGGTAGGTTAATACTGCTTTTTCAAGTATCTTTGATAGAAAAGACAAATTGGATATTGGACAATGGTTGTCCCTAGAGATGTGAATCGGAACCGGAATCGGTTCGGTTCCGGTTCCGATTCAAATCTTATAATTTTTATCGTCCGGCCCGATTGGTTTTTTGTTTATTGGCGCCATCTTTAAAGATGGCGCCGGCCATCCAGAGCTCCTACCATGTGACAGGGGCCGGCCAATGGCACGGATACCCTGTCACATAGTAAGGGCAAAGGGCCATCAGTGCCATTTTTATTAGCGCAGCCGATGGCCCGAGAGCGGGAGATTGCTCCCCGCGCCCCCACTGGACCACCAGGTAATTTTAAAACATTTTTTTGGGGGCTCAGGAGGGTGGGGGAGGTTAAGGGGTCAGTTTTAAAGGGTCAGGGTGGGGTTTTTTTTATCGGGCCATTGGCGCCATTTTTATTAGTGGCAGCCGGCCCGAGAGCGGGCGATCGGTCCCGGGGCTTCCACTGGACCACCAGGTAAAACATTTTAGGGGGGTTTGGGAGGGTGGGGGAAGGTAAGGGATTAGTTTTAAAGGGTTGGGGTGGGTTTATGGGTTGTTTTGGTGTGCTGGTTTTCCCACCCTCCCCCCAAATAACTCCCGTTAGTGGACACAAACCCGATTAACGATTTTTCACGATAAATCGGGGGAATTTCTATTGTATCACACTCTTTAACGATTTTTGATGATTTAAAAAATATCGGATGATATTTTAAATCGTCAAAAAACGATTCACATCCCTAGTTGTCCCAATCATCAATTCTACCAGTTTTATTTTTAGGAATCAGCTTTATTACAGCTTGTTTTAATCCATGTGGTACAATACCTTCTGACAGAGAATGATTAATTAAGGTTTGATTGTTGGAGTGATAACACTGTGTACTTGTTGCAAGGAACTGGCTGGAATTGGGTCGCATGGATGAGTAGCAGGCTTAATTTTAGCAATGATTTGAATCTTTGGATGCTATTGTGGGAGAACAGATAGGGAATTAAGATTTTAGCCTATTGATTTTATCTAATAAGAATGTTGCATATTCATTGCAAGTGGTCTTTGAGAAGTTAACGTTTCTTGAGATGGAGAATAATGGGTCCTTAATTAGATGTTTAACAACATCAAAGAGTAATTTAGAATTAAATACTACCCCATGAATTTGGTTTGCATAGTAATCTTTTTTTGGCTTTGTTGGTTACTGTGCAGTATTTTGTTAGAAGACATTTATATTTTCTTAGGGATTCAGAAGATGAGTGTTTCTGCCACTGTTTCTCTAGTTTTCAAAGGTTATGTTTAGTACATCTTAAATCGTCATTGTACCAGGGCTTCTTTTGTTTAGTGGTATCCCTTTCTTTGTTAATAGTTTTCATCTGGACAGGACTAATATTCTCAGCTAAATCATTGACAATCTGATCCCGGGAATTGAATGCCCAGATGGCATTGGATTGATGTACTACTAGGAGCTTATTTTCTATTCATACTGCAAGTACCTCCATGTCTATCTTTTTTTATGAAAGTACAAGTGTGATTATTATGTATATTTTTAAGAGTTGGGTTGAGGAAGGTTATTTCTGCCTTTATTAATTGATGATCAGAGCATGACAATCTGGTGTGAGAAGTATTGATTAGACAGTTACTGGTATTGATGAATATTAGATCTACAATATGTCCTGCTTTATGAGTGGCTTTGGAAACAAATTGGGACTATCCCAAGGCTTCTATTGTCTGTAGAAACATTTCACAGGCTGCAGTTCTCGATGTTTTATCGACATGGAGATTAAAGCCCCCTACAATTAGGGTGGAATCTGCTGATGGAAACACCTTAACGAATAATTCAATCAGTGGTGCGCAGTCTTTTTGTAGTAAGCCTGGAGGACAATAGAGTTGCAGTGATCTCTTTTTCTTAGGCCAATCTGGAAACAAAATGTCACATATATGTTTGCTACCCAGTTCGTTTGCATGGGGAACAAATGAAAATCCCATGGATTTGTATATAGTCCTCAAATTATTCTACTGGCGATACTGAAACTTTTATGTAGAGGTCAATTGTCAAAGCAATTTCCACAGGTGAAAATCATCTTGTCCACGTTCATCAGCCGTCCTCCCTCAATACCACTAGCAAGCATACTTTTGGGTGCATCGAAAAAAGATATTTTGGGAGGATATATTTAGGTCAGAGGAGGAAAAGTATGCACAGAAATTCAATTTTCAAATGGTCATACATAGTTTTCCAACAAAATTCTACCCGAAGAAAAAGCAGGTGCAAGTGGGCATGTCCACATAACAATTTTCAAAGTGTCATTTTGACAATTGGTGCAAAACCCACAGGAAAAAGTTCATGTAGCCTTGATCTCAATGCAGGCAGTTTGAAATTACCCCCATTGTTCCATTTATATACAAATAAAAGGTAATAATATTATGGTAAACCCTTGCATTCTGCGAATGCAAACATAAATGGAATAAAAAGGGTGATGTGTGTTTGCCTGTGCAATGTTTCATTTATTTCTGTCTTGCTAAAGAAAAAATATGTTTTGAAAGGAGACTCACTGAAAACACTGAACTGTAGATCTAGTTGGAATTATGAGCCTTGTCCTTTTGGGCTCTTGATAGACTAGTGCAGTACTATAAGTGCAATTTCAATGCCTCATACACAGGAAAGATTCAGCTTTTAACTGCTGCCTGGATTCTATCCCAGCTCTTTAATGATCTTAAAAAGCTCATAAAGAAAGCTTTTAATAAAGTAGAGAGGTTTTCTGAAACATCCATTTCGTCTTCCTCTCTTACATCTTCAAACACACAGGAGAAATGTTTTACATTTGTTTTTAAAAATAAGCAGTTGCTGAATACAGGTTGAGGCTTGGATTTTTTCTTAGGAGCTGTAGTGCTTTTGGTGCCTGTTGGTTTAGAGAGCTATCTTCTTCATCAGTTTGAATGATTCTGTTTTGGATACTTGAGTGCTAAAGTATGCAGCCCAAAGAAGACTCAGAGTGTTGCATGGTATGTGATATGGTAGCTCGCCTGTCCCCAAAAAATAAAACAAAGAATGAAATAATATAAGAAAATCTTTAATGTTAACATTTAAGAATGCACTTGTAATCCCATTGTGTTATATATTGTTTTGTTTTAATTTTAAATTGTTTCATCTACATAATGCTTGAGATATTTTAAAAGTTGTTGGTAGGTGTACACAGATAACTTTAGGTGAACATATTCAGCAGGACACATCCCACTAAATATCTGTGAGAAGTTATTAAGCTAATTTTAGCTGGATAACTTGGCCACTCTTCAGCTTACTGAATATGGAACTCACAATTACAATTCTGAAACATTCAGGTCCAGCCTTTGCTACTTGCACCCATTCTCTTGCACCCAAATATAAAAACAAGACATATCACATGTAAACGGAGTTCAAAGGCCGCAGCTTTATTACAACTCAGTACTCAAGCCAACGCAGCAAAAGCTTAACTTGTAACACAATAGCCAATCCCACACACTGCTCTCAATAGCTTAACTGCCATGACCATGCAAGCTAGATTACCCCTGGGTTCCCCAACCTGTAAGCCATTTTGACTTCAGGCACTCACCACAGCCGGCAAGGAGCCAGCCATCTGAGGGACTGAACCCAGACCCCAGGGTGCATCACATTCACCAAAAAGTCAGAATCTGACTATATTCACATCTTGGCTCAGGTATCCTACCTGCTGCGACATCAGCCCTAACAGTAATAATGTAATTCAACAAAACACAATTAAAAAAAACAGTAAAGAGAGGGTATGTGTGTGGGGGCAAAAATCAGCACAGAAAAGATGCCGTGGCACCTGCTCCTCGGCTTTTAAAAACTAGACTGGGAAGGGAGGGGGACATTTTCAAAAGGTTCCTGTGCCCTGAGTTACTATGGCTGGTTGCCCTGGTAACTTACAAGAGCCATCAAATCTCCCAGCCTGCTCCTCCACCCTCCTCCCCAATCCCTGGGCCCACCAGCCATAAGGACCAAGTGGAGTGCCTCAGAGATTTGTACTGGGAGTGATGCTTTTTAATATATTTATAAATTATCTGGAAAGGGGAATGACAACTAAAGTGACCAAATTATTGCATGTTAAATCACAAGCACATTATGAAAAGTTGCAGGAAGACGTTGCAAGACTGGAAGACTGGGCCTTTAAATGACAAATGAAATGTAATGTGAACAAGTGCAAAGTGGTGCACATGGGAAAAGTAACTCACATTGTATTTACACGTTAGGTTCCATATTAGGAGATCCCCAGGAAAAGGACTTGGGCACCATAGTGGAGAATACTTTGAAACCCTTGGTTCAGTATACAATGGAAGTCAAAAAAGCAAAGAGAATATTAGGAAAGGAATGGAGAATAAATCAATGAATGTGATAATGCCTCTGTATTGTTCCATGGTGGGGCTGCACCTAGGGTATTATTTGCAGTTCTGACTGTTTCACCTAAAAAAGATATAGATGCATTCTCTGCAGAGAAGGGTAAGCAAAATGCTAAAAGGGATGGAACAGCTCTCCTATGAGGAAAGGCTAAAATGATTAGGGCTGTTCAACTTGGAGAAGAGATAGTTGAGCGGGGAGTTGATAGAATCATGAATGAAATAGAACAGTTATTTACTCTTTCAAAAATGCAAAGAAGTTGGTAAGTAGCACATTCAAAACAAATCAGCGAAGCATTTTTTTCTCTCAATGCACAATTAAGCTCTGGCTTTCACTGTTGGAGGATATGGTTACGGCAGTTAATGTAGCTGGTTTTATAAAGGGGTTGGACAAGTTCCTGGAGAAGTCAATAAACTGTTATTAACCAAGTATTCTTAAGAAATAGCCACTACCTATCACTGTGCAATAACAGCACAGGATCTATTTACTGTTAGGAATCTTGCCAGGTACTTGTTACCTAGATTGGCCACTACTGGAAACAAGATACTGGGCCTAATGGACACTTGGTCTGACCTAGTATAGCATGTTCTTATGAAAAAAAAAATTCCAGGTGCTGACTTTCTGATATTTTCTTCAGGATTCTTGGGCTTCTCCTTTTACCCTGCCAGTTTACCATCCTGTCTCTTTCTGTCCTGCAGGCGAGAGGATCTGTCCAGTGAGTTGGCAAGTGTGGTTTTGTTTTTGCTTCCTGGATTTTTTTTTTAAGGTGAGGGGGCCTTCCCTTCCCCTTTGTCCTTTTCAGGTCTTTATTCTGGCCTTTGCCGACATCGTTCACTAGTAGTTCACTGTTAACCCCATGCTTGCAATCTGATCAGGTGCCCTTTTCCATGCTGCCATTGTCACTGCTGCATTTCATTATCCCTTGCTGAAGATTCCTTAGAAGAAGAGTTATAATTGGTGGTATACTTCTAAAAAGAAAACCCAGTTTCAGAAAGTATCTTTCAAAGCTCATAGATTTTCACAATAACACAAGAATACCTTGTGCCAGAAAATGTGAGATATATGCAACATTAAACAATACAAAAGCAATAAGTAAAAATAAGAGAAATTGCCTTTGCACATCCGTCAAATATAATAAGAAAAGGGGGAGACCAAAGAAGAAAGAGCAAATTAAACCATGAAAATAAGAAAAATGAGAAGCCCCAACAAACAGTCTAATCAAAATAGCCAATTCTACAAAGAAGTGATTTCTAGGCCTGTGAATCCAGGAACATCCAGAGTTGAGAAGGTTAAAAAAAAAACGTAATTAACATTTACATGCTTCACCAGGCACTTACATGGATAACGCAAAATAAATTGCACCCCCATTTAAAAAACCCTCAGATCTCATAGAAAGAAATCTTTTCCTACACTCTTGGGTTATTCTAGTAACATCCAGGTACATCAATATTTTCTGACCATAAAACATAAGTACCATAATCTATTACGAAAGAAAAATCTGAGAACAGCATTTCTATCACTTAAAAAAGCAAAAGAAACCAACAATTTTCCTCTTTTAGAGATCTCAACCTCTTGTGATGATTCAAGGATGTCCGTCAAGTCCAAAGGTAATTCTTGGGATTATCATTAGCTCCTTCATTTTGTGGCAGATAATATGCCTTAGTAATAACAGGCATGGCAGCTGGTGGAATCTTGACAATATAAGAAATATAATTCTTAAAGAGATCTGAAGGAGAAATCAATTTTATGTAAGGAAAATGTAGAACCCTCAAATTAAAACTTCTCAAAAAGTTCTCAATGTTCTCAAGCTTCTTAGAGTGAACCAGTTCAGACTGAACTAAGCCTTGATGATTTTTCTCATCTGCAGTAACAATTGAACCAATAGCTTACATTTTGACAACATAAGAAGAAACCAATTTTTCAGTTGCCAGTACAAGATGGTTGGAGTCCAAAATTACTTTGGTTAAAGAAAAAATAGAGGCTTCAAGTGATACCAATGCATTTCAAATGGCATCTAATGTAATTACAGCAGGCTTAACTAAAACTGTTGTTAATGCTGGGCAAACCTTCACCACACCACCTTCATTCGGTGTAGTGCCGCCACCCAGACTCCAAAATGGAGCCGGTGATTAGGACCAAGCCATGGGGCCTATCGCCCCTAAAACCTCAGAAGAAAAATGTTCCTCTCTAGCAGGAATTAAGTCAGCTGTCACGGCAGGGGAATCTGGGCCCCTGGCTTCCTCCGCAGCTGCTCCTTCTATAACCGACATCCCCGGACTAATCTCAGGAGATACCAGTAACAGTTCTGAACTCAACAGATTCAGGCGGTAATTGGGAACAGTGTAATCAGGGCTCCAGGACTCAGCAAGATCTCTTCAGCCAGCGAGGCCGGAGTTCACTCTGTGTCAGATCCGCAGCAGCCATCGCTCCTGGAGTAAGTGTTGGCATGGGAGCAAAGAAACCCTCAATTTGTGGTTGATGTAAATCCAGCGAAGGAGAACTGTTGATACAGATATTCTCCCTTAGCTTGCCTTTCCATTTTGTGTGCAGCATCTTAGAAGCAAGATTGAGAGTAGGTAAGCAAAATGGGAGAGAGCTCTCACTGTGCTTCTCATGTGGCAGCCATCTTTGTCTCCCAAATCTCACTTTTGTCTTGACTTGTCATCAATACACAAAGAATTGTTGTTGCTGTTGCTCATGTTGCACAATTTTATTTTCACAGCTTTGTTTGGGTTTTAATGGGATGGGGATTTCTCTGTATTATTAGTTTTGTTTCCTAAAGCTTAGTGGAGCTGTGTCACTGCTGAGTCTTCTCAACTACAGGGACAGCAGCAGCATCAATTACTATAGCAGCACTACTAGTAAAAGAAGTGGTAAGACCTAGCTCTCATCTTTTCATATTTCCCCAACCGTTTTCTCCTGCTTCTTACAGCTTAACTGAAGTCTGTCCTAAGTGAGCAAGTGAGCAATAATGCTATGAACCTTCATTGAAGATAACATTGTAGATGATGTCTGATAATGACCAATTAGCCCATCCTCTCTACCTAGTTGTTTTCTTCATTAGTTTTGATTACTAGCTATCTGGAATTTTACCCCACTTTATTCCCTCTCTACTATCTTGTCTGGTCTAATTATTGCTGTTACTGTCTGTGAGGGAGCATGTAAGGAAGTCCTTCAGAGCACCTTAAAGACTGGTTACAGCTATCTTTACCGGTCCTCCTTGAGTCCAAACTCAGCAAGGGATTCTGGGATAGGTTGGATCACTGCAAGTAGGGAAAATAGACTAGGACCAGAGGAAGACCCAGGGTGAGAGACAGAAGGCTCGAGAATAGTTTAGTTATGCATTGAGTGAAAACATACTTTTTCAATTTATTTTAAAAATGTTACCTATTAGCTTCATGGAATGTGCCTTAGTTCAAGTAAATTGGAAAGAGTAAATAACTGTTCCCTATGTAGAGACCCACTGGCTCTCTATCATTTCAGACTAGACCACATTTTGTTTTGGGAGCATGAGATGGTAGTGTGAGAGATTACCTCCCCCTGTGGGTCATGCTAAATGGTGAGTTCCTTTGATATATAAATCATGATCCTCAGTTTACCTTGTGGATTTTCTGTTATCCTTCCTAGAGACAGCATTCTATATCTGTTCTATGTATCTTTATGTTTAAGGGGAAAGGCCTCTGGAATCTTAGGATTGTTACCTGAGTGGGAGATGGAGTCAGAGAGCCTTCCTTGAATTAATCTTCCATGGAGATGTTTCTTTTGTGGAGCTGGGAGTTTTTTCCACCGTCCCTATCTTTGATGTTTTAAGTTAAGGTTTGTGGGGGGGATTATCCTTTACCGAGATCCCCATCAACTAGAGGCCCATGTTTTTGTTTGCTTGATACTTGATGAAGAGGTTCTCTTCAGTGAGAAAGGACCTGGGGTCATCTTTATCCTTGGAGGATGGATGGTTAATAGATGTCCAAGGGGAGGGGGAAGGAGAGAGGAATTATCTTGGACCCACCAGGGTTCAATTCCATCTATAGACGATACAGGGAGAAGCGACAGTAACATATAGTTAATGATGACAGATAAAGACAAAAATGGTCCATTCTAGTCTGCCCAGCAAGTTGCTTAGGTGATAACTATTGCTCCATGATACAGCAATGTAAACTTTGGGTTTAAAAGATTTTATTCCATTTCTTCATTTCTATTGTCTAGCCACTAGGAATCCTCTGTTTGTCCATACCCTTTTGATTTCCATTGCTGAACTTATTTTCACTACTTTTTCCAGTTGGCATTCCATGCATCCACCACCCTTAATGTGAATATTTGCTGACATTGTTTCAGACTCTTCCACCCTGGAGTTTCATAGCATGACTTACCAACCACAGACTTACCAACCACTGCACGTTCTACTTCTTGTTAAACTTCTTGTTAAACTTCTATCATCCTCTTCTTCTACTCCCAGTTAGAACCATCCTTGTTTTATTGTAACTGCTTTTTCTGCGCACTTGTTATAATTTGTTATATTTTGTAAATGTATACTCATGTTATAGTTAAGTACGTTTATAATTTATTGATCACCCCTTGTTTTATGTAAACCGACATGATACGAACTCCATGAATGCCGGTATAGAAAAAACTCAAATAAATAAATAAATGACTCCTAGTTTTACAGCTTTTCCATCACAAAAGGTTTGATTTTTGTGTATGGTTAATTCTTTTCATATATTTGAAATTCTGTATCATATCTCCCATCTCTCCTCTTCTCCAAGGTATGCATACTTAGGGCCTCCAGTCTTCTTTCATAAGTCTTCACGTACAACCCTATTCCATACTGGTTTCTTCTCTCTAGACTACTTCCATCTTATCCCTATCTTATTTGATACATTGTCTCCAGAACTGAGCACATTACTTCACATGAGTCCTCACCAACCTGTAGCCTTTACAGGGGCAGTTCAGTAAGTGATTTTCAGGTACTGAGAAGAGAAAGATGAGTTGTCAGAAAACTGCAGGAGAGGTTGGATATGTGTTACTGTTCATTTGGAAACATCTTTGGACTATAAATTGGAACTTCTACTATATGGAAGGGAATCTAATATTGGCCCAAAACCATGAGAGAAGGGAGGTAGACTAAATTATTAATTAAGATCAATTGACTGTTAACATTCTACCAAAAGCTGAGGACTGCTGAGAAGTCATAAGTTTATTAAGTACTAATATTATAACATCTAGATGTGTAACTGCAAAGAATGGATGTAAACATCACACTTGAAGCCGAATACTTCAGTAAAGTTTATGTTGAAAACTGCATTCATTTTTCCTGCATGTTATTGCTGAAATGTGAAATCAACAACACAGTTTGCATGTGAGAAATTATTAATGCTATTTACTGAAACTGTAAGAATAGATTTGGGGACACAAACAATGCATAGGGCCTAGAAGATTTATCTTCCCTCCATTCAGGGAATCCTGAAAGTAAAAGCATGGGAAGGTTTAACATCAAAGACTGTTTCAGAGATGGGCCCTTGGGACCTTATCTGGGACAATTCGCCCATGGGTTACACTATTTACTTGTTCCACCCATTCATGAATTTATAGACCTCTATTATATATCCTCTCAACTATCTCTTCTCCAGGCCCTTTCCTCATAGGGGAACTGTTTCATCGCATTTATCATTTTGGCCAATGCTGTCTCTAATTTTTGAAAGGCTACATGTGCAAAACGTTTTTTATGTGCAATTTTTTATAAAGCTAAGTTCCGAATTGTTCGCTACGAGCCAGTATAATGCAAGTAATATCAGGATATCTTGTTTGCACTATGTTTGCTGTATGAACAGGGTTCCCGAGCTGTGTGTGTGAGCACAAGCGCACAGCTTAGAGGGAACAATGCTTCTCAGTACCTTTCCAAGTTCTGCTATATCTTTTTTGGAGATGGAGCATCTAGAACTACACGCGGTACTCACAGTGATCCCACTTTGGATTCAATCAGAAGCATTATGATATATTTTGGTTTATTTTCTATTCCTTTCTCTACAAAACCTAACATTCTATTTGCTTTTTTGACCACCAGTGCACACTAGCAGAGGATTTCAAAGTCTTGTCCACAGTGGGTGGTGATGCTGCCTAATACAAAATGCAGCATCGTGTAACCATAGTTTGGATTATTCTTCCCTATGTGCATTACTTTGTTCTTATCCATATTAAGTTTCATCTGACAGTCCCGGAGGAGGAGCATCCAAGAATACACTGTGAGAGTGTTTGGAGAAAAATATTCCCTAAATGCAAAGGATTTCTGTGTTTGCGAGCATGTCTGTGCGCTGATTTTCTTTAATTTTCTGTATGGATTGCAGCAAATGCAAATGTACTGTCTGCAAAATTATTCATCTGCATTAAATAAATGCCTCAGTAAATGGAGTTATTTTGGAACAACCCCAGACTGTGTGGTCATGGGTTTATTTTTACTGCGAGTTGCGCTAGAGGACATTTCACAAGCCTAAGGACATCGAAAGAATTACCTTCCTCTCTACCCTCCCTCCCCACTGGAAATGAACCCAAGGAGCAAGGGATGTCTAATTGCCTACCGCTCCCATCTGTGCCCCTACATTCTCCAGCCAGAGGAGCAGGGACTGCGTGTGCACAGGGGCCTTCATTTTCAGTTTTTACTTTAATTAGCCCTGGAATTTACAAGTGTTCATTATAATGAACAAAAATAGGAGAACTTCTGTGGGAAAAAAAAAAACGGAGTCATCTTAAATGTTTTGCTCAGTATTGTAAACACTGATAAGTTCCTGGGGAAAAATAAAATACAAACTGAAAACAAAGGTCGTGGTGGGAGAAATTGAAAGAATGGGCATAATAGCATGTGACAGGCCAGCTCAGGAATTGGTTTATTGATCTGAAAGTGGTGCAAGAAGAGCCACTGCCCTGATTCTCAGCCATACATCTGCAAGCTGCTTATCTATTTCCAGTTCATCTAGTAATTAGGTACATTATTTCAAAGTGAGAGAAATGCCAAGTGTTACTGTGTGAGATTTGTGACTTGGGGAACAGTAATCCCACATTCGGGAGCATGCACATCACAAGCCATGTGTTGTTCCTCCTTTTATCAAAACTGATGCATTGCTACTGCATGGATTTAATGAGATCAGTGCAAAGACACAAACAGCACCTTTTACACTTTGCTCTTCGGGATTTTCTGCATGGATCATTATTCTGTTGCTCTTCACATTGCCAGTAGTTTCAGGCATTTAAATGCCCACATAGACATTAACACAAATTGGAAAATTTGGCCACCTTTTATTCATTCTATCCTGTGTTCTGTTTGTGAGAAATGAAACAAGAATTTCCCTTATGTCAGAAGGTGAAACACTGATGCATCAGAAAGGACTGGGAAAAACCAGATACAATGGAGATGCTCAAGCAATCTTGGCCTTTGTGTTTGAATAACCAAAAATCATGAGGGCAGAAGCATGGTATTTGCTTTGCAGATTTGGAGACCACAAGTACTACCACAGTTTGAAAGAGGGATCATTAATTTAAACAATGACAAATATTGCTTTCAGAATGGTATTAACATTTTACTTTCCATTTTTTAAGGTTTAATATGATTTATACAATAAATCCAATATCATATGAAACTTTGGGGTCGGTAATTCATTAAATTGTTCCTAGATTTTTTTTTTATCCAGATTAGGGTTTGAACATAAGAACATAAGAACATAAGAAATTGCCATGCTGGGTCAGACCAAGGGTCCATCAAGCCCAGCATCCTGTTTCCAACAGAGGCCAAACCAGGCCACAAGAACCTGGCAATTACCCAAACACCTAGAAGATCCCATGCTACTGATGCAATTAATAGCAGTGACTATTCCCTAAGTAAACTTGATTAATAGCAGTTAATGGAACCACTATCTATTTATTTATTTATTTATTATTTATTTATTTAAAATTTTATATACCGACATTCATCCAGGATATCACATCGGTTCACAGTGTAACGCAAATATACGCCATGCATGGCGCTTTACATGGAACAGATAAAACATGTTAACAAGGGAATAAAGGGGTAAGAGAACGTGGGATAAATTGCATTAAATATTAAACAAGAATTGCAAATATATACATATGTACAATGTTGAGAGAACTGAGAGAAAAGGGATTTGGGAATATTAGGGGGGGGAGGGGGGAGTGGAGAGCAGAGGGGGGAGAAGAGGGGAGAAGGGGGCGGAAAGAAGAAGGATGGGGCAAAAGTGGGGTACCGAAAGGGGGGCGGTGGAAAGGCAGAGTGAAGATTAGGTGTATGCTTTGGCAAATAGCCAGGTCTTAAGCTTCCGCTTGAAGGATTTCAGGCATTCCTCTTGCCGTAGTTCAACTGGCATTGTGTTCCAAAGGGTCGGCCCGGCGATGGATAGTGCACGGGCTCTTGTGGAGGTTAGTTTGTGGAGTTTGGGAGAGGGGATAGGCATGGTTGCGAGATGTGCATGTCTGGTAGGCTTATTGGACTGGTGTAAGCGGAAGGATTCATTGAACCAGTTCATTTCAGGATTGTATAAAGCCTTGTGGATGAGAGAGAGTGCCTTATATTGTATACGGGATGCTATTGGGAGCCAATGAAGATCTTTTGGAACAGGTGTAATATGGTCATGTTTGCGTAGGTTGGTCAAGATTCGGGCTGTTGTGTTTTGCAGAATTTGAATGGGATGAATGGCGTTGTTAGGAAGGCTGAGGAGCAGGGAGTTGCAGTAGTCTGTTTTGGCAAAGATAGTGGTTTGAAGCACTGTCCGGAAATCAGGGGCATGCAGTAAGGGTTTAAGTTTTTTCAGTGTATGGAGTTTAAAGAAACCATCTTTAAGTATATTGTTGATAAATTTCTTCAGGGTAAAGTGCCCGTCGAGGATGATTCCCAGATCACGGACTTGTTGGGCAAATTTGAACTGTGATAGAGGGGGGAGGATCGAGTGGTTGGGGGGTGAGATGAGCATGATTTCAGTTTTAGTTGTGTTAAGGGCTAGGTGGATGGAAGAGAGGAGATTGTTTATGGATTGGAGGGTATCATTCCAGAAATCCATGGTTTTCGAAAGGGAGTCAGTGATGGGTATGAGCAGCTGAACATCATCAGCGTAAATGTAATGGGGGAGATTTAGGCTAGAAAGGAAGTAGCAGAGGGGAAGGATGTAAATATTGAAGAGGGTAGAGGAGAGGGATGATCCCTGAGGGACACCTTGATTAAGCGGGATGGCATTGGATACGTGATTGCCTAGCTGAATTTTGTAGTCTCTGTTGCTGAGGTAGGATGATCCCTGTAGGCTCCCTCTTTTTGGGTTCTCTGGATTAGTCAGCATGTGGAGAGGTGTAACTTGCGGTTTACCCCGAGTTGGTTTTTGGAGTTAAGTTGCAATTTGGAGTTCTCCCACACTTGGGCTTCCTGACCTGAACAAGAAAAAGTGGTGTTTGTGTTTTCTGAATGCTGAGGAAGACTTTTGGATGTGGCATGTCCCACTTCTGGGCACCCAAGGGAGAAACTGCCCTTGCCAGCACCCCACAGATCTGGAAGGGATTGTCTTGGAGAAGAGAAGTTTAGAAAAAGTTTGTCTTTTCCTGAAATTTTTGCTTTTGAGAACTGCTCTTCCCTAAGAAGGTTTTCCTCCTCCCATGGAAGGTCAGGAAGGTGCTGTGACTCTCTCGGTGCAGTTAAAGAAAGGACTGCAGTGATCTTATTGAAAAGAAGAGAGCAGTATTTTGCAGAATCTTCTTCCAGTTTGTTTTGGGAGAAATTATTTTGGCTACCAATTCCTGCCCACCAGATAGAGAGAGATTTTGTTGGATTTTTGAAAATCTTTTGGGACTTTTCCATCAGAAATCCAGTGGAGGTTTTACCATCTAAGAGAGAAATAAGAGGTCCCAGGCCTACTAGAAGCCCGCTCTGTAGCGTTGCGATGGGGGAGAGCACCAAGGGGGCGCTCACCAGCGTGGAACAAGATGTGTGCCCTTTTGATGAGATGATCCTAGGCTGAAACCTGGGGACCTCTACCGGACCTGCTCGCCTCTGAATGGTCCTCCAACCGTTCCAGCCCTTTCGGACTCGCTGCAGGGAGGAGCAGAGGCGGCAGGCTGGGCAAGAGGCAGAGATGGACAAGGATCAAGAACAGGCTTGGACAAAGGTCAGACGTGGTCAATGGTCAGACATGGACGAAGATCAGATGTGGATGAAGGTCAGGTGTGGGCGAAGACATGGACTCAGGATCAGACAAAGACATAAACTCTGGCAAGGCAAGACATGAACTTTGGCAAGGCAGGAGCCATGCCGGTGACAACATCGGGGGTCGGGCTGAGCCAGCCTGAAGAAAGGTAAGAGCCTGCTCGCGGCCTTGCCTCAAGCAGGATCACAACACACTCCCTTCCTTTCAGGAGTGTTAAAGCTTTCTAGTGTTTTCCATCTAAAGGAACACTGATTCAGTTAACAGCACTCAGAAACTTGGCACTTTAGACCATTATTTTTGTAGGGAGATTATCTAAAGAATTGTTTTTGTGAATTGGACTTTAAGTATTTTTGCTTGCAGTAAATTTTTTGTTGAACTCCCAGAGTGTCCAAAGTGTTTGCTTCAGTGGTAAAGGGTCCCTCAAGTAAGGGCATCCCAAGAGTGAGAACATTGTAATCTGCAATCAAAGAGAGCATGAGACAGTGAGGAGGTCCTTGACCCAGAGGATTCTCCTCCTCCTTGCCAGAATGGACTCCGGCACCCGGATAGCCTGTGGAGAATTGTGTAAAGAGAAAGAGAGTGAAGATAAATGGAGATCCAGATATAGAAGTGACTCCGAGGACAACAGTATGTCCCTGCATTCCTCCTGAAGAGGGAATCATGCATATTTCTATCTATATATATGACTATCTGGAGAAAACAATCTTTTTCTCAAGCTATGAATTTGATAATCCATCATTTGAAATATGTTACCTTATTGAGATTTTCCTATTGACTCTTTTACTACATTAATACAATTTTTAAAAATGCTTAATTTTTGTGTGTCCATTCATCAGTGACACTGACATCATAAGTGGGCATTGGTGATAGATAAAGCCAAACTATAAGTTCTGGGGTAGTAGAACTGGTGAGGCTCCACTCACTGAAGAAAAAGAAAAGGAACTCTGAAAAGAGAAGAAAAGTGAGTGGCAGCGATCTCCAGGGCCTGCCAAACAAAGACCCAGAGGAGTTTGGAAGAAGAAGAAAAGTGAACAGTGGAGATCTCCAGGGTCCATCAGCCGAAGACACAGAAGAGTGCATGAGAATAAAAATGGCCAACAAGGTCTACTAACAAAGATCCAGGGAAGCTTGGCTACCCTGAGCATGTGGCCCATCAGCTGCTGCTGCTGCTGCTAATATCTGCACTGAAGCTGCTTCTCTGGCTGCTGACTGCACTGTCTGCTGTGCAATCTGCAGTGGAGGTAGTAGGGAGTCTTGGGTGTGACTAAGTGGAGGGAGGGTAGAGCCTGTGAGGAAATGGAGAGGGAAAGAGATAAGGGAAAAGAGAGTGAGTCAGAAAGAAGAGTTGGGATGGTGAGTGAGGTGGGAGGATTGAGTGAATAAGGTGATGAGGGAAGAGGAAGTAGAGAAAGAATGAAGGGGAGTGTGATAAGAGGATAGAAAGTGGGAGAGGGAAAAAGTTAAGGGAAGGAAAGCAAGAAGAGGAGTGGGTTGAGGATGCCAGGAGAGATTTTATAGGGTCATGTGAATGGAGAGGGTACATGATAATGCAGGACATCCTATTACCTTCACACTCCCCCCCCCCACACACACACACATGCACTCATTCTCCACACATACATATATATATATATATATATATATATATATATATACCCACACACACACAGCCTTCCATCCCACATGTACAGACCCAAACTTCCCACAAACATACAGTATGCAAACCTACAACATATCCCATCCCCATACAATCCATCTCCCCTCCATACCACACCATACTACTTCCACCCCCTCACACATACCTACTTCATATAGTGAGCTAAACTTTAAAAAGGGAAACTTTGATAAAATGAGAAAAATATTTAGAAAAAAACCGAAAGGTGCAACTGCAAATGTAAAAGGTGTGCAATAGGCATGAACATTGTTAAAAGTACCATCCTAGAAGCACAGACCAGATATATTCCATGCATTAAGAAAGGTGGAAGGAAGGCAAAACGATTACTGACATGGTTAAAAGGTGAGGTGAAAGAGGCTATTTTAGCCAAAAGACCTTCATTCAAAAATTAGAAGGATCCTTCAGAAGAAAATAGGATAAAGCATAAGCATTGGCAAGTTAAATGTAAGACATAGATAAGACAGGCTAAGAAAAAATTTGAAAAGATTTGGCCATAGAGGCAAAAACTCATAATAAAAACTTTTTAAAATATATCCAAAGCAGAAAACCTGCAAGGGAGTCGGTTGGATCGTTGGATGTTCAAGGGGTTAAAGGGGCACTTAGAGAAGATAAGGCCATCATGGAAAGATTAAAAAATGTCTTTGCTTCAGTGTTTACTGTTGGAGAGATACCCATTCCGGAGAAGTTTTTCTTGGGTGATGATTCAGATCAACTGAACAAAATCACGGTGAACCTGGAAGATATGGTAGGCCTGATTAACAAACTGAAGAGTAGTAAATCACCTGGACCGGATGGTATATACCCAGGGTTCTGAAAGAATTAAAAATTAAATTTCAGAACTATTAGTAAAAGTTTGTAACCTATCATTAAAATCATCTGATGTACATGAAGACTGGAAGATGGCCAATGTAACTCCTATATTTAAAAGGGATCCCGGGGTGATCCAGGAAACTATAGACTGGTGAGACTGACTTCAGTGCCAGAAAAAATCATGGAATCTGTTATAAAAAATAAAATCACAAAACATTTAGATAGACATGGTTTTTTGGGACACAGCCAACATGGATTTACCCAAGGGAAATCTTGCCTTACAAATCTCCTACATTTCTTTGAAGGGGTGAATAAACATGTGGACAAAGGTGAACCAGTAGATGTGATGTATTTGGATTTCCAGAAGGCGTTTGACAAAATCCCACATGAGAGGCTTCTAAGAAAGCAAAAAAGTCATGGGATAGGAGGTGATGTCGTTTTGTGGATTGCAAGTTGGTTAAAAGACAGGAAACAGAGAATAGGATTAAATGGTCAGTTTTCACAGTGGAAAAATGTAAACAGTGGAGTGCCTCAAGGATATGTAATTTGACCGGTGCTTTTTAATATATTTATAAATGAGCTGGAAAGGGGTACGATGAGTGAGGTGATCAAATTTGCGGATGATGCAAAATCATGCAGTGTAGTTAAATATCAAGTGGATTGTGATGAATTGCAGGAGGACCTTGTGAGATTGGAAGATTGGGCTTCCAATTAGCAGATGAAATTTAACTTGGACAAGTGAAAAGTGATGCCATACAGGGAAAAATAACCCTTGCTGTAGTTACACAATGTTAGGTTCTATCTTAGGAGTTACCACCCAGGAAAGAGATTTAGGCATCATAGTGGATAATACATTGAAATAATTGGCCCGGTGTGCTGTGGTGATCAAAAAAACAAACAGAATGTTAGAAATTATTAGGAAGGGAATGGAAAGTGAAACAGAGGAGGTCATAATGCTTCCCTATTGCTCCATGGTGAGACCGCAGCTTAAATACTTTGTGCAATTCTGGATACCACATCTGAAAAAAGATATAGTTGCACTGGAGAAAGTGCAGAGAAGTGTGACCAAAGTGATATGGGGCATGGAATGGCTGCCCTAAGAGGAAAGGCTAAAGAAGTTAGGGCTGCTCAGTTTGGAGAAGAGACGACTGAAGGGGGATATCACAGAAGTCTACAAAATCATGAAAAGGATTTGAACAAGTTAATGTAAATTGGTTATTAACTCTCTCAGATAATAGAAGAACCAGGGGGCACTCCATGAAGTTAGCAAGTAACTCATTTAAAACAAATCGAAAAAAAATATTTTTCACTCAGTGCATAGTTAAACTCTGGAATTCATTGCCAGAGGATGTGGTTTCAGAAGTTAGTGTTACTGGGTTTAAAAAAAGTTTAGATAAGTTCATAGAGGTAAAATCCATAACTGCTATAATGGTAATTAATAAGCAATAGTAGCTTGTGATTTATCTAATGTTTGGGTACTTGCCAGGTACTTGTGACTTGGATTGGCCACTGTTGGAAACAGTATACTGGGCTTGATGGACTTTTGGTCTGACTCAGTATGGCATTTCTTATGTACTTCTATACAAATGTGCACCTAGACATCGTCCCCTACCTCTCTCTCTTCACATGGAGTTATAATATGTATCCTTTGCAGTTTCTATGCAATTCTTGACTTGTTATTTTATGTTCCTCTAATCCATTTGGTCCTATAAATTGTAGGCCCTGTTTTTCTTTCCCTTATTAATTTTTAGATGGCTCAAAGGTGAGACAAAAGTCAGGAAAATCGAACCAGGAAAACTATACTGCCATCAGCCTTCAGTCTCTTGTTTGAGTGCCTAGTCAGGCAGTTAAACTTTTTTCCTAGATTCAGATACCAGTTCTGGAATACTAATCAAGTTTTATTAGAATGATGAAACAATTCAACACTCACTGTGAATGGCAAGACAAAGAACAGTGCCTGGTTCTGCTGTTTTGAGTCTCTGGAAACCCAGTACTAAGACAGATTTGAAATGCAGCTGTAGTTGAAGCTGTAAACATTATTGAATAGTAGCAAATAGGAATAGTTGAATAGGAGTAGAAAAATAGATGAAAAATAATGCTTTTAGGAGCTTGTAGAGAAGGATTGAGGATGAGCTGTTAGCTAGTCAAAAGTCTTTTGCAATTGAAAGTCCCTCCAGGCAGTAAATATTCTCAGCATGCACATGGTCCAGAGATCAATAGGAAGAATAGAGAGAGAGAGAGAGAGAGAGATAGAGAGAGGGAGAAAGCAAAACATGAACAGATCCAATAAGAATTTCCAAAACATTCAAATAATAACCAATCAGAAAAAAGAACGCTACACCCTGCAGAGACTCTAAGCTATGCAATATCATAAAAATACACAGAGTGACACAATAATAAACATATAATACACTGTGGAGACAGAATATTCCACACTTGGTATTGCAGATACTAGGGGTGTGCATTCGGATTGACCGCATTAGTAAAACGCAACTCATATTTTTTTTTTACTTAAAAAATTGATTCGACATAAACGATCGGATTTCCCACATATCGAACATAGATATGTTCGATATGTGGGAAATCGCGATTGTTGAGCCAAAATAAAAATTTAAACCCCCTCACCCTCCTTAATCCCCCCCCCAGACTTACCACAACTCCCTGGTGATCGAGCGAGGAGTGAGGACGCCATTTCTGCAATCCTTGGCGAGAAGCATGTGACGTCGGCGGCACGTCGAGTGACGCCGGCGTCACGTGATTCCCGGCTCGTTCGCGCCGGACGGCTCGTTCGGCCCAAAAAGAACTTTTGGCCAGCTTGGGGGGGTCAGGAGGCCCCCCCAAGCTGGCCAAAAGTTCTTTTTGGGCCGAACGAGCCGTCCGGCGCGAACGAGCCGGGAATCACATGGCGCCGCGTCACTCAGACGCGACGTCACGTGATTCCCGGCAAGTTCGCGCCGGACGGCTCGTTCGGCCCAAAAAGAACTTTTGGCCAGCTTGAGGGGGTCAGGAGGCCCCCCCAAGCTGGCCAAAAGTTCTTTTTGGGCCGAACGAGCCGTCCGGCGCGAACTTGCCGGGAATCACGTGACGTCGGCGTCACGTGATTCCCGGCTCGTTTGCGCCGGACGGCTCGTTCGGCCCAAAAAGAACTTTTGGCCAGCTTGGGGGGTCAGGAGGCCCCCCCAAGCTGGCCAAAAGTTCTTTTTGGGCCGAACGAGCCGTCCGGCGCAAACTTGCCGGGAATCACGTGACACCGCGTCTGAGTGACGCGGCGCCACGTGATTCCCGGCAAGTTCGCGCCGGACGGCTCGTTCGGCCCAAAAAGAACTTTTGGCCAGCTTGAGGGGGTCAGGAGGCCCCCCCAAGCTGGCCAAAAGTTCTTTTTGGGCCGAACGAGCCGTCCGGCGCGAACTCGCCGGGAATCACGTGACGCCGCGTCACTCGACGTGCCACCGACGTCACATGCTTCTCGCCAAGGATTGCAGAAATGACGTCCTCACTCCTCGCTCGATCACCAGGGAGTTGTGGTAATTCTGGGGGGGGGATTAAGGAGGGTGAGGGGGTTTAAATTTTTTTTTTGCACATATGTACATATACCCAACTCATTGGATTTTTTTTATGTCCATATTGGCCGCAAGTGGGACCCCCTTTCGGACATAAAAAATATGAACATAAAATTTTGCTCTGCACATCCCTAGCAGATACCACTATTTTCAAACATTATGCAAATCAAAGAACTATCAAAAACATGCAGTGTTAAGTATTAAGCAGTGTTGAGTGGAGTGCCGCAAGGATCGGTGTTGGGACCGGTCTTGTTCAATATCTATGTGAGTGACATAGTGGACGAGATAGAAGGTAAGGTTTGTCTGTTTGCGGATGACACTAAGATCTGCAACAGAGTGGACACGTTGGAAGGAGTGAAGAGAATGAGACGGGATTTAGGGAAGCTGGGTCGAAGATATGGCAGCTGAGATTCAATGCCAAGAAATGCAGTCATGCACATGGGGTGTGGAAATCCGAAAGAACTGTATTTGATGGGGGGTGAAGGGCTGATGTGCACGGAGCAGGAGAGAGACCTAGGGGTGATAGTGTCTAACGATCTGAAGTCGGCGAAATAATGTGACAAGGCGATAGCTAAAGCCAGAAGAATGCTGGGCTGTATAGAGAGAGGAATATTGAGTAAGAAAAGGGAAGTGATTATCCCCTTGTACAGGTCCTTGGTGAGGCCTCACCTGGAGTACTGTGTTCAGTTCTGGAGACCGTATCTCTGAAGGGACAGAATCAGGATGGAGGCGGTCCAGAGAAGGGCAACTAAAAGGGTGGATGGTCTTCATTGAATGACTTATGAGGAGAGATTGAAGAATCTAAACATGTACACCCTGGAGGAAAGGAGGAGCAGAGATGATATGGCCTAGGAATCACGCACTATATATACGCCGACGATATACAATTAATCTTACCAATCGATGATACAATCGAGAAAACATTAAACATTGCCAACATGTATCTAGATATCATCAAACAGCTACTAAACCAAATGGAATTAATAATCAATATAGAGAAGACAGAATTCCTACACTTAGAACGAAAAAATACGGAAATTAAACAAAGCCCAATCACACTGAAAAACAAACAACAAATACTACTTGCAGAGAAAGTACGGAATCTTGGAGTAATAATTGACACTGAACTAAGCTTAAAACAACACATATCTCTAAAAGTAAAGGAAGGATACGCTAAACTCATGGTCCTCAGAAGACTCAAACAACTCCTAACAACTGCTAACTTTCGATCAGTACTACAAGCGTTGATATTTGCAAGCACTGATTATTGTAATGCACTTCTACTAGGCCTACCATACACCTCACTAAGACCACTACAAGTTTTGCAAAACACAGCAGCAAGAGTGTTAACTGGCAAAAACAAAAGAGAACATATCACGGAAACACTGGTTGAACTACACTGGCTTCCGATCGAACAAAGAATCAATTACAAAACATTGTGCACCATACATAAATTAATACATAACAAAAACGCAGACTGGTTAAATACAGCCCTCCGAGTTCACGTCCCGAACAGAAACCTAAGGTCAGCAAACAAAGCCCTCCTGACCATACCATCAGTCAAAACAGCAAGACTAACACAAGTAAGAGAGAGGGCATTATCATTGGCAGGACCTATACTATGGAACTCCATGCCCTTGGATTTAAGACTACAAAGAGATAGCAAAACCTTTAGAAAAGGTTTGAAAACATGGCTATTTAAACAGGCCTTCCAGAAAGAGAAGGGAGAATAGAAGCCAGGAATGGGCAAAGCACGAACAATTTAACAACCATACACACTGCAGAAATTCACTAAGGGGCGGATTTTAAGAGCCCTGCTCACCTAAATCCGCCCAAATCCGGGCGGATTTAGGCGAGCAGGGCCCTGCGCGCCGGTGAGCCTATTTTACATAGGCTCACCAGCGCGCGCAGACCCCGGGACTCGCGTAAGTCCCGGGGTTCTCCGAGGGGGGCGTGTTGGGGGGCGGGCCCGGTCGTCGCGGCGTTTAGGGGGCGTGTCGGCAGCGTTTTGGGGGCGGGTCCGGGGGCATGGTTACGGCCCGGGGCGGTCCGGGGGCGTGGCCGCGCCCTCCGTACCCGCCCCCAGGTCGCGTCCCGGTTTAGACAGGGCCGGGCGGGTGGGTTAGGTAGGGGAAGGGAGGGAAAGGTGAGGGGAGGGGAGGGCAAAATAAAGTTCCCTCCGAGGCCGCTCTGATTTCGGAGCGGCCTCGGAGGGAACGGAGGTAGGCTGCGCGGCTCGGCGCGCGCTGGCTATACAGAATCCATAGCCTTGCGCGCGCCGATCCCGGATTTTAGCGGCTCCGCACGGCTCCGTGCGTATCTACTAAAATCCAGCGTACTTTTGCTTGCGCCTGATGCGCCAGCAAAAGTAGGCCAAATCGCGCGGTTTGAAAATCTACCCCTAAGTGTAGTTTTAAGATATAGCACACCATAACTAATGGATAAGTTACATTTGTAAAATTAGCTCTGTAATTAAAACTGAGAAGGAAAGACATGGACATGAATCATATTTAACATCTAACATTGATAACAAACTATGGGGTAGATTTTCAAATAGCGCGAATTGGCCTACTTTTGCTGGCGCATCAGGCGCAAGCAAAAGTAAGCTGGATTTCAGTAGATACGCGCGGAGCCGCGCGTATCTGCTAAAAACCTGGATCGGCGCGCGCAAGGCTATTGATTTTGTATAGCCGGCACGCGCCGAGCCGCGCAGCCTACCCCCGTTCCCTCTGAGGCCGCTCCGAAATCGGAGCGGCCTCGGAGGGAACTTCCTTTTGCCCTCCCCTCACCTTCCCCTCCCTTCCCCTACCTAACCCACCCACCCGGCCCTGTCTAAGCTCCCCCCTTACCTTTGTCGGGGGATTTACGCCTCCCGGAGGGAGGCGTAAATCCCCGCGCGCCAGCGGGCCCCTTGAGCGCCGGGACGCGACCTGGGGGCGGGTACGGAGGGTGCGGCCACGCCCCCGGACCGCCCCGGGCCGTAGCCACGCCCATATACCCGCCCCCAAAACGCTGCCGACACGCCCCCTAAACGCCGCGACAACCGGGCCCACCCCCCGACACACCCCCCTCGGAGAACCCCGAGACTTACGCGAGTCCCGGGGCTCTGCGCGCGCCGGTAGGCCTATGTAAAATAGGCTTACCAGCGCGCAGGGCCCTGCTCGCCTAAATCCGCCCGGATTTGGGCGGATTTAGGCGAGCAGGGCTCTGAAAATCCGCCCCTATGTTACCGAACCTTACGGCACCTATGTAAACGGACAAATTGTAGTATCATTACTTTTATGTGCCTTAATGTAAACCGTTGTGACGGTCCCCACCAAACGACGGTATAGAAAAGACTTAAAAAAAAAAAACAAACTTGAAAGGTTTTAATGATCCAAAGATAACAACAAACCTTTTCCGTTGTAAAAAAATCAGCAGAACCAGAGATCATGATTTAAAAGATTTAAAACTTCAGGGAGGAAGACTCACAACCAATGACAGGAAGTATTTCTTCACGGAGAAGGTGGTGGATGCCTGGAATGCCCTTCCGGAGGAAGTGGTGAAGACCAGAACTGTGAAGGACTTCAAAGGGGCGTGGGGTAAACACAGTGGATCCATAAAGTCTAGAGGATGTGAATGAAGAGAGGGTGGCTTGCAGGAATGATGGCTACTACCTGGAGACAATACCCTTATTCAATAAACATACACACGGTTAATGCGACTCCAACATGGCAAGAGGAAATGTGGAAAAAAGGATTTGTATTCACAAAATAAGTGGGGAGTAGCTTGCTTGTTATGGCGGTTACTACCCCAAACCAAATAAGCCTGATACTTCACTTTCAATGCATATCCAGCATAGCTCTCTGCTTCAACGGCAGGGGAGAAAGACAGATACTTCACACATATCCAGCATAGCTCTCTGCTTCAACGGCAGGGGAGAAAGACAGATACTTCACTTTCAATGCATATCCAACATAGCTCTCTGCTTCAATGGCAGGGGGGAATGAAGTAAAGTGGATCTATATACAGACAATAACCAACAAGGTCCGAATTACATTGTCTGGGTAAACAAGCATGGGTGTTGCTTATTGAAAGCTAGATATTTCACTTAGATGCTCTCTACATTAATGGCGGGGGTAGAAGGGAAATAGAACCAAAAGGTTATAAAGGGCCAAGAGTAACAGAAGTATGAGAGAAGAAAAAAAATGTGAAAGCTTGCTGGGCAGACTGGATGGGCCGTTTGGTCTTCTTCTGCCATCATTTCTATGTTTCTATGTTTCTATGTAAATATTTTCATGAGACAAAATGAACACTGTCTCAATGACAGGTCTGATAAATGTCTTCACCGATCTTTGTTTTGTTGTCTTAATTTTTTAGCAAAAGCTTCTTACTGTATACAATGAAGGATGACTCTCTGAATGTGAGAATTCTTCAACTATATAACATTTTCTGCACATATTCCAGCAGTAATATGCACCTGCTGTATTGTCTGTGGTTATATTGAAGGAGAGCACAATGTGGATGAGGTGTGGCATAGTGTGCCTCAGAGCTGACCACTTAACTTAATGGTTGAACCAGTATGTTGGGATTTGTGGGTTTAGTGGATCCTTGGCCCGAGGTAAGTGTTGTTACAGCCTGAGGGGAGGAGCCCCACAGGTTCTCACCATCGGGAGGTGTGATCAGCAGTAGTAGGAGACACATCTGTAGTATAGCGTAGTAACAGAGTCTCTGGTATGATGATGTAGGGGCTGCCCCGAGGAGCGGGGAAGCACAGAGACAGTCCAAGCAGCAGTGACATAGGCTGCCCCGAGGAGTGGGGAAGGGCAGAGTCAGATTAGCAGTAGTAATGGAGACTGCCCCGAGAAGCAGGGAAGCAGGAGCAAGTCACTTGAGTAGAGATGTAGGAGCTGCCCTGAGGAGTGGGGAGGCATGAAGCAGGTTGCTGATGTAGCAATGTAGGCACTGCCCTGAGAAGCGGGAAGTGCAAAGCAAGTTGCTGGTGTATAGACGTAGGCACTGCTCCAAGGAGCGGGGAAGTGCAAGACAAGTTGCTGGCATATAC
Source organism: Rhinatrema bivittatum (assembly GCF_901001135.1). Classification (NCBI taxonomy): domain Eukaryota; kingdom Metazoa; phylum Chordata; class Amphibia; order Gymnophiona; family Rhinatrematidae; genus Rhinatrema; species Rhinatrema bivittatum. Next base: position 76,220,306 of record NC_042616.1, read on the forward strand.
TTCTGGTGTAGAGATGTAGGCACTGCCCCAAGGAGCTGGGAAGTGCAGAGTCTCTATAAGGTAGTTCCATGGAGACCCTGAGGAGTGGGGAGGCCAACAGGCAGGACCTCTGGAGAGGAGCAGGAACCACCCCAAGGAGCAGGGATGTCTGGAGACTAATCTCCCGTGAAGCGCACACAGGCCCCCAAGGAGTGGGTACTCGAGCCAGAGTCCAGAAACCGAGGTAGAGATCCAAGCAGGAACAGATATCCGGGCAGACAGGCACAAGCACCAGTAGCGAAGTAACTCGTTGCCAAGTCGATTAGTGCAGGCTCAGTGTGGTGCTTATGAATCCCGGCTGGTGATGTCATCAATAGGAGACACCCCTGAGGTTCCCGCCATAGCGTCCTTAAAGGTAGGCTCAGTGGCGTGCACGCGCACCTAGAAAGGCCCAGAAGAGGCATGGAGGTCGGCGGCATCCCAGCCGCCATGAGAAGTCCCGGGAGGTAGACGGCATATGTCAGGAGCGGCTAGCCACAGCAGCGTGTTCGCCTGGAGAGGAGAGCAGGGCAGCACATGACATGAGTTGGGTCTGTTACGGGCTGCCGCAGCCGACGGTCATAGCTCAGTATGCTCCCAATTTGCCTTCAGACCTCATATAAGTAGCAAGCACAGTTAACTATGGGCAGATTTCTGTGTCTGATCCAGGGTTCATAAGCTCAAAGGAGTCTCTTTCATCTGGGAATCCATTCTTGCTCTTTCTAAGGACCTCAGGACTAGTTAGCTATATTATCTACTTCAAGTGAGCTGCTGAGACAGATCTTGTAGCATGGTCTGCTGGATTCTGATAGCTGAGCATATAGGGCCGATTTTAATAGCTATGCCCGATTTTATAACATACGCGTTCAGCCGCGCGCATGTTATAAAATCCGGGATCGGTACTCACAAGGGGGTGCACACTTGTGCACCTTGCGCGTGCCGAGCCTAGGGGAGCCCTGATGGCTTTCCCTGTTTCCTCTGAGGCCGCTCCAAAATCGGAGCAGCCTCGGAAGGAACTTTCCTTCTGCCCCCCCACCTTCCCCTCCCTTCCTCTACCTAACCCACCCCCCAGTCCTACCTAAACCCCCCCGACCTTTATTTAATAAGTTGCGCCTGCCTATGGGCAGGCGTATGTTTCGTGCGCCGGCCGAGTGCCGGCGTAGGTTGCATGCTCTGGCCGAGTGCCGGCGGGCGATCCCGAGGCACGGCTGCTGTGCTGGAGGCCCCTGCCCCACCTCTTTCACAAAGCCCCGGGACATACGCGCGTTCCGGGGCTTGCGTGCATCGCTGGGCCTAATCAAAATAGGCTCAGTGCACGCAGGAGCGGTTATGTGCGTAAATCCTGAGGATTTACGCACGTGACCCTTTAAAAATCTGGCCCCTAATGCCACTGCTCTTGTTACGTTTACCTCCTGATCTGCTTGACTCTGTTATTTACCTATATGTAGAAACTCCTGCTTTGATTATTTATTTATTTATTTATTTATTTTTAACTTTTATATACCGACATTCTTGCATTAAATGCAAATCATGCCGGTTTACAGTGAAACAGAAAAAGCAGGAAAAAATTCCTTAGTCGAATACAATGAAACAGCTTAGTTAACAAAGGGAACATAAAAATAAATTTTTACATATACACAAAGGTTTGCACGAAGGGGTGCACAAAGGGGAGAGCCCCTTTGTCGCACCCCTTCGGCGCGCGACGCCCGGCGCGCGACGCCTGGTGTTGAGGCTGTCTTAACTGTCCGATGTTAGTGATGTCATGGAGGGGCGGGTCTAATGATCGCAGCACTTACATCGCTGCTTCTTTCCAGTTCCAGGTGAAGATCAAGCTGTTTCCTTCACTTCCCCTCCCATGACTGTGGGGTGAGAAGCGCTGCAGGGTGCCCCTTGATGTTATCTGGCTTCCCAGCACTACTTTGATGTCAGTGTAGAACGTGACTATGTCTGGCTGAAATCCTATTTTTCTTAGTATCAGCTCCACTATCTCTAGTGCCAGTACTTCTCCACACAATTCAAGCCATGGTATGGAGTAGTTAGGCTGAGGTCAGGTACTAATTTAGCCTTGGCAAGGATAAATGCTATTTGAGATCTGCTTTATGCACCTGTCAACTTCACATAGGTCATGGCAGCTATAGCCTTTGTGGAAGCATCTGAAAAGACAAAAAGTTCTTTGTAGTGAACTTCAGTGAGAGATATAGAGGTGTATGTATGTGGAATCTGAAACTGCTCAAGATCTCACAGGGAATCCTTCCACTTTTCCTATTCTCATTTGTTCTCTGGAGGCAGTGGGGCATTCCACATTTTTGTATCTGATGAAGGTTCTCGTAATAAAGAACTACCTTTTATGGTGACTGAAGCCAAAAAACTGAGTGAATCATATAAGCTGTTTACTGTTGACAGGATTCCATGGTGAGTATGCAGTTTTTCCAAATAGAATAAATGATGGTCAAGGAGCAGCTCCGTCAGCCTTCCTTTCCATAATAAAAAGTAAAGATGGGGCCCCCATCTTTCCCTTCCCCCCAATATAAAAAAAAATGTGGGGTATATGAGGTTCCCCTCCCCACCCAAGTCCAAAAATGAATCATTGGGTTGCCCCCCCCCCCCCCAACCACACACATACCCCATTACCTCAAAATATGGTTCTCAAGCTAATGGGAAGGGCCTAGGTCATCCCTTATCTCTGGGCCCGGTAGGCGCCATTTTGAAAAATGACACCAATCAGGCCTTGCCCCTGTCACATGACTGGGGCAAGGTCTGGGCATCTTACTCCTTATCTGTGAAGACTAGCAGTTATAAAAACAATGTTCATAGATAAGATTCATTTGCTATCCATGTTTTGTAAAATAGGAGAATACAATCAGAACACCAACCAGCAGGAATGTTGGAAAATGGTATGACAAGCAAGCAGAGAATCCCACTGGACAGTTAACACTGCTAAATTGCCCTTGAACATCTTTTGATGTTTGCTAGGTTTTTAGCTACCAAACTCAGCCAGCACTCAGTAGCCAGAGGAACTGAAAAGGATCAGTCTTATAAGATCATTGAATGTCAAACTGCATAAAAAGTTTGAAGATATAGATCAGGCAGATATTAGAAGATCTAAGAGATGCAGTTGTTGGAAAATGTGGCAGATGTTGACATACATCAAAGATGCAGTGTGAATAGCGCAGAGAATACGCATTATTCAAGTGATTAGAATTTAAGGTAAACAATTAGGAGGCACCAATATGGTCATCTCTCTTCCCATCTGTCAGTTTACATTTGATGTCCTTTCAGGTTTTTTAGGGCCCTTTGACAATGCTGCTGTGGACAGTGATTGTATAATACAGAAGACCTTGTTCAAATAATGCGTGTTACTGCTGCCTGCTATATTATGTATATGTTATTTCATTTTGTTGTAACAGAGAGAAACATGTCTTATACTTTTGCTTGAAATATTATGGAAACACTATCATTTCGCTTTGTTACATTTCTCATTGGTTTATATAGTCTTAATAGTTTATTTATTGTAAGGCACCCTGGAAAAGGTACTATATAAAAATCAAAGTTATCATATGAGAAATGTCCTGCATCTCCTGTTTTAATGTAAACCGGAATGATTTGTATATTATATAAGAATGTCGGTATATAAAAATTAAAAACAAACAAACAAACAAATAAATAAATATTGTACATACAGTATATCTAGGCAGTGTCTATGCTGCAAAACAAACCAAATTAATCATCTGTGGTGAATTGTACATATTGGTTTCTCTTCATTTTCTCCTATTTCCTTTATTTATTGTGTCCTAGCAATGGGAGTGCTACTGGTATAGTGGTGTGCATTTATCAAACAATGTGTTTATATAGTATCTCTCTTTGGAACTGGACTTTGCTTTGCTTTCTTCTGCTGTTTTTGTCTTGACTGTCTTTTCCAGATAATTGGATTTGCCTCCTTAGCTGCTTTTTGGAACACTGACTGCATCATGAGCAAATGCAGTGCTGTAATTCTTCTGTTAGTTACCTACATGTGAGATGAATCTGAACTGACACTTCTTGTTTTCTAACACGGCAATTTACAAGCACACCGCAAACCTAGAAGCCAAGCTCTGCCATGTACAATTCACAACCAAAGTTCAACAAAAGCCATACCTGCAATCTTCTTTGCAATGCCTCAAATGTAATACAAATTAAGTTACTGTCCATTTAGCAAGTACATTTTTCTTTTCTATCATTAAAAAAAAAAAAAAAATGATGTCAATGCACCTATACAATTCTTCACTTTTCCTGGAAGCAGTCACAAGTGACTCCAGAGATGGTTTGTGATTACTTTATATTACTTAGGGTCTCGTAAATAAGATCAGAAGAAGAGACAGAATAAGTGGCCTGGAGAAAGGTCCAACTGTTCAGGTTAAATACATCATATAAAAATATTAAACCAAGGGGGTGAATGCTCTCAGTTTCGTAAATCTAATAATGCACTGTTGTTGGGAACCCCAGCCGTGGCTGCCCTCACCTTCCTGCACTCTTCCTTCACTGTGGCCTTCTCTGTTCCGGCTCGGGCCGCGTCGGGGCCTTCCTGTGGCATCATCCTCACAAGGGATACACAGCCGACTTCCTCGGGCTGCTCTGCCCCTTAGGCGGGTGCTCGCACCTACCCGGGAAACCTTGGCCCAGCCCCAAAACCGACATCATCAGCTGGGGACTATAAAAGAGTCCTGAAGATCATCATTCCTTGCCTTGGCAACAGGTCGACTCTTTAAGTAGCTAGTTGCTGTTCCTGCTTGTTCCTGATTCCGTTCCAGTGTTCTTGCTTGTTCCTGCTTTTGTTACTGCCTTCTTCTGTGTCTTTCTGCCTGCTCCAGCTCCGTTCCTACTCTCATGGTCCCACTCCTGCATCTGCTTGCTTCTCCGGTTTTGACTTTGCCTTGGTTCCTGGTAGTCTTTGTCTGCTGCCCGTCCTGACCCTCGGCTCGTTCACTGGCTTCATCTGTCTTCTGCCTGCTCTGACCTCTGGCCTGCCTCATCTTGCACCTCCACTGCCTGTCTCGACTCTTGGACCGTCTCCGACTTCCCTAATCTTCTGCCTGCCTTGACTCGGACTGTTCACCGGATTCTTCGCCAGGAGAGCCCCGGCACCCAAGGGCTCAACTTGTGGGGAATGAGGGTTGGTATAGGTGAAGGTCCTGTCTGGTCTCCTGGTCCTGTTCTGCCTTCCGGCTACGAGTACCACTGTAGGCCTTCCTTCAGTGGATTCTCCCAAACACTCTAGGCAGCTCAAGGGTCCACGTTCACAACAGTTTGCCAAAGCCATGGACCTGGCGGATCTTTCTGACCTCCAGGCTATTCCAGGCTTGGCCCAATGCCTGCAACAGCAGCAGCACTGCTTGGACCTCTTAGCGGCTACCATTGAGAGATTGGTCAACTGCTTGGACTCGGCACCCCCAGTTGAGCTCCACCTCCGGCTCCTATCCCAGCTCCTGGACCGGCCACATCTTTGCATCTGCTGGTGCCACCTTACTATGCTGGGGATCCTAAACAGTGCCGTGGTTTCCTCAACCACTGCTTTATGCGCTTTGCCCTACAACCGGCACAGTTCCCGTCCATCCTGTCTCTTGGACAGCAGAGCCCTGGCTTGGGCTTCCCCACTTTGGGAGCAAGGTGATTCTCTGCTTGGGGATATTCAACAGTTCATTCATGCCTTCAAGCAGATATTCGATGAGCCAGCCCGGCACTCCACTGCAGCTACTGAATTCCTTCATCTATGTCAAGGTGTTCAGCCCTTGGTCGACTGTGCTGTCCAATTGGAATTGGGTTGGCGGGAGGACAGTCTACGAAGCATCTACCTGGAAGGCTTGTCCTCTCAGATCAAGGACAAACTTGCTGCCCGGGACCTCCCAGATGATTGAAGCTCTGATCGATCTCACGGGACGGATAGACTGCCGACTCCAGCAACGGGCCTGAGTGGTTAGACCTCCCTGGAGACCAGTTCCACTGGCTCCATCATTCTCCCATTCGCTAGCATCTCCTCCTGAACACCAGGTTATCCGAAGGGAGGAACCCATGCAACTCAGTTGCAGCCCACTTACTCTGGAGGAGAGGAAGTGCCGCCGTTTCTTAGGCTTGTGCCTCTATTGAGGTGGCAAGGGTCATGTGCTGGCTCAATGCAAGGAACGGCCAGAAAACTCCCAAGCCTAGGCATCACCAGGGAGCTGACCCTAGGCTGCATGAACCCTGCTCCCCAAGGCGCAGTCCCTGTCTCTCTGGAATGCCCAGGTGGGTCATTTTTTACATTGGTCTTCATAGATTCAGGAGCTAGAGGAAACTTCATCCTGGCTGACCTAGTGCAACAGCTGCAGCTTCTAGTACTGCCACGCACACCGCCACTGTGGGTATCTTCTATTCATAGCACCCCTCTACCAGTCTACGTCTCTGCCATGTTGGCCCCAGTGACCCTCTGCACCGGGGTTCCTCATGAGGAGATCTTTTATATTCTGGATAATTCTATCCATCCCATAGTCTTGGGCCTACCCTGGCTTGAGAAGCACTCTCCACTCATTAGACGGGACACTCTTCAAATTGCTGCATGGAGTCTGACTTTCTTCACTACTTGATTGCCTATGCTGCCTCGGCCTAGCATTCCTTTGTCAGCCAATTCCTTGTCGCTGCCATCACAGTACACAGAGTATGCCTATGTCTTCTCCAAGGAAAAAGCTAAGCTTTTTCCGGAACATCGGCCCTTTAATTGTGATATTGACTTACTACCAGATTCAATGCCCCCCCAGTGCCGAGTTTATCCCTTGTCCCTACCAGAGACACAAGCAATGTCCCAGTATATTCAAGAAAACCTCAACAGAGGATTTATTCGACCCTCGACTTCCCCGGCAGGGGCTGGGTTCTTTTTTTTTGCCAAGAAAGATGGTTCCCTCAGACCCTGTATAGATTATCGAGGTCTCAATGCCATCACTCGCTGGGATAGATATCCTCTCCCACTCATTCCAGAACTCTTGGATTGTCTACAAGGAGCTAGGATCTTAACTAAGCTCGACCTTCGAGGAGCATACAGTCTAGTGCGGATCAGATCGGGTGACAAGTGGAAAACTGCTTTCAACACTCGTGATGGGCATTACGAGTACTTAGTCATGCCTTTCGGATTGTATAATGCCCCAGCGGTTTTTCAAAACCTCATGAATGAGGTTCTCCGAGACATGCTTCACTCTTCAGTGATTGTGTACCTAGATGATGTACTCGTGTATTCAAAAGATCTTTCCACCCACCGACAGCATGTAGGCCAAGTGCTGCAATGACTTCGAGAAAACTGCCTCTTCGCCAAGTTGGAGAAGTGTTTATTTGAATAGGAGTCCTTACCATTCCTGGGATACATTGTATCCATCACCGGATTTCACATGGACCCTGAGAAAGTTTCTATCATTAGAGACTGCCCCGTCCGGTAGGAATTTCAGCTCTCCAGTGCTTTCTTGGATTCGCAAACTTTTACCAGCACTTCATCTCCAACTACTGTCAGAAAGTAGCCCCACTCACTGCCCTAACCAAGAAGGGGGCCAACGCCAGAGATTGGTCACCAGGGGCACTCCAAGCATTTGAGGAGCTAAAACAAGCTTTCCTCCTGGACACTTGCATACACAACCCGGATCCAACGTGACCTTTCATTGTAGAAGTAGATGCTTCCAACCATGCAGTGGGGGCTGTCCTCAGTCAAGTCTCCAACAAGGGCTCATTACTCCCTTGCTCCTACTTTTCTCAAACGTTTTCCCCCCACTGAGAAAAACTAAGGCAGAGGGGACAAGGAGCTCCTAGCCATTAAGATGGCTTTTGAAAAATGGCAGCAATGGCTGGAGGGAGCCCAGCATCCAATTGTGGTATACACTGACCACAAGATGTCCGAGGGTATGTCAACTTCTGCCCAACTGGTGCCAGACAGAAGCCTTTACCGGGCCATTCATGGGGTCTGTTACAGCCCTAGACTCACATCTCCATGGACTTCATAGTTGACCTACCATCATCCGAGGAGAAACAGGTCATCTGGGTCATGGTAGACAGATTCTCTAAGATGGCCCACTTCATGGCTCTCTCAAAACCTCCTACTGCACCTGAACTCACTCAACACTTTACTCAGCATATTTTCCACCTACATGGATTACCTCAACACATCACTTCTGATTGTGGATCAAAATTCACTGCTAAACTCTGGAAAGCACTTTGCAGGTAGTTCGGGATCCAGTTGGACTTCACGACAGCCTTCCACCCACAGGGTAATGGACAAGCTGAGTGGATCAACCGTTCCTTGAAGATATTTCTCCACTCCTTCATAGGAGACAAACAGGATGACTGGGTGACCTTGCTACCTTGGGCGGAGTTCTTCTACAATCACCAAATCCACTCAGCAACAAGAGCATCCCCTTTCCAAGTCTTCTTCAGAAAACAGCCTAAACCGCCTTTACCTCTTCCATTGATGGTCCCTTCACCTGCAGCCCAGCTCACAGCACAACAGCTCTGTTCAGTCTGGGACTCCACTCAAGACAACTTGCGGCGTGCAGCCGACTCCGCTAAAAGAAATGCAGATAAACATATTTTTAAAGCTCCCATCTTTAACCCTGGAAATTGGGCCATATCCATCTCCGAGTTTCCTCCATGCAACTGGCTCCCAAATACATTGGACCCTTTGTGGTCACTGAACATGTGGGTTCAGTTTCCTACCACCTATGCTTGCCATCAAGCCTACGTATACACAATGTGTTCCATGTCTTGCTGCTGAAGCCATTGGTACTCTCAACATTTCACTGCAAACCACCAGAGCTCTTGAACACAGTCGCGGACGAAGATCTCATCTACCAAGTGGAAGATATTCTTGATGTCCTCTTCCATCATCGAAGGGGGGAGTACTTAATTTCGTGGGAGGGCTTTGGCCTGGAGGAGAACACGTGGGAGCCTGCCTCCAATATCCTAGACAAATCCCTCCTTCACCAATTCCACAGAGATCACACTAACAAGCCAAGACACCCAGGGAGGGGTCGTAAGAGGGGGTATACTGCTGGGAACCCCAGTCTTGGGCAGTCCCCTCACCTTCCTGCACTCTTCCTTCACCGTGGCCTTCTCTGTTCTGGCTCAGGCCACGTTGGTGCCTCCCTATGGCGTCCTCCCCACGAGGAAGATGCCGCCGACTTCCTCAGGCTGCTCCGCCCCTTAGGCTCGCGCATGCACACCTTCCCTGGATTTAAAGGGGTTGCAGTGGGAAACCTTGGCCCGGCCCCAAAACCGATGTCATGAGCTGGGGACTAGAAAAGAGTCCTGAAGATCATCATGCCAATGTTTGGCAACAGGTTGTCTCCTTGAGTAGCTAGTTGCTGTTCCTGCTTGTTTCTGCTTCTGTTCCAGTGTTCCTGCTTATTCCTGCTTCCGTTCCTGCCTTCCTGTCTTCTTCCATGTCTTCGTGCCTGCTCCAGCTCTGTTCCTGCTCCCGTGGTCCCCCTCCTGCTTCTGCTTGCTTCTCTGGTTTTGACTTCGGCTTGGTTCCTGGAATTCTCTGTCTGCTGCCTGTCCTGACCCTTATTTATTTAAGACATTTATATACCATCTTTAACAGTATGAAATTGAACAAAACAGTTTACAATAATATTAAAATAAATTGCATCATAAAATAAGACTAAAATATAGAGTTAAAATATAATAAACTAGAAAATAAATAAATATAAATAAAGCAAATCCAAATAAAATACCTAATAGTAGGAGAGAAATACAATTATATGGTAAGCTCTAATCTTATATTTAATGACTTAGTATGCTATGAACTATATTCCCTAATCCCTATACTTAAAACTACTAAAAAGAAGGAACAGCCAGAAAACACGAAGTAGCCGAAAAATCTAAATGTAGCTATCAAGTAAATACGCATTCTCTGAAGTATTGCACTGATTTTAGTTTATAGCTACAAATGCTTCTTTAAAAAGATGTGTTTTTAAAGATCTTTTAAATTCTTTGACATCGGTGATTTGACTTAAAAAATTTGGAAGAGAGTTCCATAATATGGACCCTGCTATGGAAAACTCCCTCTCTCTCGTGACGTTCAGTCTGGCAGTTCGTATTGTTGAGACTTCTAGCAGGTTTTTACTCATAGATCTGAGATTTCTTGTTGGTTTGTAGAAACGCAAGGAGGTGCACAGCCAAATAGTGTCTTGATTGTTTATGAGAGTATGAAGTAATGTTAGTATTTTATATTTTATTCTGTATTTGATTGGTAACCAATGTAATTTGAATAGAATGGGCATAATATGTTTTTTCATTGGTGCTGCCGCATTTTGGATTAACTGTAAAGGTTTAATTGTGGAATCTGGGAGGCCTAGATAAAGACCATTGCAGTAGTCCAGTCCTGAAAACATCAGAGCCTGAAGTACTGTTTGAAAATCAGATATGAATAGTGATGGCTTTAGTCGTTTCAAAATGTGTAGTTTAAAAAATGAGTTTTTAACAATATTGGAAATATGAGGTGTTAGTGATAGATTTGTGTCTATAAGGACTCCTAGATTCCGAGCCACTTTTTTTTATTGGAATCTTTTTGTTTCCTATAATAATATGGGAAGGTGGTGGGGTTATCAATAACACTTAGGAATACTATTTCAGGTTTTTTTGCATTTAATTTAAGTCTGCTATGAGCAAGCCATTGTTCAATGGTCTTAATGTAGATTTGAGTTAAAGAAAGGGTATCTGTCCATGTGTTATTATTTGTGATAATTGTGGGTGGATCCTTGGGCCGGAGGCAGATGACCATGCCCTCGGGCGAAGATCCCGGGAGGGGCCACCGGTCAGGCTCAGAGTTGGGAGACAGACACACACTAGATCTTTTATTAAACTGGATATTGAACCACCAGAGGTGGCAGTAGTGAGCTGGAACAGCCCGGCTTTGCTGTAGTCCCTCAGGCACTGGAACAGCAATCCCAAGATGGCTGAGCTGTAGAGAAACTGAAATATAGTGAGTAGGTAGAGTATGCAGAGTTCAGGAACAGAACCTGGATGGTAACACTCACACAATAGTCTCTTGAGGCAGCCCAGAGGCTGGAATGAAGTAAACCCTCAAGGAGCGAGTACCTGGTTCCAGGGAAAGTTCTGAGAGAGAGATGGTAACTCACTGGTGTTGTAGGCAGCGGTGACTTCCTGGTAGAAGTAGTATTCGGTAGCAGGTCCGGGAATGTGGGCCCTCGAGGAGCGACTACCGGTTCCAGACTGCGACCTGAAAAGTAAGAGAGAGCGAGGCACCCGAGGAGCAGGTATAAAGTCTGAGGAGGCAGAGTAGCAAGGTATGCAGAGAGCGAATCCCATCCACAGCGATACCTGGAGAAAGCCTAGTAAAAGTATGAACACTAACCTTTGCTAACTCGAATAGCTAGAAAAAACGAATATCTTAAGTATCTGGTGAGGATGACATCATCTCAGGGGGACATCCCTGAGGTTTGCGCCACAGCTGGTACTTGAGTTGGGGCCGCACCACGCACGCGCCCTAGACTCCAGGAGAACATGGCAGAAGGCAGCGTCTAGCCGGTCCGGGGACACCGGAGGAGGTTGGCAAGATGATACCGCAGCAGCCAAACTTCCATCAACCAAAGAGGGAGTCGCAAAAAAGGTAAGGTGGGCGGAGTGAAGATGTCGGGCAGTGATGGTTGCAACACCATGAGGACTTATACAGGATGAAAATCTGTATATCGTCTGCGTAAATTTTGAACTGGACATTTAAAGTTGTTAATTGTAAACCGACATAATGCGATATCTATTGTGAATGCCGGTATAGAAAAACTTTAAATAAATAAATAAATAAATAAATAAAGCGGATAATATTTGGCAAAGTGGTAATAATTTTATATTGAACAGTATCGATGATAAAGAGGACCCTTGTAGAACTCCTGTGGATTGCGTGTAAGTTTGGGAAGAGCTAATTCCAATATTAACTTGAAAACAGCAGTTGGTGAGATAACTGCTATACCAATTTAAGACAGTGTCTTGCAGACCTATGGATTGAAGTCTTGATTTTAAAATTGTATGGTCTAGCGTATCAAATGCAGCAGAAATATCCAGTAAAACTAATAAAAAATCTGTATTAGAATCAAAACCTCTAATGTATGAATCAAAAGAAGAAAGGAGAAGAGTTTCAGTTGAATGGCCTTTTCTAAAGCCATGTTGATTCGGATGTATTATGTTGTGATCTGATAAAAATTCATTTAACTGGTGTAAGACAATAGATTCTAATGTTTTGGAAAAAGAAGTTAATGTGGCGATTGGTCTGAGATTAGAGAAGTCTGTAAAAGCTATTGACTTTTTCCTTTGAATTGGAGTAATTGATGATTGCTTTAAATAGCTTGGAAATATACCGGTTTCTAACGACTGGTTTATTATTGAACTGGCTTCGTCTTTCTTCTGCCTGCCCTGACCTCTGGTCTGCCTCCTCATCTTGCACCTCCGCTGCCTGCCTTGGCTCCTGGACCATCTCTGAGTTCCCTAGTCTTCTGCCTGCCTTGACTCGGACTGTTCACCAGACTCTTCTTCGCCAGGAGACCCTCACCTAAGTCCTGCCGGCCCCGGCACCCAAGGACTTAACCTGCGGGGAACGAGGGTTGGTATAAGGTCCTGTCTGGTCTCCTGGTCCTGTTCCACCTCCCGGCTATGAGTACCTCTGTAGGCCTTCCTTCAGTGGATCCTCCCAAACACTCTAGCCGGCTCAAGGGTCCATGTTCACAACAACTATAAGCTGGCACTTTTTGTTGTTTTTGCTAATATATACATGGCAAGGGAAACTCAACCCTTGATAACGTCTATTTTCATAATATGTCACATGTTAATCCTCATTCTCATTATTACATTCACTGCAACAATAATAGGTTTTGCATGCTTTGCCTTCTGGTTTGCCCCAAAAGCATATTATATAGGGTATAATACAGCATGAGACCAACTGGCATTATGAGATGCCAACGAGCCAGAAGGCAGCTGCAACTGATGATTGCTTTTGTCATGAATCATAGGGACCTCTTCAGAGAGGATGGGGGAACACTTTGGGGTGGGGCAATTCATGGGAGGGAGGGAACCTGAAAGGGGGTTCCAATCGAAAGGATTCGGCTGGGAGTGGGGTTGAGTTCTGCTCTGGGGTGAAGGAGGGTTTTGATACTTATCAGGGGAAAGGGACTGCTCCAAGGCAAGAGAGGCTTTTATATTTATCTGATTGTTTACTCTACGGTGGTGGTGGGGGGGGAATTTCACACTTATCTTAGGGGGACTGCTCCAAGGAGAGAGGGACAGGTTTGAGCAGCCAAGAAATCAAATAGAATGCTAGGAAGTATTAGGAAATGAATGGAGAATACAACAGAGAACATCATAATGCCTCTGTATCGCTCCATGGTGTGACTTCACTTTGAGTATTGTGTGCAGTTCTGGTCGCCACATCTCAAAAAGATATAGCAGAATTAGAAAAGGTACAGAGAAGGGAAACCAAACTGATAAAGGGGGTGGTATGATTCCCTTATGAAGAAAGGCTAAAGAGGTTAGGACTCTTCAGCTTGGAGAAGAGAAGGCTGAGGAGAGGAGATATGTTAGAGGTTTATTAAATAATGAGTGGAATGGAAGGTTAATTGGTTGATTACTCTTTTGAAAAGTATGACCACTAGGGGACACGAAATGAAGTTTCTAGGTGATACATTTAAAATTAATAAAAGAAAATACCTAATTAAGCTCTGGAATTTATTGCCAAAGGATGTGGTGAAAGCTATTAGTGAAGTTGAAGATAAAAAAGGTTTGGACAAGTTCCTGGAGGAAAAGTCCATTAACCATTATTATTCTTGGGATATGCAGCTTGGAATTTATCTACCCCTTGGATCCTGCTAGGTACTTGTGACCTGGCTTGGCCACTGTTGGAAATAGGATACTGGGCTTTGATCTGACCCAGTATGGCATATCTTATCTTCTTACACTCTTATCGTCCTGTTGGGGGAAGGTTTCTCTGGCTTGGAGGTGTGGGGGGGGGGGGGGAATTTGATGTCGGAAAGGGGCTGCAGCAGAGGGAACTCTATTTTGAGACACTGATGGCCCTTTATAGAAACTGAAGGGCTCAAGAATTAGACATTGGCAGGTGCATTACCGTATTACCCTGCTGAAGCTCTCAAAAAAAGTTAACTATACCTCTTGGCTTAATGTAGATTTGCAGTAAGTGGTTTTTATATTAATGAGCTATATTGCATGTATTTGCATGCGATGCAGCTCATGAAAAATTTTGCTTTCACAGATTTATTTTTTGCATTTGTGATAGGGCAATTGCTTTTGAAAGACATGAAAAAGGAAATGTCCTATTATGTTTCTTTTTATTTTTAAAGTGAAACAAAAGAAAACCAAAATGTTATTTATTTTCATTTTATTTTCAGAAGTGTGGCCCCTATTTCACAAACAAAAAAAAGACCCACAGGCTTTCTCCTTATTCCATCATCTCCCTTGGACTCTCCACTCCTACAGCCTCCTACTCCATCCGTGGCTTTGAAAAGGGGGCAGAAGCAATCTCCAGTAACTATTTTCCAGAAGCATGAAGGACTTGCTCCCATTATATATATTTGGGGGGAAATGCCTAGTGCATCTGTCCTCTATTTTCGGTACCTTACAAATCTATTAGTTTTTTTTAAAGGGATTAATAAACATGTGAGGGGGTGAGTTAACTGATGTAGTGTAACTGGATTTTGAAAAGGCTTTTGAGAAAGTCCCTCCTCAGAGACTCCTCAGGAAATTAGTCAGAGGATAAGAGACAATGCCTTATTGTGGCTAAAAGATACAAAACAGAGAGTAGCACTGATTCTGAATGGTCATTTTTCTCAGAGAAGAAGAAAAGTAAATAGTGGAGTGCCCCAGGGATCTGTCCTGGGACTGGTGCCTTTCAGTATATTTATAAATGATCTGGCAAGGGATAAAAAGATAAGGCCTCTTTAGCCTGGAGAACAGATGACTGAGAGAAGATATAATAAGAGGTTTATAAAAGCATGAGTGGGGTGGAATGGTTAAAAAAGGAAGGGTTATTTACCCTTTCTAATAGTACTAGGACTAGGGGATATTCCAGAAAGCTGGTAGGTAGCACATTTAAAACATATCAGAAAAAATATTTCTTCACTCAACACTGTGGAATTTGTTGCCAGCAGATGTGGTGAAAGCAGTTAATGATGTAGCCAAGTTTAAAAAAGGTTTAGACGAGTATCTGGAGGAAAAGTCTGTAGCAAGAATTAGAACCTGCTCAAATATTTTACCCAGTGATAATCTTGAGATTCTTGATGTGGGCTTTTGCATATCCTGCACCTTCCAAGCATTTGGGCTGTCCTCTTTTTAGGATGGGTCTCAGCAGTATAAATTGCCACTGAGCATGTGTAGTAGTCAGAGAGCTGGTGGCCAAAGGTTAGAAGACGGAAAGAGATATTGAGGGAGTAAGGAAATCTCCCTGGGATTTCACAGTGCAGAGGATTTGTAGGATAAGAGTTGAGTAAGTCCCTAAGGCCTAATCATTGGAAGAGTTTTTTGAGAACTTTGAAGATAGATTTTTGATATTTTGGATCAGCTCCTGACTGAGAGGGTGAACTCACTGGAAGGATCTTGCTCCGTTAACAGCAAGGTGGAAGACAGATTAGTGTTTTTGAGCAATTTGAGAAGTGTTTTGGATATTCAATCTATTTTATGAAGCTGGGGAAACTTTCCCATCACCCCCTGGTGATGGGAAAGTAAGTTCTCCTCCCATTCCATATGTTGGAATGGGAGGAGAACTTACTTATTGGGGAAGGTATTTTGGACCAGGACACAGTTGAGAGAAGGGGAATCATCAAAAGAGGAATCATGGACAGCGAAACCTGTTCTTTCCTGATCTGCATTTTCCTCATTTTATTCATGAGTTTTGGAATCATTGCCTAGATATCATTTTTCAAGCTTAAGTAAACCTTTTTCTTATTTGAACACCAGCCTTGGACACTGAGCCTTTCATTCAAGTCTGCCCTTTTGGATCAGCAGACCCTGAAATCACCGGGAGTTCTGAGCAAAGAATGAGTGACTGTGCAGCCTGGTTTCCCCACCATAGCACCTAAAGCCCCGGAAGATTAGGCTTCCTCCCTGCCAGAGAACCCCGACCCCAGGGCTAAAATTTGGTGCAAGAGCTTTTGAAGATCCGGGAGAGTAAAGACAGCCCTGAGACCTTGCTGTAGCCCCTTCTTCAGGGACCCTTCACTAGAGGGGGGAGGGGGGATAAGCCCATAAACCACTATTAGCCATCTAGACTTGGGAAAACCACTACTTATCCCTGGTTATGAGTGTGAAAATATTGCATCTATTCTTTGGGATCATACCAGAAACTTGTGATCTGGATTGAGATGATATCAGTTTTTCCTTTTAGTTCTCCTATGTTTGCTTTGTATAGGCTCAAAGCTTTGGCTGAGGATTCTTAATTAGTGAAAAGACTTATTTCCCACTCTCATTCTGTGGCTGGTAACTTAGTAACGCTTCTCTTTTTTTTTTCTGAGCTGTATACTCAGCGTGTGAGCTTTGTTAGGAGAAAGAGTTACCCACCTTTCTTACCCCGGAAAGAGGAGTGAGGCGTTGAGTTTTGTTTTCCAAGTCATTTGTTTGCAAGATTGGAATTCCATTGCCAATCTTGCAATAAAAATGGAAACATGATGGCAGAAACAGACCACAAGGCCTATCTAGTCTGGCTGAAGGAGTGGATATCCAGGTGGTACCATAACTAGGAGGAGATAGGAGGAAAAGAGCCACCATAGAGGTGCTCCC
The DNA here is from genome assembly GCF_901001135.1 of Rhinatrema bivittatum. Taxonomy (NCBI): domain Eukaryota; kingdom Metazoa; phylum Chordata; class Amphibia; order Gymnophiona; family Rhinatrematidae; genus Rhinatrema; species Rhinatrema bivittatum. The sequence continues at coordinate 76,237,103 of NC_042616.1, forward strand.
TGAAAATGCACAGCTAAGAAGGTGCCCACAAGGTACAACAGAAAAGGAGAGGAGACAATTGAAGCGTTCACAAGCAAGCAGTGGATCCCAAGTATTTCAGAGGATTCCTTAAGAGAATAGGAGGACTTTTTCCAGTTCCATCAAGGAGAAGGAAGGAACCCTGAAAAAGTAATTAAGTTTTAAAAGCCATAAGAGGGTCTGGGCAGTCAGATTTACAGCTGCTTTAGCATTTCCTAAATTTGGCCACCTGAGTTAAGCACTAGGCACTGAAAATCAGCGCTAGGCACCTAACTTCCTTCCACTGCCCTGAGCTACCCTTGGAAACACACACTTTTTAAGAACTCAACCCCCAATCAGTTTTCTAAGCGTCTTAATTACTAGGGACCTAACTCTCAAAGCTAGGCACCTAAAACCATTTGAAAATTTGCAAGTCCAGGTTTCTTTTCCCTTTTTCCCTGAGCATCTTTGGATAGAAGATCCCTGATTTATTTAGAGTCACAAAGATGCAGGGAGAGATGGATAATTTAAAAAAAAAATTGAAACAACAAAATCTTATTTAAAATGAATTTAAAATGGCATTGGTGGTCATTTTGGAATGCCAGAACAGTAGGAAGAAGCCAGTGGGGTTTGCTCCTGCCTTGGAAGACCCCAATGGTGTAAGGAATGAGGTGGGAGGAAGTCGGGGGGTCCTTGTGGACAAGGTAGCCTTTGTTTAAGAGGGTTTGGTGGATAGGGGATGGACTGTAATCAGAATCCAAAGTTTATTTTTGATAATAGTTTGGTGGTTAGTGGCTGGTAACAAATGCATGGTGCTAGCATATAGCCCACCAGCTATACTGTGCTCCTGAAGCCTATATAGGGATATGTTGAACCATTATCATAGGATCATGTAATGGTGTCTTTCACTAGCAGAATGTGAGGTTGGGTAATCTCCTGGACTATTGAAATGGGGTAATTCATGCATTTATGAAGATTTGCAAAAAGCGTCATTGGGATAACAGTTATGAGATGGATGGAGAAATCACATTTTGCTGGGTGTTGGCTACAGATGAATATGGTATCAATAATATTCCCTGAAGAAGCTTATTTGTAGCAAAACAAGGGTTTCTTTGTCAGGATGGTTCATCAAGAACACACATTTTTTGAAAACTTCATCTTGAAGATGATTGGAAAATCTGTCTTGAATAAGGTTGAATAATCCATTCCAAATACTTTGGATAGTCTATTTCACCTTTATCAAGTCGTTGAAGGAGATAGTCTGATGTTATATGCAGATTAGAAAGATATGCTTTGAAGGATTTTGTTGCATTCGGTGGTCTGCGGGCTAAACCTGTGAACCGCAACCCTTACTTCAGGCACTGAGTCAGCCATAATGCTCCCCGGCATGGTGAAATGCTGCCAACACACTACAGATATTGCACGGCACAACGCTGCCTACAACAACACACCTTGCCTCTCCTTAGGCACACAATCTCTCCACATTTAAAGGGACCATGACAAGAAAATCATCTTGATCCCTAGTCATGATATCACCACTGCAGCCCTACATAAGGGCAGCTCCCCATAAGCAGCTCTTCTCAACAACAGGTCCAGCTACCGTGAGTAGTGCGCATTGCTCCCCAGCCTAACTCCTGCCTTCGCCTCAGCAAGTTTCAATCTCTGTCTCAGCCTGTTCCAGTCTACGTCTCTGCCTGTTCCAGTCCTTGTCTGCCTGATCTCCTTGACTGTCTGCCTCAGCCCCATCTGTCCCTCTTTATCTCCATTGGATGGACACTTGGTTTGACTCTTGCCTGGACCCTGGACACTGCTGGCCTACTACCTTAGCCTGGCCTTGAACCACATCTCCTGTCTTCAGCAGAGACCCTTGCCTAAGTTCTGCTGGCCCCGGCACCCATAGGCTCAACCTGAGGGGAATGTGGGCTGGTAAAAGTGAAGCTCCTGACCGATCTCTGCTTCACCTGAGACTGCTGATGATGATGAGAGCCTGCAGGGATGCTGAGGCCATGGACTCGGTGGACTTGACTTCACTCCAAGCCATCCTTGATATATTCTGCAGGCTGCAGTATCAGCAGAGTGCCTTGGAGCTCCTGGCCACAGTGATGTACCATCTCACCACTCACTTGAATGCTCTGACCACACCGGCTGCACCGTCTCCACCCACACCAGTGCTGCCATCAACTTTAGCATCCACTTGGCCAGTTCACAACTGCCAGTCCCTCCCTGGTAAACTGGGGATCCCAAGTGGTATCAGGGATTTCTCAATCAGTGCAGAATGCACTTTCAGCTACCTGTTCCATTGTTCACTGATGACCAACCTAATACAACAAAGAGTATACTTTCACTAATGGATGGAATGGCACTAATCTGGCCTTCCTCCCTCTGGGAATGAGGGGATTTGGTTCTGTTTGACCTCCAGCAGTTTATGGAGCAATTGTGCTCCACCTTTGAGGAGGCAGATCATGCAGCTGCAATGGACTTGGATCTACTTCATCTTCGCCAGGACTCCTGAACATTAGCCACATAAGCTGTAGAATTTAGGAACTTGGCCTCAGACCTAAACTGGTGGGAGGACAGTTTGATTGTCATCTTTCTAGAAGGGATCTCTGGGAAAAATAAAGATGGGCTTACCACCCCAGTGCTCCCTACCTCACTGGAGGCACTTATTCTCTAACTGATAAAATAGATCATTTACAGCAAAGGATCTGAGAAACCCATCTGTGCAGAGGAGCATTTCCCTGGCACCTTGCTTTCTATGCCTGCTCTCACTCACTGCTGCTACACTTTGGTCTCTCCCTCTCCTCCTGAGGATGTGATGCAGCTGGGTCACTGCCGCCTAGCCCCAGCATAGAGGCTCTGTAAGAGGCAACAGGGCCTCTGTCTCTACTGCATGACCTGAAAAAAACTCCTGGCCCAATGTCCTGAGAGGTCAGGAAATTTAGATGCTTAGGGTTCTTCAGGAAGATGATGCAAGGCCTTACTGTTTAGGTTCCCCAACTTCTTCTGACAGTCACACTGGAACTGGGTCCCACATGCTTCTCCACCCAGGCCTTTAAGGGCTCCAACTTGGTGGAAACTTTATATTGCAAGATCTGGTCAACCAATTTCAAATATCCATTGTCCAAATGACTCCACCACTGGTAATTCCCTCAGTCTACAGAGAACCTCTTCTAGGACAGGTAACCTGGACCATGGTGATCCTCACCTTACACACCGGCCTCTTGCAGATAGAGAAGATCAGCCATTAATCCTATTATATTTGACCTGACATGGCTCCAACAACACCAACTTCACTTTGATTGGTCCATTCTGGAACTCACCTGCTGGGGCCAAGAATGAACAGATTCCTGCTTGGAACCCATGTAACCTTCTGGCCTAGTGATCGTGGATTCTGCACTTCTGGGACTTCCCTCTCAATATGCAGATTACGTGGATGTCTTTTCGAATAAAAGTGCCAAAATCTTTCCACCTCATCACACATTTGATTGCAGCATAGAGCTCCTTCATGGAACTACGTGCCCTCAGGACTGAATTTACCACCTATCACTGCCTGAGACCCAGGCTTTGTTAGCCTACATCCAAGAGAACTTGGCTCGAGGGTTTATTCAGCCTTCCCCTTCTCCAGCAGGATCTGGTTTCTTCTTCAGTGCTAAGAAAGATGTATCTCTCAAGCCATGCATAGATTACCATGGTCTGAATGCTATTACTAAGAAGGACCATTACCCCCTGCTTCTAATAGCCGAACTCTTTGATTGCCTACAGGGTGCTAAGATATTCATGAAATTGGACCTCAGGAGTGCATACAACCTCATATACATCAAGGCTGGCGATGAATGGAAAACTACCTTCAGTGCCCATGACAGGCACTTCAAGTATTTTGTCATGCCCTTCAAGCTTCCAGTGCCCTGGCGGTTTTCCAGAAAATGGTTTTTGTTCTTTAATTGCTTTGATTTTGAGTTGCGATACCACCCTGCACTCAAGATTCAACGAGCAGACCCCCTCTCTCATTTTTTCCAGACCGAGGATACTCTGGAACCTCCCAGGCATATCATAGATCCTGCCAAGATGCTCCTGGCCACTATGGTACTTGTTCCTCAAGGGAAGATGGTAGTGCCTCTCGTGTAGCAGGACATCCTGGACAGGCACAAAACTGCTTCAATGGCACTACTGGTGGCCCCAGATGAAGCAAGATGTCAAAGGCTAAGTAAACTTGTGTCCCACCTATGAACAGCAAAAAATGGTTGCATAGCCAATCTAGGGGACTGTTTCAGCCATTGCCAGTCCCCAGGGAACCCTGGACCCACCTGTCCATGGATTTTATCATGGACCTCCCTGTCTCTAATGCGTGACCATAATATTGGTGATGATGATTAATCGATTCTCCAAGATGGCACACTTCGTCCTATTGCCCATCCTTCCTTCTACTCCAGAGCTGACATGCCTATTTATCTTCCATGTCTTCTGCTTACATGGCTTACTAAAGCATATATACTAATGAATATAAGAATTAATTTAACAACCCGAAACATTTGGTATCACGGCAATGGGCAAGTGGAACATGTGTACCAAACCCTTTAATTTTTCTCTGCTCCTATGTTAATGAGCATTAATGGCACCTGCGCCTATGACTTTCTTCAATATATTTGGCACCACACTTTATTATGCCTTTTCCAGTGTTATGACAATTGGTTTTGGACATGTACCAACTAAAGTTGCCGCCTACCTTGAAAATCCACAATGTTTTTCACCTTTCTCTGCTCAAGTCAGTACTGCTTTCTTGGCCCTCCAGCCTGCCTGAACTTCAGGAGATCATTGATGTTGGAGACACAACATATGAAGTCCAAGAGGTCCTAGACTCCCACTGGAGGGTCAAAAGAATAGAGTATTTAATCTTCTGGAAGAACTATGGCCCAGAGGTAAATTCCTGGGAGCCATCCTCCAACATATTGAATCCCAATCTCCTCAAAAACTTTCATCAACAGTACCCCAAGAAGCCCAAGTCTTCAGGGAGGGGACATAAGAGGAGTTACTGTTGCATTCGGTGGTCTGCAGGCTAACCCTGCAAACTGCCTCCCTTATCTCAGGCGCAGGGCCAGCCATGCTTCTCCCTGGTGCAGTGAAATACCGCCAGCATTCCTAGACACTGCATGGTAAAGCACCTCCACCACACCTCTCCTTAGTCATGTGTGCATTCGACCTCTGCATTTAAAGGGTCCACGGCGGAAAGTCCCCACAGCCCCTAGTGATGACAACACCGCCACTGCCCTTTATAAGGGCAGCTCCCCAGAAGCAACTCACCTCAGCCATAGGTCCAGCTACCATGAGTAGTGTGTGTTGTTCCCCAGCCTGATTCCTGCCTTTGCCTCAGCCTGTTCCAGTCTTTGTCTCTGCCTGTTCCATTCCTTGTCTGCATGATCTGCCTTTTCTGTCTACATCGACCCCATCCATCTCTCTTTCTCTCCATTGGATGGACGTCTGGTTTGACCATTGCCTGAACCCTGGATACGTCAGATCGCTGCCTGCCCTTGACTCCTGCCTGGACCTCAGATATTCCCGATCACTGTCGACCTATAACCTTGGACCACATCTCCTGTCATCAGAAGAGATACTCACCTAAAAGACTCAACCCAAGGAGAATGAGGGCTGGTAATTGTGAAGCTCCTGACTGGTCTCTGCTTCGCCTGTGTCCACCTGCTGATGGTGAGAGCCTGCAGGGCTCTTCCCTGCAGGTACAGACAATCTAGTTAAAGCCCAAGAGTCCACGAATACAACATTTTTTTAACATTTTTTCTGAAACATTGATTTGACAATAATATGATATACATATTTACATCAAAGATGGGATTATAAATTGTATTTTATAGATTGTATGAGTGAGTATTGGTGAATGCATAAATATATGAGAGGGGATGTGGTGAATGAAGGTTTTATTTGGTACTGGGTTTTATTGAGGTGATAAAAATGATGATGTCATATTCAGTAGGACAGCTAGGTTTAGCCCATTACATTTTCCTGTATATTCAGTGGGAGATAAATCCCGCTAAATATACTTGCTTAAAGTTATCCGGCTACATATAGCCAGATAACTTAAAAACCTAAATGTCTATGTTTGAATATAGCTGAAGGCCAAAAAATCCCCACCAGGAGCGGGGTTATCACTTACCTGCTCCTGGCGAAGTCCAGAGCAGCTTCTGTCAAAGGTTTAAGTAAGGACTAAATGTAGCCGAGTATGCCATTCAAACAGCTAATTATTAGGTTATCTATCTAAATGGCTTTTGAACATGGTGTTGCACACACAGCCCTTTGCAACCTGTTGCGGGGGACTCTAGAGAGGAAGTGTACCCTTGGGCCATGACACGCCCGAAGAGGAGCTCTGGGTAGCACTGAGGCAGGTGAGGAGTGCCCAAGCATGGGTGGACGGCTGGAGATGGGTGGCCCTGGCCTCTGCCGAACCTGACGCATTGAAGAGACCCAGCAACGCAATGCTGGTCTCTGGAGTAGCCCTCCAGCCACTTGACAGCCCTTTCGGACCTGCCGTAGGGAACGGCAGATGTGACAGGACAGACAGAGGCTGAGGGCGGAACACATGGACTCAGACGAAGACTCAGACATGGATTCAGATGAAGACTTAGATGTGGATTCAGACGAAGACTCAGACGTGGATCAGGATGCAGAAGAAGACTGAAGGAGTACCGCCATGCCATGCGCCCTACACAACCACTCCTGGCTGGTCACGGACCACGTTGGAGGCGAAGCAGACTCCAAACTGACATTGACTCAAATACATTAGAGTTTAAGATGGCGGTGAGTACTGACAGAGTAGGAAGACGGACATCTGGACATCAGAGACAAAGGACGTCAGGACAGACGGAAGGAGGATCCAGCCAAGACTCCTGGCAGCAACGTCCTGGACTGAGCCTCGAGAACCTGGTGTGATCGATGCACCTGACAGGTCATTTGAAGGAAGGCGAAACTTCCGATCTGGCGTGGAAGACGTAACTGAAGGTATCCCGAAGTTGGACTGAGGACGGAGCACAAGGAGGTAATATCTGGAACCAGGAACATGATTGTGATTTAAAGGAAGACGTGAAGAATCCTCAACCACGACGGATGAAACTGTCCCACCGAGCACCCTACACATCCCAGCTGGGATGGTCGCGGACCACTCAGACCACTGCGTGCCCAACACAACCCAGATGGACCATGCAGGGATGGAACAAGCAGAGCCTTGGAGACATCTGGAACAAGAAGAATATCTGGAACATCAGGGAAACACCGAAGACACAAGATGAGACGAGAGACCAGGACGAAGACATGGGATCCCACGAAGAACAGAATGCCTAGGAGAAGCTGGGGTTCGAAGAGTCATAGGAAGGCGGCAATGCTGGAATGAAGTCAGAGCCCTTTTATAGGGCTGAAGAGGAGGAGACTCCCAGGGAGGAGTTCCAGGTGGGACCTGGGGGTATATCCAGCCGTGGGCCCTTTAAATGAAGCAGAGAGATGCGGCCTCACCCCTTAGGAGGAAGGGGCAGGACCAAGGACATCTGTGTCCTACCGCTGTGTGCAGGAGCAGGAAGAACGGGCCGCAGGACAGGCCCCGATATGGGAGGTGGCTCCCTGCTGCACGATGGAGGCAGCTAGGCCTGCGAGCAGGAGCACAACACGTGGACTTAAATGTGTATAGAGAATTCTTGTGTACAGAGAGATTATTTATATTATGTGAGATTTAATGATGTTCTTTATTGGTATCTGGAGATTACCTTTTGTTTTGTAAAATTGGTGTACATATAATAAAATATGTTTTGTAAAGATTTTGTTAATGATTGTTCATTTCAAATATTCTCTCTCATTGGGTATATTTGTTCTTTAAACATGTGAGAGAACTATTTTTTTTTTCTCTCTGTGTGTTTATATGCCCTATATAAGTTTCACAATAGCTGAGTCTGTCGGGGTCTGGTGGGATGTGCATGTGCGCAGACACCTTCCAGTCTAAGCGCGTTATGATTATGGATAGAAGATTATTTTTACTTAAAAGCTCATAAATATGTTATTTAGCAAAACACAGTATCAGGAAAGTAAATCAATCATGAGCTAAGTTTCCACTCTTTGCTGTACACAAATTTATAAACGCCATAGAAGCAGAAAATCAAAGTGGCCACATCTGTTTAATTAAAATGTAGTCACTGAAAATATATGACCAGATGCACCAGGCATTTTCCCCATAGATATAAAATGGGAGAAAGTCCTTCATGCCTCTGGAAATGGTTTCTTTAGTGAAAAAAATGCTGATGACTCTTTCTGACATCTAGCTGCAGTAGAAGAGGCTGCATACACACAGTGTATTTTTTTTTTTTCCCAAATACAAAAAGGGATTGAATTAATTCAGTTCAACATCCATTTGTGCTTGTTACCATGTGCCCAATATATGCACAAGAACTTTTTCCCAAATAGAAATAAAGAAATAGCTTGAGTCGAACAGCTTCTTGCATATTCATTTAGAATTCTTCATAGAAAATAAGGTCAGTAAACAATCTACAAGGTGATACAAACCACACCATTCATCCTTTAACTTTACAACTCTTTATAGATTAGAGAACAAATGCCGCTATCATAACCTAACCTACAATTTACTTGGTTATTCAGGCAACAGAAAGACACCAATAACAGGTAATGGGAAAAGACACCAAGACCCCGGTGAGAAGGGTTGTGGCGTTTCCTGCATTTACCCAAGGTACGAACCTAAGACTGATGGAAAGCCCCCGGCTACATCTTTTGCAGCTAAATGTTTTGCCGGTAAAGTTACCTGGACAAAATGTAGCTGGGGAGCAGGGGAACACCTTGAAATCTTACAGGATAATTTTAAAACGAACACGCGTGCTCCCATACATGCATATATCAGTGCGTGAGCAAATAAACTCTGGAATTTTAAATTGTGTGCACACTTGCACATAGGTTTTAAAATACACCAAATGCACGTAAGTATGCTCCTAATTATAAGAGGTTACTCGAATACAGCTGACACATGTGACTTCCTTAGGATTTTGTTGGCTTTTACGCGCGTATGAGGGCAGATTTTAAAACATGCTCGTGCGAGCAACAACCCAGTTTTTACAATTAGTCCACCGGTTTGCCCAGTTTATATTGAGGTCTTCCAGATCACTCTGGTTCTTCTTTCTGCAAGCCTCTCAGTTGTCCCAGATCCCTCACCCTGACCTGTAAGCCCTAAAACTTGAGATCTGCAGACTTGCTCCTCATCTAGAGCAGCAGTAAAGTTACGCAGATAAGAAGATGACGTGCGCCGTGGTCTCCAGTTTTAAAATTTATTTATTTATTTATTTCTACAATGTTTATATACCATTGCACAGAAACAAGTTCTGTCTCTGCGGTTTACAATATATGGTATAAAACGACAACAATAAAGGAAAAAAGAAGTAAAAGTACATCATAATATATATAAAAATAAGATTCATAAAACTACTAAATAGAGACTAAAATTAATATTAAAAGCAGATAAGAACAGACTAAAAGGAGAGCATGGAACAAAAGAAAGACCTGGCCTATACCTCAGTGACCTCAGTGACCTATACCTCAGTGAGTTATGCGCGTAATTTTCCCCACCCCCAAACCCCCAAGCTCCACCCATGCCCGCTCCTTTTCCACCCTATTATTTTTTATGTGTGAACCGCTATGTACGTGTGTACTTCGCGGCTTTTTAAGATCCGCAATCCTCGCGCACGGCCCACATACACGCATATGTGGGCATTTTTGCGCGAGCAGCACTTTTAAAATCTAGCTCTTAGTTTTTATCCAGATAACTCCAAAAACCTTTGATTGTGTATAGTCAAGTTGTAAAGAAAACTCAGGAAGGCTGGATTATGAACAGAGCACCTCACCACCTCCCCCAATGCCCACTAATCTGTAATGATACAATTTTTTAGCTCTTTTTTTCTCCCTTTTTTGGAATTATTTTATGTGTGCCCCTGTCTTGTTTTGGTCCTTGGCAAGGGGAAACATGGGAAGGGCCATGGTCAATGCAAGACCCCATGACCTGCCGGGGCTCCTGCACAAGGGAAAAAAGTAGAGTCTTTTCAAGGCCCTTAGGGCTCTATATACACAGCGGCTCTTGCTGCTCACCAGTACAGTCACTCCTAAATGACACTATCCACACCAATGCTGTTGTTCAAAGCAAAAGTCTTCATTGAAATGATGGGAGAGTAAAACAAAGTCCAACCTTCTGGTGCACTTCGGAACAAAGTCCACAATAACAAGCTTAAATCAAAGTCACTTCTCACCCTCTTTCTCAAAATAAGTCATCTCTTTGGGATGGGTACCTGCTGGGTAGCTGAAACCATCTTCTTCCTTTCTCTCTCATGAGGCTGTTGCCAGTTTTAGCAGAATCGGGCTTTGACTCTTGTGGACTTTTCTCTGCTAGCATCTCCTAGTTCATTTGTTCCTCAACACCACTGGAATCCCTTCCCTCTCAGGACTCCTCGGGGATCTGATGCTCTTCATGACAATTCTTCCAGTTTCAACTCTAGATTCCCAGGAACTCCTTTTTCCTGTAGCTCTTCTCCTCAGACCTCCTCTGAGCTCTCTATGAAGAGATAGGGCCCAGTGGTGTTACTCTGTGGAGCTCCAAACTCTATCAGGACTCTTTTTCTTAGAATCCTCTCTTTAGTGCCTCTCTCAGCTTCTCCTCTGCAGAGGCACTCCTCTCATACCCTTATATCATCCCTCCCAATGGGGTGGTGCTACTTCATAGCACATTGACACTACACTGACAAGAAATGAAGATCAAGGTCTAGTGAGACCTCTGTCATTGTGAGAGCACTCATATGACCTGAAGTTTCTACATGTCAGGGCCAGGGAAGGATTGCAAGAAAATATCACTGGGGGATTTTTTCAAAACCAGCCCATGCAGTATCTGTTTGACTCCCTTGTGTACTTATGCCTGTGGCATGTGTTTCAATAGCTCCCAAAAGTATGTCAAGCTGATCATTTAGAAGCACATTATGTGACCTGGAACCTGGCAAAACTGAGCCAAAAAATCTAGTAACATACATTTTACATTTTTCCTAAATAACTAAGTAGTAGAGCCATCTTAGACAAGGGTGCAGTCCCCCTTCATTCCATGTAATCGGTTGGGCCCCCCACATATTTGATGAAATCTTATATATATATATATATATATATATATATATATATATATATCCTGGATTGCTGGTCTGGTGTTAAAGTTTCTTGCTAATCAACTAGTTACCAAGTAATGCAACCAGTTACCAAGTAATATAACAACCACATTGCCAGCCAGTGTTTGGTACAAACACACTCTCACATATACACACACTCTCAGACACACAGACACAAACACACACAAACACTCTGATACAGAGAGAGTGAGTGTGTGTGTGTCTCTCTGATACAAAGATACACATATAGTCTCTTGCTCTCAGTGCGTATGTCTCTGTGTCTGACAATGAGATCTGTAAGTATATCTCAGAAAAAGATACCCACATACACACACACTTTGTGGCAGAGAGTGTCGGTGTCTTTCTCCCTGACCCAGACCTAGACACACCCACTCTCTCTCAGACACACACATTCTGCTGTTGTGCTACTACTCATGTGCTCACAGTTGGTGTCCTTGCTCTAGCACTGCCACATAATTATGTAAAATGTCCTGCTTGTCACCAGCCTTTCTCCAGCCTGCAGCATATCCCTCCCATTTCTATTCCCACCCCTTCTTGGTACCTCCACTCTCCAGGAAATTCAGTGGTTCCCCAGATAGCTGCCTTTTCAGAAAGCACAGCCACCTTAGACAGAAACCTCACCAACTCTGCACAGTGGCTTACTACTCCTGAGAGAATTATGTGCACAAAATTGTAAATTCTGAAAATTCTGCATACTAAATATTAGTCAAAATAACACAATGTATAACACAATCTCTGAGTAATTAATTTAAAATGTAATACAGAAAAGTTATTATTTAAACATGAAGAGTTTTAAATATTTTGAACTGAATTCCCCTAGAAGTATACTATGAGATTGCCCCTGCCACCTAATCTCCCTACTCCTCTGGCCAGACCCCTGTCATTCTAACATCTCATGCCTCAACTCCTCTGCTCACCACTATCTCTCTCCTGCCCTCCAGGCTCAACTCCTTCCATTCTATCTCTACCCCCAGCCTTCTACTCCTAAAGTTTTACCCCTCTCTCATACATACCCTCACATAGGCTCCCTTCGTCCCTCTTTCACACACACAGTCCCTCATACAGCTTCCCTCTCTGTCAAGATTTCACGCTCTCTATAGAGACTATGAGGACATGTTTTAAAACTTTGATGTGCATCACTGAGAATGCCCAGCTCAGGGAAACCCAATTCAAGTTTCTACAAAGCATATTTATATCTCCAACTAGAGCATTCCTGATCAGGTTGGTGCCAAATGATATTCTAGATGCCTGAAATGTTGTGTCACTTTGGCCACACTCTTTCATTGTTTCTGGTCATGCAAAGCGATCCAATGATTTTGGGCTCAAATTATGCTATATCTGGGAGAAATATTGGGCAAAAACATTGCATTGTCGACACAGCACTCTGCTTTTTTAACTGCATAAGAGAAAATCTTTCGTGGGCTCTAGCCTACCACTGGCAGTTCCTGGCGAAAGCATTTTTGCTAGCCAAACAAACCATCTTGGCCAAATGGATTTCTGATGAACCACCAACACATGTAATGTGGCGTCTAAAACTCCATGGACTGGCAATATTTGAACACATCTCCGCCAAAAATTCCATGGGATTTCTGTCCATATAGATTCTACTGAGTAGGGATGTGCAGAGGGATGCCATACATTGCATTCAGAATTCGTATTCGTCAAAGGATGCCATAAATTAGGAGGAAGAAATGGCTGGGGAAAACCCAAATGGACTGTGGGACCCTATATATTGATTAATAGTGCATTCTTGTCAACAAGTGGAACACTATTATGCACACATGGAAGTGTTTTCAGAGTAGTGACATGCTTTGCTTAGCCCCTCTTCCTTCTGATTTTACCATACCCTTTAACATATTGGATTTTTACTTTGTCTTGAGTCTGCAGTACACAGGCCTGATAGGGCTTATGGAAGGAGTGAGACATTTCCACTGCACACTATAAATCTTGGGGATCACAACTTGGAGAAGAAGAAGCAACACAAAGTGTAATCCGTGGTTACTAGCTCAAATGGTACTCAAGCACCCCTTGTGGACTGTTTAATGTTTTTGTGTTGCTTTATCTGATCATATTCCAGGTTTAGATCAGTCACTCCTTGGAGAGCACTGGAACAGGCAATATCACCCTCTCCAGCATGCAGCCCTAAAAGACCCATTTCCCTGTAGAGCATTTGGAAGCTGTAGGGAGGGAAATGCCAACAGACTTAATGGGACTCCTCTTGCTGAGGCATGGGGCAAACCATCCTTAAGTGAGTACCATGGGGTGGCATTAGTCCACTGTTTAATGAAATTTCAGAAATCTGAACAGCATTGCCTAATGTGGATTATCACATTCCATCAGACAGCATTAATATCACATGATGTACTGGCAACTTTGGGATTTTGTTGAACTGTACCTTTAACAACTACCTCTGAACTGGAACCTTTGTCTGCTGTGTTATATGTGTACAAGAAAATAAACAAGACAGCAATTGGAGTGAATCCTGTGGTGCTATTTTGGAGTTGCATGAGGGCATTGAGGATGGAATGACCAGGAAGGAAGGGATGTCCAAAGGCTACTGTCTTGGGCAATCTTGAGAATTTTGAGAGAGAGAGTAGTAGGTCCAATTTCATTTAAAATTGGGGGTTTATCTGCAGCCCCCTTGGGATGAGGAAGGCCACAGTGGTTTTCATGTGGTGGAGTTCGCTTTCAGCACACTTCTGTAGTTTTAAATAGTGAAGTTAGCATCCCTTCCCATTGTGACTGTCCTCAAATCACTTACTGCTTGGCTGCTGTAACACAAATAGATATTTCAGGGATCAGGAAATAGCCCTTATTTTTGTTAGTTTCTCAAAATGTGATTTAAAAAAAAAAAAAAAAAGATGAGCCTTAACTTAGGTGGCCATCAGATTAAAAACTGAGCTGGAGCCATAACCCCTGCAAACCTCCCCTTCCCCAGTTTCCTGGAAATTCACCTGCAAGTTGCTGCAACCTCAAGACCCCAAATGAAGGTAGGAGGAAGACTGAAGCTTAACTTCTCCTCCCAGTTCCAGCGGTTAATTGACAGCTCTGCCTGGAGCTTTGAGATCCTACCAGCACTTAATATTCATTTGTTCAACATACTGTTAATGACTTGACCAATCTTCATTCAGAACTGAATACGTAAGTTTATTACTTCTTCTTAAATGTGGGAACATGTACGCTTATTTACTTAGGCTAGAAGTGAAATGAGAGAGATGACAAAAACTGACTTGGACAAAGACCAATATCGTACAAGCATCACACTTCTACAGCTGGCAGCAAAGATAGATTCCTAGCAGTACAGACCATAAAAACTGGGCAGACTAGAAGGGCAAATTGGTATTTATCTGCCATCATCTACTATATTACTATGTATTAATACAACAGTTTCTAATCAAAAAGCAAAAGAGATTGTTATTGATAATTCATTCCTAAATGAAGAAGTAACTCTGGGGGGATTTTGCAATCCTTATGCAGAATTGGATATAAGAGATGAGGCTAGCATGAACATGTGTATTGATTCTGGTAAGGTAAGACTTGCATTTAGATCTAAACTTATTCTAAAAAAAGGAAATAGGTAATGAGCGATTTAGAAAACAGTGGATGTGATCAGAAAAGTAATTTATGGTTTTATCAAAATAAATAGACAGCTTAACCCAATGGCTCTGTGGCAGTGATACAAAGCATGGCGAAGAAGCTTTGGGTTCAAATCCTGGGCCTGGACTCTGATCCATGGGCCAACCAGATTTGAGCAAGCTGCAGAGACAGCATTCAGAGCCCCTAGGGAAGGGGGGTCTTAACCATCTCGCTCAAATGTGACACCTAGTGGCCAGACTCAGGGTTCATTTTGCCGTGCTGGGCAAAATATATTGGGGGTGGGGAGGAAACCCGGATGCTTGCAAATGATGACTCATAGTGCCATAGCCAAATAAAGCCACTTCCAATTGAGCTGAAAGCCTAAAGGAGAAGCCGGAAACTGAAGGGGCAAAAAGAAAAAAAAAAAAAGATCAGCATTCAAGCTTCTGAAAGTGTATGAGATTATAATAAATACAGTAGGCAGGAAATAGTGTGATAATTTTGAACACAAATGTACACAGAGATGAGCTATGCATCATGTGATGACAAGAATTGTGGTACATTTTGGTTTGGTCTTACTAGAACATTTTAAAAGAAAATGTATCAGACTTGATTGAGGTATTAGAGGGGGGGGGGGGGATTATTTCCAGAAAGAGATATCAGTAACAGTTTGTTTTCCCATTAGACAAGGGGTGGCCAACCCCAGTCCTACAGAGCCAGTAATAGACCTGGTTTTCAGGATATCTACAATGAATATGCATAGGATAGATTTGCATGCACACTGCCTCCATTGCATGTGCATTTCTCTCAAGCATATTAATCCATAAGTTCATTTGGTTAATTTACGTGTATGCGTCTTTTATGCACTTAAAATCGTCTGGAACTAACGAAATGAAATAAAAGCAAAATGTAAAACTGCAACAAAATAAAAAACAAAGTAAATGAAACCAAATGAATTACATTTTGCCTCTGCACATACCCCTATTCATATTCTATATACATGTAACTGGGAAGAAGATCCAAATCCACAATAGCTGCTCTTTAAAAAGCTGCTAATGTGCTTCTCAGTTATGGGCTAGCTGAAGACATTTCAGCTAGTGCAGCCTAAGAAGGCCTCTTCTGGCATCACTCAATGTGTTAATACAAATGTAACACCCGAACTGATGTCCTCCCCAAAGGACTACAAGGGTCACCTTTAAATTTATGGGCCCATGCTGCTGATTCTTTCTTTAAGCCCACTTCTTTTCTAGCTTGTCTGTCAGAGGGGAGACTTCTCTGTCAGATCCTAAGCATTCTTGAAACAATCTCAGAACTTCACAGTAAGAATCACTCTGGAAACCGAGAGAGGTTCCCACTGCACTGATAATGGATTGCAAGTTGAGCATGCTCATTTACGAATCCATGCTCAGTACAGTCCATTTACACTTTTAGTCTCCAATAAATCTATGACTTTATAATTAGAGCTAATTTATTATATATTTCTTGATCCTTCCCAAGGGTGCGGGTGGTTCTGCAGTTCCCTCACAAACTTGATGGGTAGGATAATCAAACCAATTTAGATGACATAAATTAAAGTCCCATGTCTTATACCTTTGTTCAGATGTAAAGAATATACTTCTTATTTCTTATCCAGCCTTCTTACTATTCCTTCATGGTTTCTGGAGGGTACTTCAATATCCAGGTGACTATAATAGTGGTTAACACCAAATGGGTGCCAATGGTCTTCTTCTAAATCCAAATTCTCCTCCTCCCAGGAATGAATGGACATTCATTCCTTCAGTGACGTTCAAAGAGTCACTGGATCTCTCAGGGTGAAAAACTCCTTCATGATGTTAGCCACTGAGTAGGGATGTGAATCGTTTTAGGACGATTAAAATTATCGTCCGATAATTTTAATATCGTCTTAAACCGTTATGGAACACAATACAATAGAGATTCTAACGATTTATCGTTATAAATCGTTAGAATCGTGAGCCGGCACACTAAAACCCCCTAAAACCCACCCCCGACCCTTTAAATTAAATCTCCCACCCTCCCGAACCCCCCCCCAATGAGTTAAATAACCTGTGGGTCCGGAACGGCAGCGGTCCGGAACGGGCTCCTGCTCCTGCATCTTGTTGTGTTCAGCCGGCGCCATTTTCCAAAATGGCGCCGAAAAATGGCGGCGGCCATAGGCGAACACGATTGGACGGCAGGAGGTCCTTCCGGACCCCCGCTGGACTTTTGGCAAGTCTTGTAGGGGTCAGGAGGCCCCCCACAAGCTGGCCAAAAGTTCCTGGAGGTCCAGCGGGGGTCAGGGAGCGATTTCCCGCCGCGAATCGTTTTCGTACGGCAAATGGCGCCGGCAGGAGATCGACTGCAGGAGGTCGTTCAGCGAGGGTTCCGGCGCCTCGCTGAACGACCTCCTGCAGTCGATCTCCTGCCGGCGCCATTTTCTGTATGGAAAATGGCGCCGGCCATACGCGTATGGCCGGCGCCATTTGCCGTACGAAAACGATTCGCGGCGGGAAATCGCTCCCTGACCCCCGCTGGACCTCCAGGAACTTTTGGCCAGCTTGTGGGGGGCCTCCTGACCCCTACAAGACTTGCCAAAAGTCCAGCGGGGGTCCGGAAGGACCTCCTGCCGTCCAATCGTGTTCGCCTATGGCCGCCGCCATTTTTCGGCGCCATTTTGGAAAATGGCGCCGGCTGAACACAACAAGATGCAGGAGCAGGAGCCCGTTCCGGACCGCTGCCGTTCCGGACCCACAGGTTATTTAACTCATTGGGGGGGGGGTTCGGGAGGGTGGGGGATTTAATTTAAAGGGTCGGGGGTGGGTTTTAGGGGGTTTTAATGTGCCGGTTTTGCGATTTTACGATTTTTCGATTTTTCACGATATTTTACCCCCCCAAACGGCAACAATACGATTCCCTCCCCCTCCCAGCCAAAATCGATAAGATGATCGAGGACACGATTCACATCTCTACCACTGAGTCCCTGGATCCCTGGGAACCTCAGGTAGATGGTAAAACAAAAATTAGTCTCAAAATACAACCAAAAATGAGGAAGGAAAGGTGGGAAAAAAACTTTCTTTGCCCAATAAGAAAAAAGAGGCAAAACCTAGCATCCTTAAATTTGGGAAAAGACACCCTTTCTCCTATTTCAGTTCAAGGTCTCCTTCCAAAGAGGCCTAAGGGTCCTTTCCCAAAGAAAAGCCCAACAAAACCAGGAGCAGGAACATAGACATCCTGTCTCCTGTAAGAGTAATTAAAAAAAACAAATAGAGCCAAGCGACACCCCACGCATATGCAGAATAAGAAGATAAGGGGGGGGCCCAAATAATAATCAAATCCACTTATTGGTTAGCAATAATGTCTCAAAACAATGATCGCAATAAGGTGTCAGCAAGCCTGTCAATGTGTCCCACTGCAAAGGCAAGCATGCAAAATCCACGGTGACAACAGTCTATACTAATAAACAACAAGCCCAGCACGGACAGTGTTTCTCTGGAAAAAAGGTTCTTCAGGAGTAAATAAGCAATTTTTAATCCACCAAAATGAGTGTGGTCGTTCAAGCAGGACCAATAGTCTCATTGATGTCAGACTTAACAAAACATTTTTCAGAAAAATTGATTGACTTTTAAGGTGGATGATTGAACTGACCCGGTGCCCCTTGCCTTTGAGGCGGGACACATTGACAGGCTTGCTGACACCTTATTATGATCATTATTTTGAGACATTGATGCTGACCAATAAGTGGTTTTGATTATTATTTGGGCCCCCTTTATCTTGTTACCCTGTAAGAGTAAACCAAAAATCCACATTTCAGCCTGACGCCACTAGATTTTGTAGAATCAGGATTCCACCTCTGAAACCTCCCACATGGAGGAGCTACACCCAACCAATTCTACTTCTCTTCTCTATGCACTTACTTACCTAGTGAACCCCCCTCAAAAGAGACAGAGGTTTGAACATGCTACTATTTAGGTGAACTGTAGCATGAGAAAAAAAAAAAAAGGAGGACAATGCAATTATGTCTCTTGAGCCCCCGCCAAGGAAATTGAAAAGATTGCCAGACCTTTTACTATGAAGGTACTTAAAAAGCCATTGAATAGATTAGTCAGAGATTCACGTAGGGGATTTGTATGTCACAGACCCCTGGAATTCAGGTGGTAAATTTTGTAGGAAAAATCACTAAAAATCAAAGGATTCAAACTCCTAAATTACAGAGCCATGATTTGAAAAAGGATTTCTAAGAGAAATGTTCTGGAAAACAGTCCTAGGAAGCAAACTGATTTTTACCCTGACTAACAAGAGTATTCAGGCACATGGGTACCGAGTTCCCAGACAACAGCAGGGATTAGCCAGGAAGGATAAAGGGGAAAACACATGGTCTCTTTCTGTGGTCCTGCCTGGGTCTTGGCCTTTTGGTTGACAGGTGAACCATACAGGGTCAGACAACAAATAAAGCAAAGCCAGGCTGAGAGAAGGTGACTTATCCAGGCTGGGTAACAGCACATGACTGGACATGAGCTTAGCAGAGCTAAAGTCACTGAAATCTGAGACTGCGGAGGTCCAGTACCACTGAATACTTAAAACAGCCTTGAGCCTAGTGGAGCTGTAAACCCATGCCAGGGAATACCTTCCTACTGAGGGAAGAGAACATCAGCTGTAGATCTGGAGGTGGAGTCATCCCCCCCTTGAATATCAAGTGGTCCCACCAATGACAGTCCAGGAGATGGAATCAGTTCCCCAGGAGGGTGTGGACCCTAGCAGCAGATCCAGAGGTAAAGTGGTCCCCTTAGTGCAAGGGGGCCCGAACAGCAGTATGGGAGGTAGACGTGGGTCCCCCGGGAGGGCATAGACTCCAGCAGCAGACCAGGAAGTGTAGTCGTGTCCCCCAGAAGGGTGTGAACCCCAGAAACAGTCAGGGAGGTGGAGTTGGGTTCCCCAGGAGGGAGGGGACCCCAATGATAAACCAGGAGGTAGTGTTGAGTCCCCAGGAGGACATGGACCCCAGCGCCAGACCAGGAGTTGGAGTCAGGTCCCCAGGAGGGCATGGACTCCAGCGGCAATCCAGGAGGTGGAGTCGGATCCCCCAGGAGGGCATAGACCTTATCTACAGACTAGGAGGTGGTTTTGAATCCCCCAGGAGGGCATGGACCCCAGCAGCAGACCAGGAGGTGGAGTCAGATCACCCAGGAGCGTGTGGACCTCAGCAGCAGACCAGGAGGTGGAGTTGGATCCCCCAGGTGGGTGTGGACCCCAGCATTGGCATGGACCTTTCAGTGGAACAGAAGGAGTCAGTTTAGATAAAGCAGACCATGCCAGGCCAACACTGCCCACCAGCCCAGTTGCATCTTTTCACATGGGTGAGACTTGGGATAAAGGGGGAGGATAATAATAATACTTGAGTAAGCAGGAATGCAAGAGGTCCCTTCTATTCTATTTGGTGGTATATTATGGGGACAAACAACTCCAAATTATTAAATACCCATGTTCTTGCTACCTTGTAGAAATGTATATAGTTGTGTAGACTGAGACTACTAACCAAGAGTAGATAAGTATGCTGCTTTACATACAACTAGCAATGTACATAGTCATGTAGAAATGTATGTACTTGTATAGTCTAATAAATCTGTATTTATTTGTAAATACTTCCAGCATTGTTCATAGTAACATTTATTTTCCTGGAGTGAAGAAAGGGAAATCCCACCCACTAACACCGTCTTCTCTAGGTGGAGGCACCAGGCACCAAGAATGTGAGTACCGACAGAGTCTGCCCCGGGGGGCTCCCGCCAGATTAGTCCTTGACCCAGGAATGCCTCGCGAGGTAAGCGGCCAAGTGGATGTTACACTATTATACTCCTGCTAGTAGAGACACAACAACATAAAAATCTGTATATTACAGACCACATGTTCAGAACTAAGTGCACTTTCACCAGGTGGATCCTTCTTTTATGTACTTCTCTTTGAAACCAGATGTTGAGCAGAGCATGCAAGAGTCTAGAGACCCAGCCTGAAACTGATAATGCTTAGCAAGAGTTCCTGGATACATTTCACCTGCCAAGGCTTCTAAATCCCCGCGGGGCCTGATCTGCCTAACAGCCAAACCACCCAGTGTTGTTGTCTCCATGTCTTCTTGGCTTCCTTCAACTTGCTGAATGGTGCAGGAGCAAACAGCGCATAGCACTGCATAGCACTGCATAGTACATGCAGTCCACACTTGCGCAAATTGCCTGAGTGAAGCAAGCAAACATGACACAAAACACCGTAACTTTATATTATATAAAGTAGATAGAGATTGCCACACTCATTTTCTTTCTTTCAGTGTAAAGGTTTAGAAAACATATAATTGGAGAACAAATATTTTTCATGCCATGCATGCATGCCATCTCTCCACCTCTTCCCTGTCACCACTAGTTTAGAAAATATTTATCCAGACCCTGCTAGTAAATGTGTGGAAGATAAAAAGGACTCAGGTAAGATAAAGGAGTACAGAGCCATGGAACCAGTAAAAGCTCTAGAGGGGAGGCATGCATGTGAAGGGAAGCAAGAGCTAGTGCATGTTGAGACTCGCATGGAACAAGACAGCAGCATGAACCTGCCACTCACCGGCTGCCTATTTTTTTTCACTCGTCTGTGATTCCTTTTTGAAATTATGCCACCAAAAATGAAGGGCAAGGTTAGGTCTCACTCATTGAGCTCCAGACAGCGTTCCATCTCCGAATTTGTGGTACTGTACCTGCCACGATGGAGGGGGGATGTTCCCATTGTTGGATCTGACAGAGGAGAGTTAGTCTCGGCTGGGGTAAAAGGTTTCCCGCAGCCCCCCTCAACCTTTGCTCACCACCAGCACCGGGTGATGTCTCCCAGAGTGGGGCTGCAGCATCGTTAACTGATGATTGCTTGTGAGCGCTGCGCCAAGGGGAGCCTCCAGGACTGATGTGGTAAACAAACACTAATTTTTCATCTGTGCAGGACGCTGATGAAATTTCATTTCTTCTTGATTTGTCCGGATTATCCAAGAGGTCTGGAGGTAAGTCTCAGACTCCCTTGCAACTTTCTGTGGCAAGTTTGATTCCCCACAAAACCCACGGTGGTAACGCTGGACATGCTATTGGACTTGGTGGCCACTATTGGTCTTTCTCCTGTTTTAACTGCTCGGCTAATGTTGATGCTATATCTAACCTATTGTAAACTCATAATTCTTCCTATGAGACTATGCAAAAATCAATTTCAGGAGAAGTTATCCCTCACTAGAACAAGATGTTTCTTTAGTGAAAACTGTTCAAACAATGGGTATCACGGTGTGGGGTATTCTTCAAAGGAGGGTGGAAGTTATTGAAAATAGCTTACATTATCTTAATATTTGATTTCTTAATGTTCCCAGGGTAGTTGGTGAACCTCCTAGAGTTACCTTAAGGAGATACTTTCTTTAGTTATTAATGATCTTAGTTATTAATGATCCCTTCAGAAACTGTTCCTTTATTCAATAAAGTTTAATTTTTCCCATCAGCGAACTGAAAGATGCAAACAGAGACTTTAGATCTTTCAGCTTTTCCAGAAACCTCTAATTATGAAGATTCTAAATGAGCCGCTTTAATAATATCTTTCTTTTCTGAAACTGATCTTAATTTTGTAATGAAGAGTTTCTTTAAAAATATATATATATTCAGTTCATGGTTTCTGGTGTAAGGATTTTTCCTTATCTCTCTCTAGCCACTCAGGAGAGAAGAAAGAGCTGTCTGGCAGTGCGCCAGGAAGTCTTAGCTATAGCAGTTACTTTTCTACTTAGATACCCCTGTAAATGTAATGTTAAATTTTGTGGTGAAAGTTTTATTTATTTATTTTTTTGTTCCAGAAAAATTTCAAGTTTTTGCTAACACTAGGAAAGCTACTATGGCTTCAAGTCCCTTAGGTCCGACAGCTAATTAGAAATCATGATTTAATGTCAGCAGGATATATCAGGCTAGTGCAGTTTCTTTTTATGTTGTTTTTCCTTTTGCTTTCTCCTCTATTTGCTGCTCCTCTGGCTCTTACTCACTTTATTGTGGACTAATGAGCTAGTAATTTGTTTTCCTAAATGTTTAATTTGCTTTCCTGATAATTTTATTTTTCTTATGTTTCTGAACAAAATTTAGTTTTTGTAAATCTGAAGAATTTAATAAAAATAAAGTTAAAAAAAAAGAAACTTGTTTGATAAGACTGTCAATATATTTCCAACACAAATTTCTATTTGAGTCAAAGTTTTGCAATTTAGGGTTTGCCATTATGTATTTGTAAACTGATATGTGACTGTAATTCAGAAGTAAAGGCTCAGGGAGTTGTCTTCTGCAAATCTCAACATGAAACTCTAATTTATACCTCTACAACAGCAGTTTGATCATCTTCACAGTATGGGTTGATCACCTTCTTAGCCTGGCTGAGACTTTCCTAGGCTTGCCTCGTCTACTCAAGTTCACTTCAATGTCCATATTTCCCAGGCGGGAGAGGGGGCAGCCCTGGATTTGTCAGTAGGCACCCATTATGCTTGTGCCTAGAGCTGCAATCATTTAGGGGCAGCAAGCTGGTTAATATTTGCCACCTTCCAGCTCTCATTCAGCAGAGAACAGCCCTCTGCTACCCTGTAACAGACCTTTACAGGACGTGAGGGGTGAGAGCACCCAAAATGCCTAGTGGCATAAATCTGTCCCTGGGAGGGGGGTTTCTCTCTCCCACTTACATTTCCTGTTGCCCTCAACAAGATGCCATTCTTTTGCATTTCCCCCTCCCTTAAACTAAAGTCTCAAGGCATTTCTTCAGCCCTTGTGGGTAAGAGGCGCTCACTTGCTTGTGTGCTACTGCCAGGAGGGCCTGTTCTTGGTTCCCAAGGCTATCATAGGTCAACCTTAAGGCAAGCTTCATAGTCCTGCTCCTCATTCTAGGCTCTCAGGGTGGCAATGGAGCCAGTTCCTCAGTCCCTGGATCTTCTGGTGATCTCTGGGGGTGGGTTTCAACTGGGGCATCTCTTTCCCCTTCTGATTCTGTAGGATCCATTCTTCTCTCTCCCCTGCATCATCTTCAATCCCATCCTTTTTACTGGGGGCTTTGCTGAATTTCCTACTCCAAGGTCTCTCTCTCAAGAAGCTGTCCTTCCAATTCCCAATCATGTCTGACAGGGATATAGTATCTTCCCTGTGGCTACCAGGTGAACCTCATGTTGCCCTCACCAAACTCTTCTTCAGAAGCCTCACTATTATACTCCCCATGTCTTTCTTCCAGTACATACCCAGTTCCTAGTAGGCATTACTTTCTGAATCACAATGTGGTTAAGTCGCAGGCCTTATTGTTGCTCTCTTTTGAGGCTGGATCAGATGGGATTCAGATACCGCTGTGGGTTATTTTGGAGGGAATTGCAAACTGCCCAAGGGGGCAGGAGGTTGCTTCTGTGTTCAATTTTTACTAACCCTTCTCTCCACTCTAGACTTACCCAGTAAACTGGCAGATTGTTCAATTTTTATTCAATGACAAAAGGGGTAAACCTCGACCTGTTAGCAATCTTGTGTCTCCCAGATAGCCCCCAGTTCTCTAACAGAACTCTGTCTCCTGCCATTAAATCATTCTGCCTCACCTGATCATAACGGTGTTTGTTCTTCCAGCTTAGTTTGTAGGCAGACTCCACAGCCTACCTAACGGTTCTTTTAATTTTTTTTACATAGTTCTAAAAAGTCTGAGGCGGTCTCATTTGCTGCAACCCCAAAACATAGATCAATTGGTAAGCAGGTCTTGTCCAAAATCATAAAATAGCGTGCAATCCCCATAGCATCATTGTAAGTACAGTTGTAAGCATGTACCAAGTAGCTCACATTCTGACTCCATTTCCTTCCAACGGGCCGATGTAATAAGACCCGCGGCAAAACTGGTGTTATTTATGAGCGCAGCTTTTGATCACCGTGCACGGCTAAACCTGCTGCTTCCACGAGATGTAAAAAGATAAATTCTGCAAATGATTTGTGTGCAGAAATCCACGCATTCATGAAGAAATGCACATACCTTAGTGCGGTAAGGCCCTATGTAATAAGCGGCTGCATCCACGCTGAAAACCCTTGCCAATAATCCGCGCATAAAAGCAAATGGTGATAACTGCATGGCAGCAAGATATGTGCTCAGCTGGGCACCAATCTCGCTGCCAGTCTCAGGTGCTGACATAGGCAATTAGCCAGGAGTGAATCTGAGTTGCGAATCTATAAGATCCAGGGATGTGAATCGTGTCCTCGATCGTCTTAACGATCGATTTCGGCTGGGAGGGGGAGGGAATCGTATTGTTGCCGTTTGGGGGGGTAAAATATCGTGAAAAATCATTAAAAATCGTTAAAAATCGAAAAATCGAAAAACCGGCACATAAAACCCCCTAAAACCCACCCCCGACCCTTTAAATTAAATCCCCCACCCTCCCGAACCCCCCCCAAATAACTTAAATAACCTGCGGGTCCAGCGGCGGTCCGGAACGGCAGCGGTCCAGAACGGGCTCCTGCTCTGAATCTTGTCGTCTTCAGCCGGCGCCATTTTCCAAAATGGCGCCGAAAAATGGCGGCGGCCATAGACGAAAAAGACTGGACGGCAGGAGGTCCTTCCGGACCCCCGCTGGACTTTTGGCAAGTCTCGTGGGGGTCAGGAGGCCCCCCACAAGCTGGCCAAAAGTTCCTGGAGGTCCAGCGGGGTCAGGGAGCGATTTCCCGCCGCGAATCGTTTTCGTACGGAAAATGGCGCCGGCAGGAGATCGACTGCAGGAGGTCGTTCAGCAAGGCGCCGGAACCCTCGCTGAACGACCTCCTGCAGTCGATCTCCTGCCGGCGCCATTTTCCGTACGGAAAATGGCGCCGGCCATACGCGTATGGCCGGCGCCATTTTCCATACAAAACGATTGCGGCGGGAAATCGCTCCCTGACCCCCGCTGGACCTCCAGGAACTTTTGGCCAGCTTGTGGGGGGCCTCCTGACCCCCACGAGACTTGCCAAAAGTCCAGCGGGGGTCCGGAAGGACCTCCTGCCGTCCAATCTTTTTCGTCTATGGCCGCCGCCATTTTTCGGCGCCATTTTGGAAAATGGCGCCGGCTGAAGACGACAAGATTCAGAGCAGGAGCCCGTTCCGGACCGCTGCCGTTCCGGACCGCCGCTGGACCCGCAGGTTATTTAAGTTATTTGGGGGGGGTTCGGGAGGGTGGGGGATTTAATTTAAAGGGTCGGGGGTGGGTTTTAGGGGGTTTTAGTGTGCCGGCTCACGATTCTAACGATTTATAACGATAAATCGTTAGAATCTGTATTGTATTGTGTTCCATAACGGTTTAAGACGATATTAAAATTATCGGACGATAATTTTAATCGTCCTAAAACGATTCACATCCCTAATAAGATCAGGCACCCAGAAATGTGCCTAGCTAATCTTGCCGCTCAGGCACTGAGCTAGGTTCTTTTCTGGCTGTGTATTTGGCCCCATGGATGCTGACATAGGCGCTCAGCTGGTAGCAAATCTGCCCGTTCAGACGTCGAGGTAAGCACCTACCTAAGCTGGCTGCTTGGACGAGAAAAAGTACCTACCTAAGCTAGCCGCTCGAACGCCGAGATAGGCACTCAGCTAGTTGCTTTTCAGGCACCTGAGGCACTGATATAGGCATCCCAAATCTGCCCTGACACTTAACTCGTGCCCTTACTGTGGCAGTAAATAAATCAGCATTAAAAAACCCGCACTAGTATTAGTGCGGCTCCCTGCATTGCCTATGATTAGCTAATTGCCTCCTTTACATGCGTTAGTGTGCACTCGCGCAGTAAAAACCTTAGATCTGTAAGCGCATTTGTATGCGCTTTTTCCCCCACACACAAAACCCTTATCACATCCCCGTATAGGGCTTTGGGGGGGGAAAACACACGTGCAAACATGCGTACAGGCACCGCAAAACCCGCAGCAGCTTCAGCGCACCTTAGTACATCGGCCCCCAACATGTTCAAAAGTATTCTGTAAGACTTTTCAGACTGAAGGTCTTCCTGGGATGACTGGAAGAAGTGTGTGACTTTCTAATCCCAGCAACATCACTTTCATGAGCCAGCTTTCAAAATCCTTCCTGTACTTGGAGTATATGCAGGCCAAGAGTCTGTAGTTCACAAAGAATTTCCCCCATAGTATCTGTGCAACAGTCTGTGCTTTCTGGTCTCTGTAGACTAATACTTGTGCATAGCTGGTGAAATGGCCAGTCACAATCAGATAGTTCTCTTTGAGCTGGAAGTCCAATTCAAAAGTGAAAAAGTCTATGCATGCCTTGACTAGAAATATTTACCATATCCTGCTGCCCTTTGTGGTAAAGTCTTTCTTTTTATACAACTGGTACATTGTTTACAGTATCTGTCTACATCTTGTGCTTATGTAGGCCAATAGAACCTGTCCCTCCTTATTTATTGGATGTTCTTAAACCCATATGACAATTTATTATTATGGGGAGACCGTAGCACAAATGTAGTGCAGTACTTCCTAGCTAACTGCATCATAGGTATCTCTGATCCTTTGCAAGGTTATTTGAGAATCTACTTCCAACCTGTCAGTTTCAAACAGACATAATTCAGATTGTTCCCAATGTTCAACACAACAGCTTATTTCTTCTTCTTTTTTTTTTTTTTTAAAGAACATTCTTTCAATACCAATCCACTTAGTTTTTTGAACATCGTGTTCTTTCACATAATGATAGGGTCATTTATCGCTAGCAAATTTTTTTTTTTAAAGCATTTAACAGAGTGAGTAAAATGTTCAATAGAAGCTTCATTTGCAGACATAAATGTCTCTTTTAATCAAAACAGAGGTATACTTAATATCTTCCATTTTCAGTCTTCACATTCCATCTCAACATCACATCCTACACCCTAACAGCCGGAATAAGGGGATGGCTTATAAAGTGCTTTTGCACATAAGGCATAAAATGGGATGAACCACTTCATAAATCAGGCATTACGGGTCTTATACCTGCACTCTCATCTTTCATATTCATGGCAAAAGGCCTTTTTTTTTTTTTTTGGTCTAGTGCAACCTGTTTTATTCTGCTGTCCTTTTTCCTAGAATTAATTAACCTCTGCCGCCTGCAGAAAGGTTTCCGCAGCTGGACCTTTCTTTCTGCGTTCAGCTGATTCCCTCAGTTATTTTGTAAATTGGATCACACAGACTCTGTAGATTCAAAGTATTTCATTCATTGCCATCTAAAAATGATCAAGTACAAGGAATAACATGTCCTGTGTTGGTCTGTTCACTTGTGCTCCTCTCCGGTAACAGGTAGAAAGTACAGTAGATGGAGGGATTTTTATTTAATAATCAAGTATGCTCACATAAAATTTCATAGCAAAAGAGTTTACAGCTTGCAATTCAACATATTAAAACAGAATTACGTCCAATTCAACATTAAGACAAAAAAGAAAACTCCACAATATCTGAAAATGAAAAATTACAATTTTAACCGCTTTTTTTTGGACGTGGTAACTCCCTTCAGGGCACACAACTAATTTATATCTTCAGGGGCTGCTCCTGCTAGCAATTGCATCCCACGCTTGACTCGCAATCCCTCGGGGGGGGGGGGGGGTATTCTTTTTTTTTTTAAATTTATGAATTTTCACAATACACTTCAAGAAATATACTTGAATTTGCAAGCAGACAAACACATTTAAATCACTAATTATTCTGCACAATAAGTCCTCAAATGGGGATCCAATCACACTCAGGGGTATATCTTACACAACATTGTTGCGGTCCCGGTCACGGGGTTCGCGACTGGGTTCTTACCTCTGCTGCACCCGGGGAGCCGGCAACGGGGTGCGGCGTCTTCTTTGGCCTACTCGGCCTCTCCGCGGCGGCGTCTCCATGAGGGAGATGTCACCGAGCTGCAACTCCTGACTCTGCCCCTCATAGGAGCGCGCGCACGAGGGAAGACCATTTAAAGGGGCCTTGGCGCGAAATCTCGGCCAGGCCCCGGAGATGATGTCAGACGCTGGCAGGGATTTAAACCCAGCGTCTGACTGAGGAACTTTGCCTTGCAACGAGGTTGACTCCTAGTGAGTAACTAGTTGCTGTTCCTGCTTCTCCTGTCCCTGCTTTGTTCCAGCGTCCCTTCCTGTTCCAGCTTCCATTCCAGTTCCAGCTTCCGTTCCTGTTCCAGCTGCCATTCCGGATCCGGTTGCCACTCCTGAGCCAGCTTCGGTACCTTTTCCTACCTAGTGCCAGCTCTGCTCCTGATCCAGGCTCCGCTCCCGATCCAGGTTCCGCTCCTGTTCCACCCTCCGCTCCTGCTTCTGCTCCCGCTCCATTCTTCAGTGTCTGTTTTCTCTTCAGATTGTCTTCCTGGTCTCTGACTCCAGTTCATCTCTTGGTACTTCTTGACCGCTGCCAGCCTTGGACTTGACTCATCTTCACTGTTGACTTGCCTCTCCGGGAGATCCCTCCTAAGTCCCAGTGGTCCGGGACCTCACGGGCTTCTCCTGGGGGGACCTCGGGCTTCCAGGGTGAAGTCGCTGCTTGGTCTCCTGGCTCCGTGCCGCCACTCAGCTTTCCTGTCTCTGCGGAGTCCACACCACGTTCTTCCATCCCTCCACACGGCCGGACAAAGGGTCCACCATTCCATTCGCAACAGTTTGCAAGGCCATGGACCCGGCGGACATCTCAGGTCTTCAAGCCATCCCAGGTATGGCCCAACGGTTGCAACAGCAACAGCATTGCCTTGAGATCCTTGCCACCACCGTCGAATGCTTGGCGAACCACTTGGATTCCACGCCCCCAGAGCCGCCTCATGTGCAACCTCCTACTCCAGTGGTCAGTGTGACTGCGCCCACTCAGCTACCCGCTCCTTCTCGCTACTTGGGAGATGCCAAGAGCTGCGGGGGGTTTTTGAACCAATGTTACATTAATTTCTCACTGTTACTGGGCCAGTTTCCCCCCACCCGGCTCCGTAAAGGTACCTTATATTCTGTCGTTACTGGATGGGAGGGTGCTGAGCTGGGTCTCTCCCATGTGGGAATGCAATGATCCGCTGCTAAATGATTTACAGCAATTTGTACCTAACTTCAAGCAAGCATTCGACGAACCCGCACATTTGACTACAGCTACTTCTGAGCTCCTGCAGTTACGACGAGGATCCCGGTCTTTGGAAGACTGCACAATCGAGTTCCGTACCCTCGCCTTGGAGATAGGATGGCGGGACGACAGTCTGTGGGGAGTCTTTCTGGAGGGTCTATCCGCCCATATCAAGGATGAGTTGGCAGCCAGGGACATTCCTGACGATCTCAATGGGCTAATAGACTTGGCTGGGAGAATTGATCGTCGCCTCCAGCAAAGGGCGAAGGAGGGACGATCGCCTTGCCGAACAATACCTTTGGCTCCTGCCTTCTCCAGACCAATGACGCCATCGACAGGCCAAGGAGCAATGCATCCAGACTTGTCAACAGAAGAACCCATGCAGTTAGGACGAACGCCTTTGACTGCAGAGGAGAGGCGTCGACGCCTGGCTTTGGGCTTATGCCTATACTGTGGTAGCAAGGGCCACTTTCTAGCCCAATGTAAGGAGTGCCCGGAAACGGCCAAGGCCTAGGCA
Source organism: Rhinatrema bivittatum (assembly GCF_901001135.1). Taxonomy (NCBI): domain Eukaryota; kingdom Metazoa; phylum Chordata; class Amphibia; order Gymnophiona; family Rhinatrematidae; genus Rhinatrema; species Rhinatrema bivittatum. Next base: position 76,267,463 of record NC_042616.1, read on the forward strand.
GTACCAGGGAGCTACTCCTAGGCTGTGTCAATTCTGCTCCTCAATGTACAGTGCTTGTCACGCAGGAATACCCAGAAGGGTCTTTTAATACCCTCGCCTTTATTGACTCTGGGGCAGGTGGAAACTTTATTTTGTCTGATTTGGTACAACAACTGCAGTTACCCACTCTTCCTCGTACCCCTCCTTTATGGATTACCTCCATCCGGGGTACAGTTCTTCCGGGAAGCATTTCAACCTCCACAGTGCTGCTAACTCTTTGAACCGGAGTACTACATTCTGAAGAGATATCCTTCTTGATCCTGGAGAGAGCAGTGTACCCGGTGGTACTAGGATTACCATGGCTACAACAACATTCTCCAGTTTTCCATTGAGACATGCTACAAATTGCTCAATGGAGTACCTTTTGCTTCTCCAAATGTCTTCAGGTCCCATGCACTCCTGGTGTGCCTCTGCTAATCGTTAAGTTATTTATTTTATCCCCATACAGTTTTTACAGTTTTTTTCTCCCCTTTGTTCCTCTTTTTTCTCTCTCCCAGTTATTCTACCCCTGGTTTTTTGTAACTGCATCCCCCTTGCACTAGTTTAGTTCTACTGTTCAATGCACCCCTTGTTTATATGTAAACCGGCATGATGTGACCTGTTCATGAATGCCGGTATATAAAAAATCTAAATAAATAAAATAAATAAATAAACACCGTTGTCTTGCCTCCCACGCCATATGCAGACTTTGCAGACGTCTTTTCCAAGAAGAAAGCAGAGATCTTGCCACAGCATCGCCCTTTTGACTGTGCAATTGACTTACTACCTGGAACCATGCCACCCCATGGGAGGGTCTATCCCTTTTCTCTGCCTGAGACACAAGCAATGTCTGAGTATATTTCCGAAAACCTCGCCAAGGAATTCATTAGACCTTCCAAATCTCCTGCCAGGACAGGATTTTTCTTTGTAGGGAAAAAGGATGGCACCCTGAGGCCATGCATAGATTACAGAGGCCTGAACGCCATAATCAAGTGGGATTGTTACCCTCTTCCGTTAATCCCTGAGCTCCTCGACAGATTACAAGGAGCCAAGATTTTCACCAAACTAGACCTTCAGGGTGCTTACAATCTGGTTCAGATCTGCCCCGGAGATGAATGGAAGACTGCCTTCAATACAAGAGACGGGCATTATGAGTATCTGGTAATGCCATTTGGACTCTGTAATGCCCCAGCAGTCTTCCAAAATCTTATGAACGAAGTCCTTCGCGAGATGTTACATTCTTCAGTCATAGTGTACTTGGACAATGTCTTGATTTATTCCCGGGATTTGGAGTCTCATCGACAACATGTCAAACAAGTGCTACAAGTTCTAAAGGACAATCATCTATATGCGAAACTAAAGAAGTGCATGTTTGAGAGGGAATCTCTTCCCTTTTTGGGATACATTGTCTCGTTTACAGGATTTCATATGAATCCAGAAAAGGTCTCAGCCATTAAAGACTGGCCTCAGCCAATAGGAATAAAGGATTTACAGCATTTCCTAGGATTTGCAAATTTCTATAGACAATTTATTCCTCATTATTCCCTTAAGGTGGCGCCACCTACTGCTCTGACTAGGAAGGGGGCAGATGCTAAGGTGTGGCCAAAAGCAGCCTGTCAAGCCTTTGAAGATCTAAAGAAAGCTTTCTTACTGGATATCTGCCTACACCACCCGGATCCGCAACGTCCCTTTATTGTGGAGGTGGACGCTTCTAACATAGCGGTAGGGGCAGTACTCAGCCAAAACTCCAGTACCGGAAGATTACTTCCATGCTCCTATTTCTCCAAGAAATTTTCTGCAGCCTAGTGTAATTACAGTATTGGGGACAAGGAACTCTTGGCCATTAAGTTGGCGTTTGAGGAGTGGAGACAATGGTTGGAGAGGGCAGCCCATACCATCACAGTTTACATTGTGCGCATGTTCACACAATTTTGCCATCACTCTCCACTTCTCCATGTCCATATTCCCTCTCCTCCCCCATACCAACTGCCTCTCTTTTCACTCCTCTAACTTATCCCCTCTCCTATCTTCTCCTCAATTATCTCCCATTTAACTCTAATTCATGCCCACCCTCCTCCCTCTCTCCCTCTCTCCCTTTCCCTGTTTCCACCTCCTGCCTAGTCTTCCTGCCACTGGTGGGGCTTTTCTACATCTGTGGCTCCTCCTTTCTCTTCCTCTGGTGGAATTTGGAAAACCCCAGAAGCCTTTCCATTTCTGCCCACCACTGCTACAGTGTTGCTTGTGCCAGCCCTGACCCCACATTGCCCAAGGTCTCCTGCATCAATTTCAGTGATGTGGTGGCCTCCTGTCCCTCTGTCCAATGAGCATTGCAATGTGTGTGAATGCACAGATGCACTGTGGGGGCATTGGACTGTATGTATGGGTAGATGGTGGTGTTTTTTTTAGTAGTGTGGGTGAGGGTGAAGGTGTGGGGTGTGTGGATAGTAGTGGTGTCAGTAATGTGAGGATCGAGTGGGTGATGCGGGTTGGTGCACGGGGGTGAGTAGATGTGCAGGGCGAGGCTTACCTCTGTGATTGTGTGTGGTGTGGGTGATAGAGTGAGGCCGGAGGTGGAGGTGAAGGATGTTGTGTGGTTTATTTATTTATTTGCTTTTATATACCGACATTCGTTGGAGTACATCACATCGGTTCACATTAGAACAACTGGAACAGTATGACAAGGGTCGTACTATTTTACATTTTAACATAAACTGAGATTGAAATAACATAAACAAAAGTCATTTTGATATGTGATGTTGCTGGAAGGGGGTGAGTTGATGTGTGAGTGATTTTCACGGTTTGCAGTGTTGTGGGTAGCTGTGAGGGTTGTGTGTGACAAGATATATTTTTGTGGGGTGTAATGCTGAGAGGGGGTAAGTGGTTAGGGAGGCTGAAGTTTGCAATTGGGTTTGCAGGAACTTTCAGGTGGAGGTATGGGTGCATGTATGGGTTATATGTAGTGGTGGTGTGACTGGTCTGAGGAGTTTAAGTGATGGAGATGTGCGTGAGAGTATGTTTTTGTGGTGTGAGGGAGATGAGTTGCCAGGATGCGGAAATAGGTCTGTGGAGGAGGAGCAGAATATTGTAACTGGGTTTACAGTGGTGTGCATGGTTGTGTGGAGGTGTAAGGTATGTTGTGGTGGGTGGTAGAGGTGCTGTTGTGAGGGCTTGAGTGGCAGTGGAAACTTCCCTGGGCACCCGCCAATGTTCACTTCTCTATTCTCTCCCACCAATAATTTCCATTTCCTTCTCCCTCACACAGGCTCCCTCTCTCTCTTGCACACACTCTCACATACCTCTCAACACATTCTCCTTCCATTTCTCTCTACCTCACACATATACACCCCTTCACACAGGCTCCCTCTCTCTCACACAAACATGCACCCTCACTCCCATACACACACACACACACATACTTTCCCAGTCTCTTACTTACATACACCCACATATACTCCCATACACACATGCAAGCTCCCAATCTCTTACTCACATACATACAGATACACATACACACACACACATACCCTCACTCCCATACACATACATACAGGCTCACAATCTCTTACTCACAAACATGCCCACACTCACACACGCCTTGCTCTCTCAATCACATAGGCTCATGTGCAGTCATTTTGGGTCTCTCCCTCTTCAGCTGCAGGTGGGATGGACTCTGTGACTATCTGACCACCGCAAATGGGATGGGCTTCACTCGCAACCTGGCAGGCTTGCTCTTCTTCTGCCTGTGGGTAAGATGGGCACCACTTGCGGCTGTCAGCCTTCCTGTTCTTCTGCTGAGAGCAGGATGGGCTCTGTTCTTGGCCATCAATCTCTCATTCTTCTGCTATGAATGAGATGGACTCTGCACGCAGCCCAGTGGCCTCCCTGTTCTTCTACCACAAGTGGGATGGGCTCTGCTCACGGATGCTGGCCCCTCGGTTCTTCTGCTGCGAGTGGGATGGGTTTTGCTTATGGCCCACTGGGGCCTCCCTGTTCTTCTGCCACAAGCAGGATGGGCTCTGTTCACAGCTGTCAACCTTCCTCTCAGTGGCACCCCTCTCCTCGCTGGCACTTGGGGTGGATCACCCCCCTCCCCCCACCTTAGTATGGCACTGGTACAGGAGGCTTGAGTGACATAACTTGGTTTTCAGGAATGTGCTGGTGGTGGTGTGAGTGGTCTGAGGAGTTGATTAATGGTATGAAGGGTTGTGTGGGTATGCGATGTTATGTTTTTGTGGTGTGAGTTGCCAAAGTGGGGAAGTAGGTTTGCAGTAGTGGGGCAAATTGTAGTGGTCTGGGTGGTTATGTGGGAGTGGAGGTACAGGTTGTGTTATAGGTTGTGTGTGGTGGTGGTGGTGATGTCAATGGGATGCAGTGGGGTGCAGTGGGGTGAGTAGTGCGAGTGGCTTTCTGGTGGTAAGAATGGCTGTGGAGAGGTTATGTGTGGGTGGGGGTTTGGGAAGAGATATCTCATGATAGGTTTTTGTGTTTAAGTGGATATCAGTGGTGTGAGGATGTGCCAAGAAAGTAAATAGAATGCTAGGAATTATTAGGAAAGGAATGAAGAATAAAACAGAGAATATCATAAAGCCACTGTATCGATCCATAGTATGACCTCATCTTGAGAATTGTTTGCAGTTTGGGTCATCATATCTCAAAAATGATATAGCAGAATTAGAAAAGACACAGAGAAGGGCAACCAAAATTATAAAGGGAATGGAATGTTTCCCCTATGAGGAAAGGCTAAAGCCATAAGGACCCTTCGGTTTGAAGAAGAAATGCATAACGGGAAATATGATGGAAGTTCATAAAATAATGAATGGAATAGAATGAGTAAACATTTACTCTCAAACAATACTAAGACTAGGAGACACATAATGAAGTTACTAAGTTGTACATTGAAAACTAATATGAAAAATATTTTTTTACTCATTGAATAATTAAGTTTTGGAATTCATTGCCAGAGAATGTGATGAAAATTGTTAGTGTGGCTGCATTTAATAAAGGTTTGGACAAGTTCCTGAAGGAAAAGTCCATTCCATTGTTAAGATGGAGTTGGGGAAATCCTGGGATAAGCAGCTTGGAATGTATTAACCTTTTAGGATCCTGCCAGGTACTTGTGATCTGGATTGGCCACTGTTGGAAACAGGATCCTGGGCTTGATAGACTTTTTGTCTGACCCAGTATGGCAAATCTTATGTTCTTACAATCAGTGTGATCATTAATACTGTTTCCAATTTACTTCAATACTTATAACAATTTAAACAATAGGCCTAGAAGTGAAATCTTATCACCATTATTTATTTATTTATTTATTAACTTTTATTTACCAACATTCGTGAAGCACATCATGCCGGTTTACAATGAACTCAGGTGGAAAATACAGTATAACAGTGACAATATTAATAATAATAATAATAAGTAACAATAACAGTTAACAATATGAGGGGATGAGAAGGGGAAGGGGACAAGGTAGAAGGAGGATGAAGTAAAAAACAAATTAAATAAGAATGGAGGGAAAACTATGTACAGATGAAAAAATGCATAGGAGTCAATAACTTAAGAAAAGATACCAGTAGCTTACGTACGGGTTTCATTAACTTAAGAGGGAAATAATGAAGAGTTGAGTGACTGCAGTATTAACTAGGCGATGGAATTCTCTCGGGAATTCGCTCGGAAAGAGATTATTTAAAGGAAATTGGATGGGTAAGGGTAAGTGGTAGACTAAAGGGAAGGGGGGCGGCCAGGAGGCGGAGGGTCATTGGGAGAGTTAGGAGGGAAGGAGGGTAGGGGTGGGTTGGCTGGAAGAGGAGCAGGGGGGAGATGGTCGAGCAGGGAAGGGCTGATGGAGGGGCTGAGGAGGAGAGATTTAAGTTTGGTTTGTGTCGGGGTAGGCCTGTCGGAAAAGCCATGTCTTGACTCCTTTCTTGAAATTTTGGAGTGATGTCTCTTGACGTAGGAGGGTGGGGAGGGAGTTCCAGAGGGTGGGGCCAGCGATGGAGAACGCTCTCCCTCTGGTATGAGATGAATGTGCTGATTTGAGGGATGGGGTGTGGAGAGTGCCTGTACGGGTAGTTCTTGTGGGGCGGTCAGAGGAACGGTAATGAGGCATTTCATCGAGCCAGGTGTGGTTGTATTTATGTAGGGAGCTGTGAAGGATGGTGAGGGTTTTGTATTGTGAGCGGAAGGAGATGGGCAGCCAATGCAGGTCCTTAAGGATGGGGGTGATGTGGTCCCTTTTCCGAGTGCTGGTTATAATTCTAGCCATGGAATTTTGTAGAATCTGCAGGGGTTTGGTGGTGGTGGCAGGGAGTCCTAGTAGCAGGGAGTTACAATAGTCTAGTTTCGTGAGCATGGTGGTCTGTATGACTGTCCGGAAATCGTGTGTGTGGAGGAGGGGTTTAAGTTTTTTTAGGATGTTTAGTTTATAGAAACCTCCCTTTAGAAGAGCTTTGATGTGGGGTTTAAAGTTTAGATGTTGATCTATGAGGACGCCTAGGTCTCTTACAAACTGGGGCTGGGAGAGGACTGTGGTTGTGTTCTGTGGAATGTTCTGTCGTATGGGGAGAGTAAAACGTTCAGGCTGATTAGAGATGACGAGTAATTCTGTTTTGGATGTATTTAGAGCTAGGTGGAGCTCAGATAACAAAGCATTTATAGTGGTGAGGCAAGATTCCCAGCGTTGTAAAGGTTCGCTTATGGACTTTTGAAACGGGATGAGAATCTGTACGTCGTCTGCATATAGGAAGAATTTCAGGCCTAGGTCGGAGAGGAGGTGGCATAGTGGTAAGAGATAAATATTAAAGAGGGTGGAGGATAGGGATGAGCCTTGGGGGACACCTTGCGTGATAGGTATGTGTGAAGATTCGTAACTGTCGATTTTTACTAGGTATTCTCTGTGTGTGAGGTAGGAGGAGAGCCATGCGAGGGCGGTGTCGGTAATCCCTATTTCTGCTAAGCGGGTCATTAGTATTTGATGGTTGACTGTATCATAGGCTGCTGAAATGTCTAGTAGTGCGAGTAAGTACGAATTACCATGGTCCATACCTTTAAGTATGGTATCTGTCATGGCCAGCAATAAGGTTTCAGTGCTACGGGCTTTACGGAAACCGAACTGCAGGGGGTGGAGGATATTGTGGTCTTCTAAAAAGTCAGTCAGTTGTTTATTAATGACCCTCTCTAGGACTTTGGATAAGAAAGGGAGATTGGAGATTGGGCGGTAGTTGGCAGGGTCTGTGGGGTCGAGAGTGGGTTTTTTTTAGGAGGGGCTTGACTATGGCCAGTTTGAGTGGGTCTGGGAGGCTGCCTGCGGTGATGGAGCAGTTGATTAGGTCCGTAATAGGTTTGGTAATGGCGGGTGTGATGGAGAGGAGGGTTTTTGAGGGGAGGGTGTCTGAGGAGTGGGTGGCAGGTTTCATCTTTTTTAGAATCGCCTCTACTTCCATGTTGGTGGCTAGGTCAAAAGTTCCAAGGGTGAACTTTTTGTCATTGGGAAGAGGGGTGAGGGGGGTGGGGTTGGCAGGGAATCGAAGTAGGATGTTGTCGATTTTGGCCTTGAAGTAGCGAGCTAGTACTTCGCATCTTTTGTTGGAGTTTGTTTCGATGAGATTAGGTGTATTGGAATTGGTTAGTTCTGTGACATATGTGAATAAGGCATTCGCATTAAATTGGTAGTCGTGGATTTTTGCTGCGTGGAAATCCCGCTTGGCTTGGGTAATCGCGTGACGGTAAGCGTGTAAGGTATTGTTGTAAGTAGCTTTAAGTGTTGCGGATGGTTGTTTGCGCCAGGCGCGTTCTTTAGCTCTTAGGTCTTGTTTGATTGTTTTTAAGTGGGTGGAGAACCATGGTTTTCTTTTTTCAAGTTGTGCTATGGGTATTTCTTTGTGGATGATGGGGCATAGTTCGTTGGCAATGGTCGTTGTAAGGTTGTTCCAGGAGTGAAGTGCAGTGTCAGGGTTGGCGAGATCGATGTTATTAGTTATTTTGTCGAATGCAAGAGTAAGCTCTTCCGTACTACAGTGTTTACGGAAGGATATGGTTTTTCGGTGTTTTTGTGTAGAAGGTGTGGGGAATTTGGTAGTAAGGCTTGCATTGATGAGGAAGTGGTCGGACCACGGTACTGGGGTGACTAGCGGTGGAGTGGCTACAGTTATTTTAGAATTCACAAAGATTAGATCGAGTGTGTGGCCCGCTTTGTGTGTGGGTTCGGTGATGATTTGGTTGAAACCCTGGGCTTTGAGGGTGTCTAGTAGAATTTCGCAGGCGGGGGAGGTAGGGTGGGCATATACTAGGAGATTTCAACATGGAGGTTGAAATCTCCTAGTATAATGGTGGGGAGGTCTGTATTGATGTTGACTGTAAAGTATTCTGTGATGGGCGAGGGGTCTTGTTCTATTAGGCCTGGGGGGGGGCGTAGACTAGGCAGATTTGCAGGGATTTGGATGTAAATAGAGCAATTTCTAGTTTGGGCGGGGGTTGAGTGGTTTGGAGTTTGAGGTTAAGGTTAAGGCTTTTTTTGGCTACCAGGAGTAGGCCCCCACCTCTCTTTTTTGGTCTAGGGATGGAGATGAGGTCGTATGTCTTTGTTGGGAGCTGGTTTAGGAAGACCTGGTCAGTGTTTTTTAGCCAGGATTTGGTGATGGCACATAGGTCGGGGTTATTGTCTGTAAGCAAGTCATTTAGTATAGGTCCTTTTTTTTGAATGGATTGGGCATTAAAGAGGGTAATGGCTAAGGTGGTTAAGCCCAGGAGTTGTGGGAGGGGTGAGGTCATGATAGGTATAAGGGATTTGCGAGGGTTGGGTGGGTGAGGGTGTCCTGGGGGGGGGTTTGCGTAGAGAGGGGCAGTGCCGTCTTGGAATGGGGAGGGGGAATAGGCACATGGTTCTGATAACAAGGGGGAACTGGGTGGCGGGGGGAAAAGGAGAAAGAGGAAAAAAAGGGGGGCTGTAGTGTTGGGTGAATCACTAGAAGGTCAGAGGACGCACCTAGTTTTGGAGATAGTTAAACGATAGATAGTGTAGGGCAAGCAGGATGCGATCAAATGTAGGGTACGCTCAAAGCAGGGTACAATCATATACATATGCTCGAATGCAGGGTACAATCACATACAGGGTACTAAAGTAGAGTACGGTAGTGTTAGCTGAATCAATAGAATGTCAGGGAAACACCTGGTCTTGGGAGAGCTACAGATATTTAACCTAGGTAAGCAGTTTACAATCAGATGTACCCTCTGTGGGAAATGCTGGACACTCAGAATAGACTAACATCAGGAGAGATCTCTGACAACTAAAAGTGTGTTTGAGCTGGTCTAACAGTTTGAATCTAACAGTTACCAACAAGGGCCCTGAACTTGGTGGTTGATGAAACAGATAAGTATGGGAAAATAAGTGTGGGAGCTTGCTGGGCAGACTGGATGGGCCGATTGGTCTTTTTCTGTCGTCATTTCTATGTTTCTATGAGGTCAGGTCCTTGGTGTCCCACAAGGGGACACCAGCCCTGGGGTTACATATGTTATATGAGCTGCCTTGGAAATATGCAGGAATGGTAAAGATGACTTTTTATAATACATAAATAAATAAATCAAGAGGGGAGGAACTAGGTTAGGAAGCAGAGCGACTTGACTCCTGTCTACTCCAGCTTGGGAGTAATGGTTATATCATTTGTGTTGGCCCCTAAACCTCTTCTCCATTTCACATGCTATCTACCTGCTGCTGGAGAGGAAAGTAGCTGATCAAACTAACACAAGAATTGTTATCTTTGTGTGTCAGACTCCACCCTCCCCACTCTGTCCACCAGATGTCACTGTCCTTCTTTAGAACATACTTTAGAAGGAGCCATCCATACCTGACAGGTCCTCCCACCTGGATGATCTGGATTGGATACCTGAACACTATTTAGCCCAGCCATTTTAAGACACTTTGGGATCCGTTGGAGGAAACAGTTGGAGAGCAAGGATGTCTGATTTTTATACTCTGGTGAGGCCTCCAAGCTTCACCCAAAAGGAATTTCTGTTAGAATTGATACTTTATCGTGCACTCCCTGTCAGAGGGTTCTTCTCCTACTAATTTACAGAGAGATAGATTTTTAAGCCTGATACGCTTTAGAGGGTGAAAGGGCTCTCTCCATAAACCCTAGGTGGGAAGCACCTAGGGTTAACCTTAAGAAGTATTTTTTGGACTTCAGCAGAGTGGGGAGGTTTTTGGATCCGCCTTCACCACTGGGATTGTAGTGCTGAGAAGTAGCCTGATCCCACTGAAATTTCCCCAAAAGAAGTCCCCCAAAAATATTAATAAACTAAGGGTGGAGGAACAAGATTGGGAGACCCCCAACCGATTCTCCATGCCAACACCAAGGGACCAGGATGGGATGGGTGTCCGAGGAAGAAGATGAACTAAGGTAGGATTTTTGCAGTAAAGTTGGGGACCTCTCCACTAGGATTCCTGGATAGCCGCTGGGAGAGTTGGCACATTAAAAATCACCATGGGCTCTACCCAGAAGTCTGAATTAAGGACCCCCTACATATGGAGGAAAATCATACATGTACCTTCATTCAAATGTAAATTCACACTTCTGGAAAATGGATAATTTAATGATTTCCAATCAGTAAACTTTTATTCACCCCCAGAGGCTGGTCCTGTCTGTTCATTATAGCCTTTTCCCTCATGAGAAGCACCTATAATACACACACACTGGGAGCCTTTTAACACCATCTGGACCACAAGCGAAAGCTTATCTCCATAAAAAGAATCCCCCACTCACTTTAGTCCTCGAGTGAGTGCATACATGTCTGCAGTTTAATCCGATCATAAGTAATAACTTCCTGTAATCAGATCCTTATTTTCCTATGTTGTTGCGACTGGAGTGGTGGACCCTTGGTCCGGCCGTGTGGAGGAATGGAAGAACGTGGTGTGGACTCTGCAGAGACGGGAGGGCTGGGTGGCATCACAGAGCCAGGAGACCAAGCAGTGACTTCACCCTGGAAGCCCGAGGTCCCCCCCAGGAGAAGCCCGTGAGGACCAGGACCACTGGGACTTAGGAGAGGTCTCCCGGAGAGGTAAGTCAACAGTGAAGATGAGTCAAGTCCAAGGCTGACAGCGGTCAAGGAGTACCAAGAGAAGAACCGGAGTCAGAGACCAGGAAGACGATCTGAAGAGAAGACAGACACTGAAGAATGGAGCGGGAGCAGAAGCAGGAGTGGAGGCTGAAACTGGAGCGGAACCTGGATCAGGAGCGGAGCTGGCACTAGGTAGGAAAAGGTACCGAAGCTGGCTCAGGAGCGGCAACCGGATCCGGAATGGCAGCTGGAACAGGAACAGAAGCTGAAACTGGCACATGGTAAGGGCAAAGGGCCATCGGTGCCATTTTGTTTACTGGCAGCCTCCGGCCCGAGAGCGGGAGATTGCTCCTAGGACCCATGCTGGACCACCGGGTACTTTAGAAAAGTTTTTTTGGGGGTCGGGAGGGTGGGGGATTCTAAATAATTCGATTTAAAGGGTCGGGGTGGGTTTGGGAGTTGTTTTCTGTGTGCCCTTTCTTCCCGCCCCCCTTCAAAACAATAAGAAAACCTCACGAAAATTTTGTGGGGTTTTCCTATCGCTTTCAGGGACCCCCTGATACCTAACAGATGAGAAAATATCGTCCGATATTTCATCCGTCAGAAAAACGATTCGCATCCCTGATATTTAGATCCTTCAGCCTCTCCTCAAAAGTCTTCCTATACAGAAACCACATCATTTTAGTTGCCTCCATGAGATACAGTCTCCAGACTGAACAAAGTACTCCAGGTGAGGCCTCACCAAGGACCTGTACAAAGGTATTACCACCTCTTTCTTCCTGCTGGTTATTCCTATTAGCCCAGCATTCTTCTGGCTTTAGCTATTGCCTTATCACATTGCTTCACTGCCTCAGTTAATCAGATGTTCTCTTTCTTTGGGAAAATATTATGGTTTATTCAGATCTTTGTAAAGTTATTAAACATAAGAGGAAAAAGCTTTTGTCTTTGCATAATACAGTTCTATCTTTGGGTGCATAATTTCCTCAAATTTCCTGTGAAATGTTTGATTAAATATCAAGGTGGTCCAGTCTGAGAAATTTTGGAATATAGATCTGTTAGGTGAGGCACTGTTGAAAAGGGTGATGTTAGATAGTTGTCCACATGAGGCCCATATTCAGACACAGACCAGATAGCAAAGATAGCCGGATAAGCGTATCCAGAAACTTTGGAGGTATATTCAAAAGTGCACCCGCATTCTTGAATATAGTTGACTATTTTTAAACTAGTTGGATAACTATAGTTGGCTAACTCTTTGGTCGATTAGATTTAATCAGTTAACTTAGCTGGCTAACTCAACTCCTCCCAGTTAAACACCCAGAACACCCCTAACTTATCCAGCTAAATTCTAGCCACCCAACTTATTAGCCAGCTAGAATTGAGCTGGATAGGTGCCCAAAAATATTCATTTAGCCAACTAACTTCTGAGTTGTTCTTCTCTTGGTGCCTTGGGGTATTGTTTAAACCTCTGCCCCTGATCCCTTGGTCATCTCCTAAATCAGTGCTTTGAAATATTGATGTCACAGCTGCAGTGATCTTTGTCTTTACTGACAGACTGGCGTAGAAAGGTGTGTTCAGGTCAATGCACAGCTTCATTCACATTTGAATGCTCATTTTGTGAGCGTAAACCTTACTGCCAATTCAGTAGCTTTACACTCACAAAATGTGTGTTCTAAAATGGGTTTACTTTGATGGAAATCCCATCAAAGGAGAGCATTAAGACATACTCCCTAATGCGGAGAGGTGCACTTGGCTAAACATGGTATTTCTTAGCACTGGCAACTTGACTCCAGGGTCAGAGATGGAGTTAAGTTTCCAACATTACTTAAAAACCTCCAAAATGGACAAAAAGTTAAAAAAAAAAGTCTGGATTTATCAGGCTTATGGCCACCAGTTAGCCGATAAGAAAGGGCTTATCTGGCTATGTGGCACTGCTGCCACTTTTCTGGATAAGCCCATACCAAACCGGCTATGTGGCGGCAGCCATCGCTTAGCTGGTTAGGTTAATACTTATCTGGATAAGTGGCAGGGGCAACGGCTAATGGACTGCCATGGATTAACCATGCATTGGCCTATCTTCATAAGTTAAAAGGTACATTCAGCCAGCACCAAATGCCCATTTTACACTCAATGTGCTTTTTTTAAACTCCTGATGCATTTGCATAGCAGCTTACTGCATCGAGAGTTAAAAAAAAACTGAATCTGGGCATTAAAATTGTGCACTGACATCCAGCACACAGTTCCTTAATGTCCAGATTACTTCATTGTCCTGTCAGACCCTTGTCATGTTAATGACACATCCTGCTAGGAATGTACAGGGAAAAGTTTTTTCAGTTCGCTTAATTTTATTTGTTTTAGGAACTTTATTATTTGTTGTAACAGGATTGTTGTTGGTTTTTTTTGCCACTGTTACTGTCCCTGTTTTCATCTATTATGGGGTTTTGCATTTTCGGGGTCCTCCACCTTGTTTTGATTAGCCCATTTTTGGGATGGGTGTAAGGGTCATAAATTGCCTCTTGAGCATGTACAAAGGGTCTTTCTTCTGCTTCAGAAGATTGAATAAGAGGTCTTTCTGCTCTCTGGTGGACTGACCAACAGGGAGTTTTGGAAGAAGGTTTGGAAGAGTTTGGAGATATTTTTGACTGGTGTCCTGTAAGGAGGGTTAGTTATCCCTTCTGTGGCAGTGCTGTGTTGTGTTATTTTGATGAGTTGGAAAATTGTACTTTTTCAAAATTGTTTATTTTTTTTTTTTTTATTTAAAAATTTTTCTATACCATCGTTAAGTTAAATACCATCACAACGGTTTACAGAAGGGCACGATAAAGAGAAATATGGGTGGTATAGATTACAAATTACTCGTGTGCCATCATAGTACGTAACAATTTAAAATAATAAACTAGGTGTGTAAGTTAAACCTGATTGTTAGGAACAAATTAGGCAGTTTGATTTTAACATTAATGTGCTTATGTAGGTTACTAAAAACTTCTAGCTTGGTGCATCCTTATCGCTCAACTATTTTTTCTCCTTTTCTTTATCTTTATAAAATGCTTGTTTAAAAAGCCAGGTTTTCAGATTAGTTTTGAATAATTTCAGATTGGGAGCAAAGGGATTTTTCCTATCTTACCCATTACTTTATGCTGGTTGGTGAAGAGATCTATCGTAACCTCCATGGGGAAGGATCTTGGAAACTGGTTTAGAGAGAAAGAGGAGAATAAATAGAAGAGGCAGGGGAGAAGAAAAACTGATACTTCACGCATATCCAGCATAGCTCTCTGCTTCAACGGCAGGAGAGAAGAAAAACTGATACTTCACGCATATCCAGCATTGCTCTCTGCTTCAACGGCAGGGGAGAAGAAAAACTGATACTTCACGCATAACCAGCACAGCTCTCTGCTTCAACGGCAGGGGAGAAGAAAAACAACCAATAAGGGCTGAATAACATAGTCTGGGTAAAACAAATAAGTATGGGTGTAGCTTACTTATTGCAGCGGTTACTACCCCCCTAACTAATCAAGCTTGATATTTCACTTCACTGCTCTCTACATTAATGGTGGGGGTGGAAGGGAAATAGAACCAAAGAGCTAAGAGAAACAGATAAGTATGAGAAAAAAATGTGTGAAGCTTGCTGGGCAGACTGGATGGGCCGTTTGGTCTTCTTCTGCCGTCATTTCTATGTTTCTATGTTTCTATGTTTCACTATGGATGAGGAAACCACAGCTTTTGTTGTTATGATTTTTATTTTGCTATTCATGATTTTTGCAATTTTATCCTGGATCATCCTTTCTCAGTTAAAGTAAATTCAGTTGAACACCATCCTTGGACTCCATGTTTTATTCAAGAGTGCCTTGTTCCTCAAATAAATTTCCTCTTTTGTATTTGCCAACCAGTGACTGAAAGAATGAGAGTTGGGGTGTGAATGTATTACTAAGATTGAGTTACTGCAACAGTATCTTAGGGTACTTATGTCATTGTTGTACATAATAATCAAACAAATGAGGAATACCAAACTTTTCATTTTACTTAAATTTTCCATTTAGAACCCAGGGAATTAGTATCAGAATGTTCTGTGTTCAATCCTTTTGGCTCTTGCCCTTACAGGGCTGCAACCATATTCATGGTGGAACAGCACTTTGTTTTTAACCTCATTTACTAGTTCCCATTGACAAATAATTTTTATTTTTATTTTAAAATTGCATATTACTTTACTAAATCACTTATCTTTAAAATGTTCCATGCAAACTCCGTCACCTCTTCACAAATTTGTTCTGTGTCAGGATGGTGTTGTCAGAAAATCAGGACCTGCCTTAAATCTCCCTCTCCAAGAGCTGGGTAACTTGGCAGCTATGCCATAGGCTATAACAAGTAAGAATGTCCCTGTCTTCAGCCATTGGAGTCTTGCTGATCAGGGAAAGTACACATAGACACTACATATGCAGACAAAGAAGGTAGGGATGTAGATAGAGTTGTGTATTTGGGTGATCCATATGTGAAAATTGATCCAGATGAGGTCATTTTTGGTTCAGTTTAAGTTATCCTCCAGAGTCCATGGTCAGAAGTTTGATTAAAGGACTGGGGCAGTGAGAGAGACCCTAAGCATTGCTGTAGCCTCTGGATTAAGTGTTCAAAAATCAAAGTGGTTTACAGATGGCACCCAAACAGGAACCTGGTGGTGTGTACATGATGGAGGTCGACAGAAATGAAGAATTGTTTATTTTTTAACATTTATGGGGACTTAGTGGTTTTGGACTAGAACCATGGGATTCAGGCTGTGAGATGGACAAAGATACTACGGCTCTTGGGAGCCATAATTCTTTTGTTTATAATGATGATGATTTTTGCTGTCCTCGCATGGATATTGTTCTTTAAGTTGCAATAAACAACTTTTACTTTTGAATACCAATCCCAATCTGCTGCATGTTTTTTTTTCTTTCCTGTATCTCCAACATAAGATCTGCTTGTTGAAGACAGCTTAAGTGAGTAGCATTTGGGCAAGGAGAGTAACCCGGCACCAAGGGTTAGAAGTTTGATGCATGAGGGATTAGAGGACCAGGATGGTGAAAAAAAACACTGGGCATTGCTGTAGCCTCTGGATTAGGTGTTCTAGAAACCAAGAGGGGATTAACTTGCCTCTGGGTAGATTCCCCTTGGAAGGAGACCCACTCTTTTGTGACTAGTCAGAGACTCGGGATGTGCCCCCAACAAACACACCCACAAAAAAGGCTGTCATGGATAGACATTTAAATGTTTGTAATGCTAAGAGACCAGGCTAATCTTAACAATCCTGGAAATCATGTTAACAGCTCTTTTCCACATTAGTGTGAAACCTTTGTGCCTTGTACATTATGAAATGTGTTCTAATGCTTGAAGAGCCTAATTGTAATGTGTCACTGTTTTGTTTGGGAAGACTGATCTGTGGTATGAATATGTGCAAGTGTGTAAGAATTTGTACAAAAAGTATGTGTTAGCTGTGTTTTATTTTGGACAAACAGAAATGTGTAGTCAAATGCCCAGAGGTCTATGGGTACAGTTGTACAGGGTTATCTCCTGTCCATGGCCTTAATTTTTCAGGCCCTTGATTTTGAGTTAGCTGAGTCATCTTAAGAGCATGCTCAGTTTAGCATGATCATGCTATTTAGCATCCCCTAAGTAATAGACTCCTGTTAGGAAGTTAACACCAGTCTGAAGTAGGTATTAAATAGCATTCGGTTAGAGAGAGCTCACTAAATAGCATAAAGGGTGAGCATTACACAATATTTGGTGGGAACTCAGTTACTCCTCAATTGCAAATGGTACTCCTTCTTGTTCATGTGCACATATGAACATTTTTATATGTACACACAACATATGTATATGTATGTATATGTATATCTATATGTATAAAAAGCAGTACATTTTTATATATACTGCTTTCTAAAACCCTTTAACATGCATGATGTTGCCTTCCTGTACAGCGTGCATTTTTAGCATGCATAAGAGAGCCTTAATGTTCAAGCTAAAGTTTATTACATAGGCCTATTAGTATGTATATTTGTTTTGAGATGTAATAAACTTGCTGTGTGATACTGTATGCTATCACTGTGATATAATATGGCTGTTCTGTGACATCTTATCCCTGCTCTGTTTTATGGTATGGTTATATTATTCACTGATTCTGAAAACTAACTCAGTGATACTATACTGTTCACTTGTTTAATTGTACTATATTTCTTTCATGTAATATAATATAGCTGCCTTATGACTAACTATATCTGTGCTAGTATATACAAGTAACTGTACTTATCATGTAGTTGTAAGTACTGTGTTTACCTGCTCTCTTCTACACTACACTTAGTCTGATACTATTTACATTCTCCCTAATACTCTATACTTATTTTGTGAAATTGTATTGGTGTCCTGTAATACTATATGCTGACCTTAGATACAGCAGAGTTTTGTTTGTGATATATCTAAGTGCCCTGTGATACAGTATACCTGGCCTGTTGTAGTGTGAGCCTCTGAGGCTGTATACTAGCCCTGCATCCACATATACTTGGGGTATTACATGGATTGCCTGCTCTGTAACATCATCTATAGGACTTGTGACATTACAGTATGTGTACCTGTGTTACCCTGCCTGTCTTATGATATTGTGACATTGCTTGCCTGTACACAACACTGATTTGATGATACTGTCATTACTATGTACTTGCTCTTTGATATATCATATCATATCTGACCTGAACTCTACTCAGGCGACCCATGAATTCACATAGGAAAAATTTGAGGATGCAATGATGAACAGGCAGCTCTTGGAAAGATGCACATTGTTCCTCATTCATAATTTAATTGGTGATGTCTCCAATAACTTTTCCATCATGCCCATTTTGATAACATTGCCTGTTGCAATATTCATTTTCGAGAAAGGAATTGCTTCAATGTCTGAACTGTTTTATTAACACACAGATGTGGTAATCTTTACTGCCGAGCTGGATGGAGGTATCCACCTAGTTCTTTTCGGCCATGTTGGTGTCAGTTCATAGCGATTGCTGTGCCATCTCCGACTAATCTCTGCCTGAACCTTTACAGAAAAGAAAAAGAAAAAGCTGAGACTGAAAAACATGCCTCATGATTGATATCAGTTTTTCATGATTGTGGTTTCTGGGATATATTTAGGGATACATTTTCAAAGCCTTAATTGAGAACTTTGCAAGTAAAATTGAAGGCTAAACAGTTAGAATGGCAGAATCTCCCTAAGTGGATTTTCAGCTGACAAGACATTATGGGCCCATGTTTATAATATGCATACTTTTATCCTAAGTAAAATGAGGCACTCTCTGGGCATAACGTGATTGGAGAGAAAACTATATGCATACATTTAATTTTTAAAAGTGTACATGAATAAACAGTGTGCATGTTAGATGGTCCCATTGTAGATAACGTAAAGTAGCGCACACTTTTTATCCACAAAACCACTAACTATAAGGGTAGTTTGTTTTTAAAGATGAGATTGGCTTGTGCAGGCTAAAATGGATGTGCATATTTTATCAGTTAGGGAGCTTATACAAATTTACCCAACAAAGTATATATCTGTTATATACAGTATATACATATAAGATCCAATGCAATAACCCACGCTACGTCTACAGTGGGTTTTTACTCCAGTTTTAGCACTGGTTTTACCAGCACTGGTATATAATTTATTTATTTATTTTATTTATTTAAGTTTCTATACCGATATTAGTGGGAACATCATATCGGTTTACATCAAAAACAAAAGGTTGAAAATTACATAAAACAGGGTCATGGGGAAGGAGTAATAGGAACTGTAAGAACGCAGGAAAGGAAGTATATAGGAACGGGCTACTCGAGAAGAGTAATATGGGTTTTAGCACAGAAAAAACATGCGCTAAAAAACCCAAGATATGCTTAGCACTTGTTCATGCAAATTGCATTTAAATGAACCTATTACAGGGCAATGTAGAGAGCAGGGAGACATTTTAGTGCAAGCTTTTTATCATGGAAAATTTAACGCCAAGGTCAGGACAGGAGTCAAACTTAAGTCACATTTCTGGTACCCATTTCAGTCTATTGAGTTTTGCTATGTATAGGTGCTTCTCTGAGTTTCTCTGTGCCAAGCATGGATTATATATGGGTTTGTTTGTTTTTTGATGGTTTATTACATTTTGCAGATGAGCCAAAGAATTACAGTGGCAGAAGCTTTAGCGTGAAGAAAAAAGAGGGAAAAGAGAGAAAGAAGATGCTTTATCGCTGAAGAAGAAAGGAGCAGGCTGCCCTGTTTCAAGCTGTTTGCAAAAGGGCACACAGGCAGCAGATATTTCACTGAAGACAACACTGCCAGGGTTAATGGAGACAGATGTGGAGCAGACGTATAGCATGAACACCAGGGTAATTCTTTCTCTTTACAGAAATATCAGAGATTATATTGATTCTCTAACCAATCATGGATGTGACATTCCAGGCTTGCTCAAGCTTCTCGCTACCTTGCATTTTCTTGCCACTGGCTCTTTCCAGAATACAGTGGCTGTAGTGGCCGATATGGACCAGTCATCGTTTTCAAGGCAATTCAGCCAGATACTGAGGGCTTTGATGAAACGGGTGAAGGAGTACATCAAGCACCCACTGCAGCTTACAGAATGGCAGGAGATGAAGCATGCTTTTTTTGATAGAGTTTGTATGCCGAATGTAATGGGGGCAACCGATTGCACCCATGTCGCTCTCACCGCTCTACATGGGAGAGAAGTGACATACCGTAACAAGAAGCATTTCCACTCCCTGAATGTACGAGTTGTGTGCAGTGCGTACATGAAGATCCTCCATATTGTCTACAAGTTTTTCAGGAGCAGTCAAGACTCCTTCATCCTTGTGCCATTGGTGCTGGCTGAAAATATGGCAAAGGCTGGTTGCTAGGTTGTTTGAAATAGAAGTCAAACCAAAGTGTAAGCTAAAACGTTAAAATATAAGCTCTCTGGGAGTGGAAAAGTACACACTTTCAGGCACAGGGTTCCAAAAGACATACTATTCCGCTATACAAACAAATGTACCTGTCTAGATGGGTAAATGTAAGTTCTCTGGTGTGGGTACCAAAGGTGGAATAGTATATGCTTTCTAGTACATGGTGCCAAAATGTGTACTACTCCACACACATGTAAGCTCACTGGAAGGGTGTTGAAAGCGTTAGTTGAAAATTTAAAATGTAAGCACACTGGGGTGGGTTCCAAAAACAATAGTGCACACTTTCCAATTTTTAGCAGGAGATGTTGGTTATGGCTGCAAAGCATGGCTGATCATACCCCTGTATGCACCACATACAGCAGTGGAAATCCGGTATAGCAAGCTGCCACAAGAACCAGAGCAGTCCTAGAAAATACATTTGGCATTTTAAAAAGCTGGTTCTGTTGCCTTGACCATGCTGAAAGAGCACTACAGTATTCGCTGGAGAAAGTTGAAATATCATTGTAGTGTTCTGCATACTTCATAATATCACCCTCCAGCAAGGCATTGATCTGGATGTGGATCCAGATCTGGGGCCAGAGCCGAATATGTTTGCATCTGCCACAGATGCAGATAGTACAGCAAAGAGAAATGAGCTTTGTTACAGGGTCATAGCATAAGAACAGAAGAAATTGCAATACTGGGTCAGACCAAGGGTCCATCAAGTCCAGCATCCTGATTCCAACAGAGGCCAAACCAGCCCACAAGAACCTGGCAAGTACTCAAACACCAAGAAGATCCCATGCTACTGATGCCAGTAAAAGCAGAGTCCATTCCCTAAGTCAACTTGATTAATAGCAGTTAATGGACTTCTCCTCCAAAAACGTATCCAAACCTTTTTTAAACCCAGCTACACTAACTGCACTAACCACATCCTCTGGCAAGAAATTCCAGAGCTTAATTGTGCATTGAGTGAAAAAGAATTGTCTCCAATTAGTCTTAAATGAGCTACTTGCTAACTTCATGGAGTGCCCCCTAGTCTGTCTGTTATCCAAAAGTATAAATAACCAATTTGCATCTACTCTTTCAAGACCTCTCATAATTTTAAAGACCTCTATAATATCCTCCTTCAGCCATCTCTTCTCCAAGCTGAACAGCCCTAACCTCTTCAGCCTTTCCTCATACGGGAGATGTTCCATCCCCTTTATTATTTTGGTTGCCCTTCCCTGTACCTTCTTCATCGCAACTATATCTTTTTTGAGATGTGGCAACCAGAATTGTACACAGTATTCAAGGTGCGGTCTCTCCATGGAGCGATACAGAGGCATTATGACATTTCCCATTTTATTAACCATTCCCTTCCTAATAATTCCTAACATTCTGTTTGCAGCACACTGAGCCGATGATTTCAAAGTATTATCCACTATGATGCCTAGATCTTTTTCCTGGTTGGTAGCTCCTAATATGGAATCTAACATCGTGTAACTACAGCAAGGGTTATTTTTTCCTATATGAAATACCTTGCACTTGTCCACATTAAATTTCATCTGACATTTGGATGCTTAATCTTCCAGTCTTGCAAGGTCCTCCTATAATGTATCACAATCCGCTTGTGATTTAACTACTCTGAATAATTTTGTATCATCCGCAAATTTGATAACCTCACTCATCGTATTCCTTTCCAGATCATTTATAAATATATTGAAAAGCTCCAGTCCAAGTACAGATCCCTGAGGCGCTCCACTGTTTACCCTTTTCCACTGAGAAAATTGACCATTTAATCCTACTCTCTGTTTCCTGTCCTTTAACCAGTATGTAATCCACGAAAGGACTATTTTGAAGATACATTTCAACACATGAAGAGGGCAGGATGTTACGCACCCTGTCCATGCCCAGCCCTCGCATGGGCCTGCTCACCTCCCTGATTCCACGGCAGATCCTGGGTTGGCCTCCCTAGCAGTAGCTGCGAGCTCTTCCAGGCCTCGGTGTCCCTAGGTGGCTGTCGCCGGGCCTTCCACTATGCTTTGGGTTTCATGCTGGAGCTCGGCGTCCTCGGTGGTTTTGGCCACACCCCTATGCACTCGCGCGCGGACCGCCCGGCCTTTTGTAGGGCCAAGTGCGGGTCCTAGCTCCGCGGCGTGCCCTGATTGATTCCTTGATATAAAGAAGTCCCTGCTTGTACTTCCTTGCCTTGGCAATCGTGTTCGTATCTTGCTAGATTGTCACTGCGTCTGAACCTTGTTCCAGTCTTGTTCCCTACCTTGTCCTTGCATCCTAGTTCTTCAGCATCCTCCTGTTCCTGTTCGTCTGTCCGTCTACCCAGGTAGTACCCTCAACTTGCCTGCCTGCTACCTGCCTTCTGACTCAGGGCTGCTCCTCGACCTGCCTGCCTGCTGCCTGCCTTCTGACCTCAGCCTGTTCCTAGACTCATCTGCCTGCTGCCTGCCGTCTGACCTCAGCCTGCCTGTGACCTCATCTCACCTCCGGAACCTGACCCCTGCTTTGCTGACCACTCCTCGGACTGACCCCTGGATTCTGACCTCTGTCTGCTCAACCACGTCTCAAGATTCTGGCTCTGTTCCTAGCCTTGTCATCACCTACGCTGTTCTGGTCCTCCTTGCTCTACCTGACCTCATCTTGAACCTGACCACGCTCCTCTCCTGTCTGTGGGCACACCTGACTTTCATCTCTCCAGGAGACCCTGCAAGGCCCACCTAAGTCCAAGTGGTCTGGGTTCCTATGGGCGCCTCCCGGGGGGATCTCGGGCTTCCAGTGGTGAAGCTCATCCTAGCCTCTGTCTCCTCTAGTGCTCCGCCCCCTGGGGGCAGGTGCTTCTTGTTCCCTACCAGGGAGCCTTTCTCCACTGCTCCAGGACAAGGGTCCACCCCTGAGCGCAACACAGGAGTTGACGGTTGTGTGGAAGAGATAATGTTCTAACTCCAACATTTGTCTCTTCTCAGATTGGCATGAAGCCCAAGGAAAATGAAGGCCAGGAGAAATACACACTGTGATCATCTACCTGTTTTTAAAAAAAAAAATTTTAATATGTTCTGTTTTTGAATGCGAGTTAATAAAGTGACATTTTTAATGATAGACTGATCTGATTCTTCATTGGCGTGATTCAATTTTATCACAAGCCTGTCATGCTTGGGCCAGAGATTTCCACACTGTGAGCCAAGGAGGCAGCACCTGTGGAACCTATGACAGGCCCTGCATCCTTGGCCCAATGAGGCAATGCCTGTGACATCTGTAAAACACAGGCCTGAAAACCTCTGGCCTGAGGATGGGCCCACGTGTTTGCTCTGCTATTCCCATCAGAGTTGAATCCAGAGGTGCTGGCTAATTCTCTTCAGCCTCACCCTCTGTGTCCAGCCCCTCTGTGTCCTTCAGCTGATGATCATCTGTGAAAATAATAAAAGACAAATCAGAGACAAGTACTATCCTTCTGTCCCCCCTCAGCCAGTCCTCTTCACCCAGGATACAGTCCCCACCATACTCACCTGCTACTTCTACAAAATCCGTATCAGTGTTACAAGTAAGAACACCAGCAAAATAGTCCTGCTGAAGAGTCCCCAGGATTAGGTCCTCAACCAGCATAATGAGCCTTCTCCCATCCAATGCTTGAATCTCTCAATGAGCACCAGATTGGCTTGGACTGCCATCCTAGTGACCCACCAGAGATGCTTCAACTGACCCACTGTACTGGTCGTCACCGATAGGCTACTCACATCCTTGGCAATGCTCTCCCAGATTTTCTCTTGTTCTTCAATGATGTCTTCCGACCAAAGAGTGCACTGAGTTTCTTGCAGACACACTGAACCAGAAAATTCTTCTCCTCCTCCATGAAAAACACATTGCATTGATGCCGCTTCTCCTCCAGCTGCTGGCTGCTGGTTCCTGCCTGCTCGTTGCTCCCAGATGATGACTGGAGTATGTCCCTACTTCCCTGACTCCTACTCCCACTACCTGTTCCCTTCTTCCTCGCTTCCTCCTTCTTTTCTTCCCCTTCCCCCCCCCTAACTGCACTCTCTACTTCACACACACCATTTTCCTCTCACCCCATCTTCCCTCCCTGGCTACACTCCACCAACACATGCACCACACTTCTCCTATTCTCTCTATCACCATTCACCCACCTGTCCCACTCACACCCCCTCTGTCACACTCCATTCATTCCACAGCCACAAACACCCAGTCTGTTGTTTCATGAACCTAAACACAAAAGTGAAAAAGAAGACAGACAATCACAGACCAACATCAGATACATTCTAAAGATTCACTCAAGAACATAGACAAAAGACAAAACAATGGGAAAAAGTGAAGGAAAAACAAGCAGCCAAAAACAACACCCAGCAATTGCAACTGAATAACCACCAACTCCAACATCTACAAAACCTCCAGCTCTTACTCTAGAGTTTGCCTAACAACACTGAGTTCTCACAAAATGGCCCTGGAAGAAGCTGCAGTTTATTTCCATGCAAGGAGGAGTGTCCAAGAAAATAGATGGACATTTGTGCACACCAGTCACGCCTCAGGTCCGGCTAGGTCACTTCTAACAACCAATAGAGGACACTGTCTCATTTTTCAAAGTAATGCCGTTTTTTACGGTTTTCTGTAGGTCTGTTTTAACACCAGTTTTGGCAAGCTTTCTGGTTTACCACAGATTTTTGGCACCAGTTTTATTTGCATACTATTCGTTTAGAGCATCGAGCAGGGAAGCATATTTTTAACATGCATAGTAAGAAAAATCGGCACTAACATTTTGCACCCGTATATGGCGTGAGTTTTATTACATCAGCTCCATAGTTTTGTGAAACTACTGGATTGCATGCACAAACCTACGCCTGCACGTAGGTACTAAAATCTGGCCCATTATTTCTATTTCCAAGACAAAGCCAGATTGAATTGTTGATTTTTCAGGCACATTTGGGGTCCATTTTTAGCTATTGTCTGTCCAACACAGCTAGCTGTCTAATTTTGTCAGAATATTTGACTATCTTATAGATAATGCTTCAGCTATCCTAAAGTTATGTGGCTATGTTATCTGGATAATACTGACAACTAGTGTTTATCTGGCTAACTTAGGGACTCATTCAGTTGCAGTATTTTTCCCCAACCATGGGAGTCCGCTTTCTGACTCCTGTGTTATTTTTTTCTCACAATTAAATACAACATGAAAAAATACCATGATGATAAATCTTTGGAGATGCCATCAATAAAGGGGCAAATAGGCCAGTATAAACCCCTCCGTTGAAAATAATAAAAAAACAGAGGTTTCCATAGACCCTCTCGTTCCCCTTCCTCCTCCCCCCATCAGCTCTGAAGGTTGCCTTTTCTCAAAATATTAAAAAATACATTTTATAAATTGGCAATAGGCCTTGCCCCCAACTCCCTCCCTATCCAATCAAAAGAACTGGACTTTGAAGGATGGGACTCCCACCCTCAGACATCCTTCTTACTTACAAAATTAACTCTATATTCATGTGCGATCTTGGAGCACCCAATAGGCTTCTGGCCCAGTGGCCACTATTTTTTCAAAATGCCTCTGCCTGTCCTTTTGCCCCTATAATATGGTAAATAGCGTAATGCGCTTTAGTGAATGAGCCCTTTATTCAGATTATCGGCTCCACCCCAGAAATCCCCCACTCCACCCCCAAACTTGCCAGATAAAATTTTGTCTGGATAACATTGAGGACAAAAGTATTCACGCTATTGAGCGATGTGTGCACTTTTCACTGCATTCAGAGGCCAGAGGGAGTGCTGACCGAGGAATCTGCTGATGGTAAGTTTGGACCTGCTAGGAAGAAGCAGTTAAATCTTGAGACAAAAAACAATTCTTAAAGGATTAAACTGCTGTTGATATAATTTGCTAGTTTTAAGGTTAGGATTGATTTGCCAATGTTAGAATTATCTGTATAGTGGGAAAATATACCTTGATTCTCTGAGCTAATAAATGATAGTATTTGTTTGCCAGAGTTAGAATTGTTTGTGAAGCGGGAAAATAGACTTTGGCTCACTTATAGGGTCATTCATCAAAAAGCGTTAGGACGTTAACGCCCGCAATAACACCCTAATGCATGCATTATTTTTCGCATCGCATTATGCAAATGCAAATTCTGAAAATGTAGTCAAAGTGGAGGAGTTTGGGCAGGGTTTATGAAAATGAGGGATGTTTAACATTGCGTCTGATAGCATAACGCACGATAACACGCTAGAAATAACTACACCTTTTTTTCTGGCTTTAAGCTGTGCCCAGGTAGAGAGGTCTTCAAGCTAGGGCAAGAGTACATTGTAGAAATCTCATCTTTGTGAATCTTTTCTTATTCCAAATCACATCAAGTCTTCACCAATGTGTACTGTGCTGTTTGTACATCCAACTGTGCATGTAAAATTGCCTCCGAACCCTAGGCCGCCACCAAAACCTCACCTCAAATTACTAGATTACTCTCCTATAGTGGTATAAATAGATTAATATGAACAGCTCATAGTCTCTCTCTCTCTCCCTCCCTCCCCACATTGCAGTAACTCAAAAATAACCCCACCCCTTTTTTATCACTGGCATTATTCATGTGAAATTTATAGCATTTTGATGAAGTCTAGGGGTAAGTTAGTAAAAGATGGTACTTTCCAGTGCTAGAATTGTCTGCAAATGTCACTAACTTATAAGAACATAAGAATTTTCCATAGTAGGTTACACCAAGGGTCCATCAAGCCAAGTATCCTGTTTTCAACAGTGGCAATTCAGATCACAAATACCTGGCATGATTCAAAACAGTAAATAGATCCCATGCTGCTATCATGCCGTGATAAGTAGTGGCTGTTCCCTAAGTCTACTTGGTTAATAACAGTTTTTTGACTTCTCCTCCAGGAACTTGTCCAAAAATTATTTTTTTAAATCAAACAAATAAAGCAGACTGGTGAAGTGAATATTAAACCAAAAAACAGGACTTCACCTAACAGACTTTTATGCAAATTTAAAAAAGGAGAAAAAAAGACCTCAGAATACTGATGCTATGGCTAGAATAGCTCAAAAAGAATCTTACTTCAATCCCAGGTAAAAAAAAACAAAACAAAACCTCCATCCACCATTTGTTTTAATAGTTTTTGGTGAATATCTTGGTGAGTTTTAGACTAGTTTTCATCATCATCATTCTTTTTTTTTTTTTTTTTTTATATACAATATGTGAAAAATATAGGTCTAAAATACAAACACAATCATGATCAGCTTGTTGTTACTCTTCTAATGACTTGATTAAGGTGATTTAAAAAGAGGAATCAAAATAAAACGTCTAATTTCTTCTGTTGCTGCAAATTCTTGCTTCAGACCAGGGCCTAGCTATGTGACCTCACGCTGAGCATCAGACCCAGGCCTGGACCTTGACAACGTGAGCCTTGGACCAGGACCCGGCCTTTTTTCTTTTATATTGAAGCCGATGAGACCTTCCCCCATTGATTTCAATGTAAAACAAAATCGGAATGAAATGAGAAAACAAACATTTATTTTCATTTCAAATGAACCTTTTGAATGACTGTGACCTCTGAAATGATTCAGTGAATCAAAACAAATGTTTCGAATCTGCACATAAAAAAAGCAATCAAAGTATAGCATTTTATATTTAAAGTAGGGTTAACAAAGTGGTGTAAATGGGTCAAGCTTTCAGGATAGCCAAACTTTGCTAATTAACCTCCGATTTGAGCCATTGTAAGCAAATGAGCTTCATGACCATTCATTCTGATTTGGTTGCACTGCTTGAGGAGCAGAATTTAATATTCTTGTTTTAAAGAGTCATTGAACTGATCATTCACAAAAATTTGGCTCTCAAGACCCTCAATCAAATCTGGATCTCAGGATATCCACAATTAATGTTCACACCATCATTTTACATGCGTTTGGCCCGAGAGCCAAGTTACTTTGCACAGTTTGATTCTCTGGAAAACAAGTCCTGGCTGAGGGTGTTGCAGACTGAGGACAGAAATTACAGGATTAAACAAAGTCTTCCTGAAAATAAATATTTAAACTTCTTGCAAATTACTTTGGAAGCACTAGAGGGCCCTATTCCACTGCAATTAGTATTTCTCTGGCCTGGTAACTGAAGAATTGCTTTGCTTCCAAGGTGAAACCACAGCCATCCCTCACATAAACAGAAGCAAAATAGCTAAATAATTCGACAACATGGGTTGCACTGCAGAAAACGGGGTGAAGCAATGTTCTTTTGTAGTTGCCTTTGTCTTATTTTTTTTCTTTCCTTTCCTTCAGTTTTTCTCAGTGACTGGAACAGGGACATCCCCTGGTTTTCAGTGCCCTGAGGCAGGGCAGGAGGGGAGGATCTGCAGACAGAGGGTGTTCATCTTTTATTGACCTTCAAAATGCTTCCAAATTCAAACATTATTTCAACATTGGAAATGCTGGTGATAAATTAGTCTGCCTTACTGCTAGCTAACACAGAGAAAAAGCCCTAGAATAAAGGAACAAATGCGGAAAGTACAATAGAAAATCTGGAGAAAAAAAAAAAGAGAGAGATCAGTGCTTCTGGGTTTACAGTAGCCAACAGGATTAATCTCAGCTCAGACCTCTGCATGGCGCTGATCATTCATTAATTAGTGAAGAGAGACGGCAGAGATTAAGCCATTCTTTCTTTAATTGCTTAATTTTGTCATGCGCTCATCACCATAATATTGGTCACGTAATATTTACCTTCACCATGTCAGAGAACAGAGAAAATGGCTTTGCAACAGAGCCTGGGAAGGTGGAAAGAGAGAATTTATTTTATTTATTTTATTTAAAAACTTTTATATACCGGTATTAGTATGCATACATCATACCGGTTTACAATGTAACTTTAAAGGTAGAAATTACAATGAACAGGGAGGGCGAACAAGGAGGAGTATACAAAGAGCAGGAGGTGGAGGAATTAAAGCAATAAATAAAAACTGCAACGGACTATTTACAGGAATATACAAGGCGTAGGCAAGATACTTGCAGAAGTCGGTGTACTTAATCAGGGTAGGCTTGTCGGAAGAGCCATGTTTTAAGTTTTTTTCTGAACTTGGCGTAACATGGCTCTAGCCTGAGAGTGGTAGGGAGGGCGTTCCATTGTTTAGGGCCTGCAATGGATAGTGCACGGTCCCTAGTAGAGGAGAGGTGGGCTTTTTTCAAAGGGGGAATGGAGAGGGTGCCTTTGTTGACAGTGCGAGTGGGTCGTTCAGTGCGTATAGGACGAAAGGGTTCATCCAACCAATTGGAATTGTGCGAGTGGATGGACTTGTGCACTATGGTTAGAATTTTGAAGAGAATTC
The DNA here is from genome assembly GCF_901001135.1 of Rhinatrema bivittatum. Taxonomy (NCBI): domain Eukaryota; kingdom Metazoa; phylum Chordata; class Amphibia; order Gymnophiona; family Rhinatrematidae; genus Rhinatrema; species Rhinatrema bivittatum. The sequence goes on from NC_042616.1 coordinate 76,296,758, forward strand.
GGGATGCGATGGGGAGCCAGTGGAGTTCTTTGAGTATTGGGGTAATGTGATCAGCTTTCCTTGAGTTGGTGATGACCCTGGCGATGGCATTCTGGAGCATTTGTAAGGGCTTGGTGGTGGAGGAGGGTAGGCCAAGGAAGAGGGCATTACAGTAGTCCAGCTTTGAGGAAAGGGTGGCTTGGATGACGGTGCGGAAGTCATGATAGTGGAGGAGGGGTCTGAGTTTCTTCAGGATGTGAAGCTTGAAGAAACCTTCTTTGAGGATGGAGTTGATCTGTTTTTTGAGATTGAGTTGTTGATCTATGATAACCCCAAGGTCTCTTACTGTGGGTTGGGGTGTTATGACGTTGAAAGCTGGATCGTTGGAGATCGGTGGTTTGGGAGGGAGGTGAGGAGAGATAAGGAGCAGCTCTGTTTTGGAGGAGTTTAGAGCGAGGTGGATGTTGGTGAGGAAGTCATTGATGTTGGCAAGACATGTGTTCCAGAAGGCAAGGGCATCTGAGAGAGAGTTGTGAATGGGAATGACGATTTGAACGTCATCTGCATAGAGGTAGAATTTGAGGCCGAGGTCTGTGAGGAGCTGACATAGAGGTGTGAGATAAATGTTGAAAAGGGTGGAGGAGAGGGAGGAGCCTTGTGGGACACCTTGAGACAAGTGATAGAGTGTGGAGTTGGCGTTTCCTATCTTGACGGAGAACTTTCTGTTAGATAAGTAGGATTTAAACCATAGTAGGGCTAGGCCTGAGATGCCTATTTCGGATAGCCGGTTGATGAGGAGGTTATGGAGGTTATGGAGGTTATGGAGAATGAACAAAGAAGAAAATTGTTGGTAGATAAAGAAGAACTGTGACAGAAAGGAGAGCAAAGCAGCACAGATGCACCAAAAACACTATAGGGTGGGAGCATCCTCATTAGGTGGGGCTTAGTTTGGAAAAGACAAATCAATTAAGATGATCCCCTCCCCTTCCCTCTCCCCATCTGGATCCCTGGATGAGCCCTCCCTTCCCTTCCTTCAAGCTGTCCTCCAGCTGGTGGGAGGATAGCAGCACTTCATTACCTTCTGTGACTTTTGGCAGGGTTTTGTTTTACTTCACCAACAGGCCGCGATACAATAGAGACGCGAGGAAAACGGGCACTGAGTGTTCAGCGGCCGCTTTCCCAACGCGCGCCCAGCCCCCTCTCCTGGACGCGCACCCCTAGCGCCTCCTTGGCAGCAGACACCCAGGAGAGGTAGCTGTCAGCGGGTTAGGAAAATGGACGCTCAATTATACGTGCACAATCATGGGTTAGGAAAATGGCTGCTCGTTAATTGAGAGTTCATTTTCCTAAGCAGATTGCCGGCACACTTTTTTTTTTTCACCTTTTGGTTCCTCTGACTTAATGCCGCCACGATATTAAGTCGGAAGATGTACAGAAAAGTGGTATTTTCTGCTTTTCTGTACACTTTTTTTGAGCTGCTGAGAAATAAGTGCCAGCTCTGGGCTGGCGTTAATTTCTGAGAGTTAAAATGCGTGGATTGGGGCAAATAGCTAATATCCTCATCCACATGTATTTGCATGTGATGAGCGCTATTGGTTTCGGGAAGGGTTGGGCACGCTAAACCTGTTATGGTGTAAGGAGTTGTGGACGCATGTCCAAAATGCGCGTCCAACCAACCGCGGGTTAAACAGTGCGCTCAGCTGAGCGCATTGTATTGTATCGGACTGAAGGAATCCACTAATGGAGGGACTTTGTGTCACTGTTGCTGAAGTAACAGTATATTTAGAAAGTTTTTTCCTATGGTGAGTGGTAAGGGGGAAACATCCTATTTCTGATCAGTCAACCCAGGCCAGCCAGACATTTCAGAGATGATCTTCAACCAGTTTCTTTATCTATTTAAAAAGATATGTATGCTGCATAACCAATACAGTATGAATTTCTTTTAATCCCTAAATTAATGTATTTCTTGATTTTTTTTTTTGTTTGCACTTTACCCTCAAAAAACTGATGCCACACATTCATCAGACACTGACATGATTTCTGAAACTTATTTGTATAATGTGTATTTATTCATGGAAACAGGTAACACAGTAACATAGTAAATAAATGATGGTAGATAATGACCAAGCGGGTGCATCCAGTCTGCCCAACAGATGTTTAGGGTTGCATGCAGGTTCTCTCAGTCAGGTTCTGTTTAGAATTATTACTGCTGTTCAGTGCAGGAAATCCCCGTGCAGAAAGGTTACAAGAAAGGTTACCACAGATTACCTTGGTTCTTCATTTCCATCCTTTAGCCTGTAGAGAACGGTTGTGTTTATCCCACACCTTACTGAATTCTGTTACCATTCTTGTCTTCACCAGGAGGGCATTTAAATCCAGACATCCATCACCCTTTCTGTGAAACATTATTTCCTAATGTTATTCCTGTTGTGACTCCCAGTTCTACAGTTTCCTTTCCATTGGAAAAAAGTTTGATTCTTCTGCACTTCTGATTCCATTCAGGATTTTAAAAGTCTGTATCTCATATTCCCTGCCTCTCTTCTTCTCTTGAGTATAAATATTTAGGTCCCCAGGTCTCATATCATGTCTTTCAGTGCAGACACCACACTATTTTGGTTGCTTTTTTTCTGGACCACTTCTGTCCTCTCTGTTCCTTTTCAGATACGACCTCCAGAACTGAACACAGCACTCCAGATGAGACCTCCTCAGTGACCTGTGCAAGGCGGTTATCACTTCCTTTCTCCTGCTGGTTAGGCCTCTGTCTATGCAGCACAGCATCCCTCTGGCTTTCGTTACTGCCTTGTTGCTTTGCTTAGCTACCTTCAGATCACCAGACGCTATCACCCTGAGGTCTCTATCCTGTTTGAGGCACATCAGTTTCCTTCAGTAGAGTCTCCAGTAATTTTCCCATCACTGAGGCAAGGCTAACCAGCCTGTAATTTCCAACCACCAATCTGCTACCACTTTTGTGAAGCGGTTCCACAACCAGCCTTCTCCAAAGATCTATTGAATAGGTCCTTCAGTGGCCCTGCTGTCACCTCCCTGAGCTCTCTTAGGGCCTGATTTACTAAGACTTTTCACCCATTATTTGTCTCTGGGAAAAATGCTTAATAAATGAGGCCCCTTAATATCCTGGGACATATCTCACTTGGCCCCATTGCCTTGCCCACTTTCAGTTTTGCAAGTTCCACCAAAACATTCTCTCCTGTAAAGGAGGTAATATCTACCCCACACCCATCTATACTTTTGCCAAACTGTGTTGGTCCTCCTCCAGGGTCTTCTTTAGTGAATACCAAACTGAAGTATTTATTTAGTATTTCTTTATCCCTTTCCACCCACTGCTCTTCATCATCTTCTTTCATTCTTACAATTCCATCTCTGACCTTTCCCCTTTCTCATAAATTTCTGAAAAATGCTTTATCACCTCATTTTACCTCTTTAGCAATCTTTTCTTCCACGTAAGCTTTTGCCAAAACTTAGTTTAAGATGTAAAAATATGTTGTCTAATTATGTGTTTTATAGGATTCTTCTGAGAGGTGTGGTAGTGGGGGCCATAATTATTGCTGATTTTAATTATCAACATACCTGGGAGCTCTCCATTTGGCCTGAAGGCTCCAGATTTCTGAAGGAATCGACAGGTCTTCATGCCAACACCCAAAAACTTTGGATGCTCCTCCTCCTTCCTGTCCAAATGGCCCTTTAAGAAAAAGGTGCCAGAGCCATGTGGACAGGAAGGAGGAGGCACATCGGTCTGCACAGAGAAGTGGGGAAACATCTATTCCTGTGGCAGGGCCACCGTAGATTCAATTTCTTGGCTCCCTGACAAGATCAAAGCCACCATCCCATGGCAGCCTGAGAAGAGGAGGCCTGGCAGCAGAGCCATCGTGGACCTCATCCCATAGTGGCCCGAGATGAGGAGGCCCAGTGGCAAGGGGGAGGCCGAGGCCCTGATAGTGTGTGTGAATAGATGAGAGAATGCTTGGGTGCATTTGTATATGTGTGTGTATGTGTGAGAATGAGAGAGTGTGTCAGTGAGTTGAGAACCTGTGTATGAGTGACAGACAGCATGTGAAAATGAGAGCCTGTGTGTGTGAAAGAGAGACAACGTATTAGAGTGAGAGTCTGTTGGGGGGGGGGGGTAATAGAGAGAGAGAGAGAAAGAGAGCATGTGAGAGTGAGAGCCTGGGTATGTGTGTGAGAGCATCTGAGCATGAGAGCCTGTGTGTGTGTTGTGTGAGAGTGTGATAAAGACAGTAAGTGAGAATGAGCTCCTGTGGGTGAGAGAGAGACAGCAAGTAAGAATGAAAGCCTATGTGTATGTGCATGAAAGAGCATGTGAGAGTGGGACCCTGTGGGTGTGTATGTGTGAGAGAGAGAGATAGAGAAAGAGAGACAATATGTGAAATTAAAAGCCTGTGTGAGAGAGAAAGAGACAGCATGTGAGAGCGAGAGCCTGTGTGTGTGTTTGAGGGAGGAAAACAAGACAGGTGGAGAAAGAAGAAACAAAGAAAAATTAGAGACACTGTAAAAGAAATTAGGAAAAGACCTAGAAGGGGAATGTGGGAAAAAAGGCTGAGACCAAGCAATTAGAAAAATAAGATCAGATAGCAAAGGAAAAAAAATATTTTGAGATTTTAGTGATTGACATATGCTGTCTTTGAGAATCTGCATTATGGGGTACATTTAAAAAAAAACAAAAAAACCACACATGCATCCATGTGCGCGTGGCTCCCACAGCACGCTTGCCGACATGTGCATGTTATAAAATCTGATGCCCGCGTGCACATGCGCACCCAATTTTGTATCGGTGAGTGGGCGCCCCACTCGCGCATGCAGGGGGGATTTTTTTAAATACACATGGCAACGCGATCCGACTTTTTTCCAGTTCCCTCCCAGTCTGCTACAATTAAGGAGCGGACTGGGAGTGAACTTTCCTATTCCCCCTAACTACCCTTCCTACCTTTCCCCCTCTTCTCTCCTCTCCTATCCTCCCTGACCCCTAACCTTCTACCAACCTACCCTAATTTTTTTTGTTTTATAACTTGCAAAAGAGACTGAAATTTTATATATCTCACCTAAATTAACCCAGTCAAAAGAACTTGAAATTCAGGAAGCTGTCAAAAATTATCCCATTTCCCTGGAGGTACGAGATCTTGGGATCTTCCTTGATTGTGAATTCACACTGAAAGCATACATTTAAAAAATCATTAACGGGTATTTTAAATTGAATGTACTAAAGATTGAAGCCTCTCTTATTTCCAAAAGATTTTAGAACAGTTTTACAAGCTCTTGTTTTGTCAAAATTAGATTATTGTAATTTGATGTTTTAGACCTACCAGCGAATGTGACAAGACCACTACAACTATTACATAACTCAGCAGCTAGACTTTTAACAGGAACTAAAAGATCTGATCACATTACGCCAATATTTAAAGACCTTCATTGGTAGGGATGTGAATCGTGTGCCCGATCGTCTTAACGATCGGGTTCAGCTGAAGGGAGAAAAAAATCTGATTGGTGGAGATGTGAATCGGAATCGGTTCCGATTCACATCTCCACCAATCGTTAATTTTTTTTTAGTGAGGCCCAACCCTTTAAAATTGACCCCTTACCTTCCCCCACCCTCCCGAACCCCCCCAAAACTTTTTACGAGTACCTGGTGGTCCAGTGAGGGCGCGGGAAAACCGGCACACCAAAATAACCCCTAAACCCACACCGACCCTATAAAACTAATCCTTTACCTTCTCCCACCCTCCCGAACTCCCCCCAAAACTTTTTACGAGTACCTGGTGATCCAGTGGGGGTGCGGGGACCGATCTCCCGCTCTCACGCCATCGGCGCCATTTTGGCTGACACTCAAAAATGGTGCCGATGGCCCGATAAAAAAAAAACCCCACCCGACCCTTTAAAAATGACCCCTTAGCTTCCCCCACCCTCCCGATCCCCCCAAAACATTTTAAAATTACCTGGTGGTCCAGTGGTGGTCCCGGGAGCGATCTCCCATTCTCGGGCCATCGGCTGCCACTCATAAAGATGGCGCCGATGGCCCTTTGCCCTTACCATGTGACAGGGTATCCGTGCCATTGGCCGGCTCCTGTCACATGGTAGGAGCACTGGATGGCCGCCGCCATTAGGCTTGAGACCCCATTGTAGATGTCACATGTGGAGGCAAGTGTGAGGAACCACATATATGGTCACTACCATGGGGCCTAGCAGTATCAGGATCCGATGAACAGAAGGGCGGCTGCAGTGTGAGAGCTGTGCTGCTAAGGTTTGAAGTGTCTCAGTGGTAGAAATGCTTTTCCCACTGTCATGTCTATCAATGCTCCAGTGAATTAGAGCACCTGCATGGTTCAGAGGTTGGACCTCGTAGTTGATTAGGAACCCCAGGTTCTCCAGGCATCGGATTATTGAGACAAGGAGTCATTGTAATTGGGTAGCACTCGATGCAACTATTAGCCAGTCATCCAGGTATGGAAACAGCTGAATGCCCTCTTTCCTCAAGTGGGCCATCACTACTGCTAGACTCTTCGTAAACACTCTGGGTGTGGACGAAAGTCCAAAGGGGAGGACTTTGTTCTGGTAATGACAGGCATTTACCTGAAAACATGGTAACACCAGGACCCAGGGTACATTGGAATGTGGGAGTAAGCATCCTTGAGGTCCAACAAGCACATCCAATCATTGGGTTGAAGGAAAGGCAGAATAGACTTGAGAGACGTCATCTTGAATTTTTCTCTCAGTAGAAATTTGTTGAGTGCCCGTAAGTCCAGATCCCCCCTTTCTTCTTGGGGATGAGGAAGTATTGGGAGTAAAACCCTTCGTTACACTCGTGAATGGGCACCTGCTGGATTGAGCGGTGTTGGAGGAGGTTCTGAACTTCATCCTGGAGCAGGGTTGTCTGGTGTCTGAACCCTGGGCATCGGACCAGATGCGGAAGGGAAGGTTGCTTTTGAAGTTGAGGGAGTAGCCTTCTTTGACAATGCTGAATACCCAATGGTCAGAGGTGATCACCTCCCAAGACTTGTAAAAGAAAGATATTCTTCCCCCCACTGGTGGTTGTAGTGGCAGCCTTGCTATGCTCAAAAACCTTGCTAGCTCTTGGGTTCGGTGGACTGAGGCAGGCTCTGTTGCCATGATGCCTGTGGCCTGATGCAGCTAGGAGGCTGCTGGGTCTGTTGTCTACTTGGCTGGTAGATGGGTGGGTGGAAGATGGGATACACCCGGAATTGACACCTGTGTTGATACAGGCGACAGTAGCTTTGAGGATACCGTCTACTTGCTCTATGCTGCTCTCCCAGTGACATGAGAGAGAGGACAGCTCTGTTCCTTTAGCTGCAAGACCATCGCCTGTAGCTTGTCACCAAATAAGTTATCTCCCTTGCATGGAAGATCTGCAAGCTTCTCATGGACATCCTCATGATTATCGCTAGCTCTCAGTCAGGCCAGCCGTCAGGCCGCAATTGCTCCCACCAACGTTCGGGCCGACAATCAACGGCCTCATAAATTGTTCGCAGTAGATGCCGCAGGCCTTCCTCCAGGTCTGTGAATAGCTGTGGTGGAGCCCCATCCAAGGCAGTATGGATGAGGTGGGGCTTCAAGGACTGCAGGCACTCATACAGGTACTGAGTTATATTAAATTTGTGCTTCTGTATCTTCACGCTCAGCATACTTACCTGGTGTCCTCTTCCCAAAGTCGTTCAGATATTTACAATCCCTGCCCAGTGGGGTGTTGGAATGGAGGCGAGTCTTCTTGGACCACTTCATTGCAGAAACTACAACCACCGAGGCATGGGGAAGTTGCACTGCACTGTAATAAGGCAACTGTTGCATCCTGATCTTCAGGTCAGTCTTCCTAGAGGTGGGATGAGCCGAAAATGGGGAATCCCAACTCTTTGCCATTATGGCATCTAGAACAGCATAGGATGGCAAGGCAGTGGGCTCTGCTCGAACTTCAAATATTTCGAGAATGCCCAGAACCTCTGCATGAGGGTCCTGGATCTTCTTTGTCTTGACACCCAGCCAAGTCCCCACATTCTCCATAACTATTGAATAAGAAAGGTCTTCTGGAGGAGAGGAGGGTTCTGGATGCCTCTCAGGTGGGTCCAAGGGGATCCCCATGGAGGACCCTGGAGAGGAAGGGGGGGAGTCCTCTGGTGCAGAATCTGGTTGAGACAATGTAGGGGGATACTCGCTTAGATGCTCTGCTGGGGAGTGTTCCCCAGAGATTGCAATGGTGATTTATTTGGTCATGGTAGGCAGTCCTGGGAAGGACTAGATGGACCCTCATATGCATTTTCCCAGGTACGGAAGAACTGCGAAAGGATCTTGGAGATCTGAATTTATTGGCACCTTCTAAATAATTTATAAACCAAACCAAATGTATTTACGTGCCTATTTGTAAACCATTGTGATGGTGCATTACTAAATGATGGTATAGAAAAGTGTTTAAATAAATAAATATATAGATAAATCTGGCCTGCGATAGCCTTATCCAACACTATCTGTTGCCCCCTGCCCTTGGTGGAGGCTGCCGCCCAGAGGATGTCCAAAGGTGGACCTTGGACGCAGTGTCCTGTGTGCACCTCCCTTTGGGAAGACTTGTGCCATTTTCGCAGGGGCTCTTGCAATTGAGGAGAAGCCATCTTACATTTGGAGATGGAGGAAAGGTCCGAGAATACATGCTCTGATAATTTAGAAGATAGGTGCTCTGTGAGGGGCTCAATGTCAGACATCCCCAAAACAAGAAGCTCTCTTGGTGGGAAGCCTTGTTCCTCCACTGGTGGCCTCTTGTACTGCTGAGGCTCTGTAGGCTGGGGCACCAAGTGTTTCAGACTTTGTGCTTTGGGTGTTGCTGAATTTGTTGATCTTTTCTCCTGCATTGACTGCATCAGGGCTTCCTGCATTAAGCGATAAGAAAGGCGCCAAAGCGTCGGTTGCACCTGAAGCATCTCTGCGTCGATCGTCTGCGGGCTTCACTACCAACACATGCGCCGGTTACCGTGCCAATGGCGTTGATCTAGATTCCTCATTTGGAGCATGTACTTGCTTTGAGGCTTCCTGCGATGCACTTGTGAGTCTGTGCGGCCCATATCCCAACACCTGCCACTTTGCCACAGCAAGGGGTCTATCCGTCACCTCCAGTGCATGACCCAATGTGCCCGATGGCCCTGGGGGCTATAAGGAGGAAATCCTTTAGGCCTTGGCTGGCTTGTCCGAGAGCGGCCCCGGAGAAGAGTGGGAGGAGCATCGGTCCGAGCTTTCCTCTCACAGTTTGGCGATCTTCATGGACCTCTGGGCCTGGGGGGACATGCAGCCGCAGTGTTGGCAGTTAGCTTGGTCGTGATCCGTGCCCAGGCATAGGTAACAATAATTGTGGCCATCCGTTGCCAACATAATTTTGCCACATTGGCAAAATTTGAATCACAGTGAACGTAGAGGCATGGGAGCATTGAAAAATGCTTTCTTTTTTTTTTTTTTTTGAGAGAGAAAAAAAGAAAAATGCAGTCAAAAAAGCCCAGAGTAAAGAAATGAAAGAGGATCTCTGTGAAGCCCCATGTGCGGCTCGCAACGTGAAAAAAAAGAGACCGAGAGAAAGAGAACAGCCACGCAGCCGTACAGAGCAAAACTCTATTGAGGCCATCCTCTAGTGGACGTCCCAGACAGCAAGGCTAATTCAGCCTGCTTATTGATGGGAAAATATCATAAACCAGAACTGATCACTGGCTTTCCTTTCCCTTCTTCACAATTAAGGATTGTTTGTCCTTATTGCATATATTCTTGAGTTATTCTATTGTTTTTTACTCCTCCCACACTACTGGAAGACTGCATCCACCACCACCCCTTTCTGTAAAGAAATATTTTCTAATGTTATACTTGATTCTACTGCCTTTCAGCCTCATATCCACACCTGTTTACTAAGCTGCATTAAAATGGTGCTGAAAGTGAGGTTTTAACATGATTAAAATTCCTGTGGTATTCACTAAACTGCGATACCTAAATACCATTTTACAGTATGGTGTCAGTGAGTCAGTAGTAGCGAGTGGATATTGCTTCTGCCCCCTTTGGACCAGGGGCTATAGGGTAAGCTGGGAGGGTCAGGGTTTGGTGAGGGAAAATCTAGGGGAAGTTTGAAATATTATGAATGGAGTGGGGTTTGATGGCTGGAGGTTGGGATTGGAGATTAGAGCTTAATTGTAAACTCTAATCTCCAATCCCAAATGAGGAGGAGAAAAGCTAGGGGGAATTCACCTTGCATCCATGGGCCACCAGGGATTTTTGCAGTGAGGTGGTAGGGCCATTTTGTAGGACCTTGCTACCCCCTTGCTGCCCTTTTAACATGGGTGTCACAAAAGTATCACCTTAGCCTGACAATACTCTTAAGAGTAAGTTATCTATACCTGTTGAGGTAGAGTTAACTTTCACAGAGTAGCATGGCTTGCAAAATGTTTTTGCAAGCAGTACTAGAGATGTGAATCGTGTCCTCGATCGTCTTAACGATCGATTTCGGCTGGGAGGGGGAGGGAATCGTATTGTTGCCGTTTGGGTGTGTAAACTATCGTGAAAAATCGTTAAAATCGTGAGCTGGCACACTAAACCCCCCTAAAACCCACCCCGACCCTTTAAATTAAATCCCCCACCCTCCCGAACCCCCCCCCCCCCCAAATGCTTTAAATTACCTGGGGATCCGGCGGTGGTCTAGAACGGCGGCGGTCCGGAACGGCCCCCTCAATAGAATCGTGTTGTCTTCAGCCGGCGCCATTTTTCAAAATGGCCGCCGCAAAATGGCGGCGGCCATAGACAAAAACGATTCGACGCAGGAGGTCGTTCCGGACCCCCGCTGGACTTTTGGCAAGTCTTGTGGGGGTCAGGAGGCCCCCCCAAGCTGGCCAAAATTTTCCTGGGAGTCCAGCGGGGTTCCGGGAGCGATTTCTTGCCGCGAATCGTTTTCGTACGGAAAATGGCGCCGGCAGGAGATCGACTGCAGGAGGTCGTTCAGCGGCGGTCCGGAACCCCCGCTGAACGACCTCCTGCAGTTGATCTCCTGCCGGCGCCATTTTCCATATGAAAACGATTCGCGGCAAGAAATCGCTCCCGGAACCCCGCTGGACTCCCAGGAAAATTTTGGCCAGCTTGGGGGGGCCTCCTGACCCCCACAAGACTTGCCAAAAGTCCAGTGGGGGTCCGGAACGACCTCCTGTGTCGAATCGTTTTTGTCTATGGCCGCCGCCATATTGCGGCGGCCATTTTGAAAAATGGCGTCGGCTGAAGACAACACGATTCTATTGAGGGGGCCGTTCCGGACCGCCGCCGTTCTGGACCACCGCCGGATCCCCAGGTAATTTAAAGCATTGGGGGGGGGGGGTTCGGGAGGGTGGGGGATTTAATTTAAAGGGTCGGGGGTGGGTTTTAGGGGGTTTTAGTGTGCCGGTTTTCCTTCCCTCCCCCTTCCCCCGATTTACGATTTTTTAACGATAAATCGGGGGAATTGGTATTGTATCGTGGCCCTAACGATTTTTTGACGATTTAAAATATATCGGACGATATTTTAAATCGTCAAAAAACGATTCACATCCCTAAGCAGTACTACTCTTTTGGCATGCTAGAAATCACCTGCTTTGCATGTAATCTAGCGCACTAAGTAACTCCCATTGCAACTGATTTTTGTACAGTTTCAGAAAATATCACATGATAACATTTTTACCACATGCTAAATGCTGATTTTGAATTTAATGCACACAAATACATTAAAGCAGCTTCGTAAATAGGGGCCATAATGACCTTGTGTTGTTTAACATCCTTTTCATTAAAAAAAAAGTGCATTTCTTATGCATTTATATCTTAGATGCATCTGAAAGTCTCTATCATATTCTTATTTTCCCTTACCTCCTTTAGGGTGTATATATATATTTAGGTTCTTAAGTCTTATTGCATAGGGTTGGTAGTGAAGACTCTGCATCATTTTAGTAGCTCCTCTCTGCCTCTAATGTGTTAGAAGTAAGGCCTGCAGAATTGGGCACAATACTTCAGATGAGGGCTCACTAACAACCTATACAGGACCATTTTCATCTGTCTTCTACTGTTTATGCCCCTTCTATCTACCCTAACATTCCTTTGACTCTGGCCACTGCCTTGTCGCATTGTTTCACTAGCTTCAGAACTCAGACATGATTACCCCAAGGTCTCTCTTCAACTTGGTGTACTTCAATTTCACAGCCCCCCCCCATCACATATTGCACCCTTGGCGTTCTGTTCTCTAAATGCATGATTCTGTACTTTTTGGCACTGAAATTTGGCTGCCAGCCATTTCACCACTCCTCAAGCTTTCTTAGATCACTCCTCATTCTGTCTACTGCCCCAAAATGATCTTAGTGTTATCTGCAAAAAGACAAATATTTCTTTCTAACCCTTCTGAACTATCACGCATGAAAATAAACTGAATTGGCCCCAGGTCATATCTCTGAGGCACTCCACTGATCGCGCTTCTTTTATTGGCATGGATTCCATTTAACGCTATCAATAATTATCTATCACTGAACCGTTTCCAATCCAGTCAACCACCTCAATGCCCACACCTAGATTTCTCAGTTTATTTATGAGTCCGCTATGCAGGACAAAATCAAAAGCTGTATTTAAATCCAAATATACCACATTCAGTGTATGCCTCTGATCTAATCCTCTAGTCACTCAAATAAAGTGATCAGAATTTGTTGACACAATCTCCTTCTGGTAAAAGAAAACCATGCTACCTTGGATTCTGCAGTCCTCTGGATTCAATATACTGAACTATTCTTTCCTTATGTATAGTTTCCATTAAATTTCCAAAACTGAAGTCAGACTAACAGGTCTGTAGTTCAGAAAGATATATTTCCAGAGTTAATGCACACTTGTATCAATTTGGCCTAAGCAACTGAATGTCAATTATGTAGTAAAATTATCTTATCTTTGAGCATGTTATTTTTTTCTATTCAGTTAATATCTTGACTCCTGCATATAAATTGCGAAAGACTATCTCACCTTTGCCAAGTCTTAACAGAAAATGTCAACAAAGTTTGATAATATTTTAAACTGTGCAGATGCCACCAAGAATATGTTTATAAAAACAGTAATCCCTGATAGATACGGTATTTGCTTACAGATAAGGCCCCAAATAAAGTCAATACATTTTAACTCACTCAGGATACTCTTTGCTAGTAACTTTCCTGTCCACAAAGGATTTTTGCAACTTTTTTATTGTCCAGGAGCCATGGGGTTGTATCATTCTGGGATTTGGTCAGAGCTGGTGCAAGGGCATTTGGTGCCCTACGTGAACTATTGTTCATGCAAAACCTCCCGCAGCTTAGCTCTAGCACAGTACACCCTCCTTCTGGTAGCAGTGGCAATGACACAACGCTTCCTTCACTGGTGGTATTGAGGCTAGCACAGCTCCCTTCCAGGCCTCCTGCTGATGGTATTTTGCCATTCCAAAAATGTGGGTGCACTAGGAGATTGCCTGTGTTTGCCTAATGCAAACACAGGCCTTAGACTTGGTCACTTTAGCTACAGAAACTCTAGCATCACCTGTCTGGTACTAGGGATGTGAATCGTTTTTTGACGATTTAAAATATCGTCCGATATATTTTAAATCGTCAAAAATCGTTAGGGCCACGATACAAAACCAATTCCCCCGATTTATCATCAAAAAATCGTAAATCGGGGGAAGGGGGAGGGCAGGAAAACCGGCACACTAAAACCCCCTAAAACCCACCCCCGACCCTTTAAATTAAATCCCCCACCCAATGCATTAAATTACCTGGGAGTCCTCCGTAGCGGCGGTCCGTGGCTAAATCGGGGGAAGGGGGAGAGCACAAAAACCGGCACACTAGATCGTGAGGTCTTCAGCCGGCGCCATTTTTCAAAATTGCCGCCGCAAAATGGCGGCGGCCATAGACGAAAATGATTCGACGCAAGAGGTCGTTCCGGACCCCCGCTGGACTTTTGGCAAGTCTTGTGGGGGTCAGGAGGCCCCCCCAAGCTGGCCAAAAGTTCCTGGGGGTCCAGCGGGGGTCAAGGAGCGATTTCCTGCCGCGAATCGTTTTCCGTACGGAAAATGGCGCCGGCCATACGCGTATTGCCGGCACCATTGTCCGTACGGAAAATGGCGCCGGCAGGAGATCGACTGCAGGAGGTCGTTCAGCGAGGTCCGGAACCCTCGCGAGATTTCCGGACCTCGCTGAACGAACTCCTGCAGTTGATCTCCTGCCGGCGCCATTTTCCGTACGGACAATGGTGCCGGCAATACGCGTATGGCCGGCGCCATTTTCCGTACGGAAAACGATTCGCGGCAGGAAATCGCTCCTTGACCCCCGCTGGACCCCCAGGAACTTTTGGCCAGCTTGGGGGGGCCTCCTGACCCCCACAAGACTTGCCAAAAGTCCAGCGGGGGTCCGGAACGACCTCTTGCGTCGAATCGTTTTCGTCTATGGCTGCCGCCATTTTGCGGCGGCAATTTTGAAAAATGGCGCCGGCTGAAGACCTCACGATCTAGTGTGCCGGTTTTCGTGCTCTCCCCCTTCCCCCGATTTAGCCACGGACCGCCGCTACGGAGGACTCCCAGGTAATTTAATGCATTGGGTGGGGGATTTAATTTAAAGGGTCGGGGGTGGGTTTTAGGGGGTTTTAGTGTGCCGCTGGACCACCAGGTAATTTAAGGCATTTGGGGGGGGGGGTTTGGGAGGGGGGGGATTTAATTTAAAGGGTCGGGGGTGGGTTTTAGGGGGTTTTAGTGTGCCGGCTCACGATTTTAACGATTATGACGATACTTTACACACACAAACGGCAACAATACGATTCCCTCCCCCTCCCAGCCGAAATCGATCGTTAAAACGATCGAGGACACGATTCACATCTCTATCTGGTACTACTATTAGTTCATCTTTGATTATAACTCTTCTCTTTTGCCACTCCACACACAATGGGGGCAGTTTTGGATAGCCCATGTTATTTGAAATGTAGGTGGGCACTATTAGTCCAGGTACATTAAAGATCATTTTTAGAGGAAAACAATGTTTCACTTTGAAAATTAGCAAATAGAAAGTAAATAATATATTTTATATGCGATGATGATCTTCAGTCGTATATTGCACTTGGAACTTCACAAAAGAAGTTGAGGAAATTGTCTTTTGTGTACAATGAAAATAATGGAGTGGATGGGGTGCAATGTGATGAAGTGCTTTTCAATGATGGAGGTTTTGGAAGAGTTCAGGAGGTTGGGAGCAGAATGGTCGGCCCCGTCACATGGTAGGAGCAATGGATGGCCGGCGCCATCTTGTGCTCCTGCCATGTGACAGGGGCCGACCAATGGCACCGGTAGCCCCTGTGACATAGTAAGGGCAAAGGCTATCGGCGCCATTTTGAATACTGGCAGCCAACAGCCCGAGTGCAGGAGATGGCTTCAGGACCCCCACTGGACCACCAGGGAGTTTTGGCAAGTCTTGGGGGGATCAGGAGGATGGGGGTTTTGTTTAAATTTGCTCCTTTAGACGGCCAAATAATTCAGTGAAGATTCGTTGTATTCGTGGGAATCGCGATACATTTCACTTCCCCATGAATACAACGAATATGGCCCAATACGTTGCAAATGAATGCACACCCCTACAATCTAACCTCCGCCCATGACACTGCTTGAGCCTTAGAGGAAAGAGCCCTAACCTGAGTAGGCAACAACTTTCCAGCTGCCACGTATGCGGCCGTGACCACCTCCTTAATCCAGCAAGCTATTGTAGCCGTGAAGCTGGTTCAACCTGTTTTCATCCACCATGAAGGATTAACAGACAATAAGTCTTTTGAAAAGGTTTGGAAACCTCCAGATATCTCACAACATTGACTCTTGACATCCAAGGGACGTAACAGGCAGTATTTCTCCGCATCTCTTCCCTTATCCAAGGACAGTAAGGAAATGGAATGATTCAAGTGAAAATCTGAGACCACTTTAGGCAAGAAGGAAGAAACAGTATGCAATTGTATCACCCCTGGAGCCACCCAAAGGAATGGCTCCTGGCAGAACAAGGCCTGCAGCTCAGAAATTCTATACACAGAACATATTACCACCAGAAACACCGTTTTCAAGGTCAGTAACCACAAGGAAAGGTGACGCAGCAGTCGAAAATTAGGGCCTGCCAGAAATCCCAACACCAGGTTAAGACTCCACAAGGAAACTGGAAACCGCAAGAGGAGTCGAAGATGTTTCACTTCCCTCAAGAGATGGGCCACATCAGGATGAGACAATAAGGATTTACCATTCAACTGGCCCCTGAAACAGGCAAGAGTTGCTACCTGTAACTTCAATAAATTAAGGGCTAACCAGTTATTCAACCCATCTTCCAAAAATGTCAAAATGTGCAGGGTCATAACAGAATAAGAAAGCGAATTGTGATACATTACAGGAGGACCTTGCAAGACTGGAAGATTGGGCATCAAAATGGCAGATGAAATTTAATGTGGACAAGTGCAAGGTGTTGCATATAGGGAAAAATAACCCTTGCTGTAGTTACACGATATTAGGTTCCATATTAGGAGCTACCAACCAGGAAAAAGATCTAGGCATCATAGTGGATAATACTTTAAAATAATTGGCTCAGTGTGCTGCAGCAGTCAAAAAAGCAAACAGAATGTTAGGAATTATTAGGAAGGGAATTGTTAATAAAACGGAAAATGTCATAATGCCTCTATAACACTCCATGGTGAGACCATACCTTGAATTCTGTGTACAATTCTGGTCGCCGCATCTCAAAAAAAATATAGTTGCAATGGAGAAGGTACAGAGAAGGGCAACCAAAATGATAAAGGGGATGGAACAGCTCCCCTATGAGGAAAGCTGAAGAGGATAGGGCTGTTCAGCTTGGAGAAGAGACAGCTGAGGGGGGGATATGATAGAGGTCTTTAAGATCATGAGAGATCTTGAACAAGTAGATGTGAATCGGTTATTTACACTTTCGAATAATAGAAGCACTAGGGGGCATTCCATGAAGTTAGCAAGTAGCACATTTAAGACTAATCGGAGAAAATTCTTTTTCACTCAACGTACAATAAAGCTCTGGAATTTGTTGCCAGAGGATGTGGTTAGTGCAGTTAGTATAGCTGAGTTCAAAAAAGGTTTGGATAAGTTCTTGGAGGAGAAGTCCATTAACTGCTATTAATCAAGTTTACTTAGGGAATAGTCACTGCTATTAATTGCATCAGTAGTATGATATCTTCTTAGTGTTTGGGTAATTGCTAGGTTCTTGTGGCCTGGTTTGGCCTCTGTTGGAAAAAGGATGCTAGGCTTGATGGACTCTTGGTCTGACCCAGCATGGCAATTTCTTATATTCTTATGTTCTTCACACCAAGTCTCAAATACTCGCCAAACTCTCACATAGGCTATGTAAGTGGAGAACCTCCGTGCTCGCAGCAAGGTGGCAATCACCGTAGTAGAATATCCACGCTTCAACAAGCATGACGGACAGACCCCTGCTGCAATAGGTTCCTGTGTGGTGGAAAATGAAGGGGGGTATCCACCAGGAGTCTTCACAGATCTGCATATCAGTCCAGTGCCACCAGAAGCACCATCCCACTGTGGCTTTTCATCCTTTGAACCATTCTTTCCATTAGGGCCATGGGTGAAAGGCATACAGCAGCTTGCCTTCCAGCCAAACCTACATGAGTGCAGCAATCTCCAAGGACTTTGGATACCTCCTGCGACTGAAGAATTGAGGAATTTTCACATTGTGAGAAGTTGCCAGCAGGTCTAGAAATGGAAGGTCCCAGTGATCCACTATCAGCTGGAATGCCTCATCTGATAATACCCATTCTCCTGGGTCCAGACACTCCCTGCTGAGAAAGTCTGCTCTTACATTGTCCTTTCCTGATATGTGCGAGGCTGAGATCAACTGAAGATGCACTTCTGCCCATTCCATAAGTTGGTCTATTTCTTGTGAAACTTGCTGGATCTTGGTTTCTGCCTGCTGACTGATGTAAGCCACCATTGTTGCATTGTACAACATTAGTCAGACTGCTCAACCCTGCAGCCTGCAGCTGATCTGCAAGTACACCAACTGGACCGCCTGGGCTTCCAGCCAATTGTTGTTCCAGAGAGACTCTTCTGTATTCCAGCACCCTTGTGACATTAGTTCCTGGCAGTGAACTCCCCAACCTTGGAGGCTCACATCTTTCATGATACCAACCAGTCCGGTGATGTCAGGGAGACTCCTTTTCTCAGATGATCCACTTGCAACCATCACTGGAGGTGACAGCAAAATTCTATCAGCAGGTGGACACGAATTGAATAGTCCAGAGACTGCATCTTCCATTGAGACAGAAAGAAATGCTGAAGTGGCTGCATATGTGCCCTCATTCACGGTACTATTTCCAGGATTGATGCCATCAACACAAACACCTGTGGATAGGACAACACTGCCGGGTGTATAGTGTTCACCAAGAGATGCACCTGCACCATCAACTTTTGAATACGAGCTTCCAGAAGAAAAATTCTGCCGTGCTTCATGTCGAACCACAGATACTCCAATGACTGAGATGGCTGAAGACTACTATTGTCTAGGTTCACCACCCAACTGAGCTCCTGCAACAAGGAGATCAACTTGTGGGCCACCAGATGGATCTCTTCCAGAGACTTGGCCCGAATCAACCAGTCATCTAAATACAGGTAGAACTGAGAAAGGATCACATCCTTTCTCAGTTCTACCGCCACTACTACCATAACCTTGGAAAAGGTTCTGGGAGTGGTGGCTAGACCAAAAGGCAGTGCCCGAACCTGATATTGGCACCCTAGAACCACAAGAAGCAGACGTTGGTCTCTAATCAGATGTGAATCTGAACGTACACCTAGGACAGAATAAATGGAGGTCAGAAATTTCCCCAACTGTATGGCCATTGTCACTGAGTGCAATGTTTCCATGTGAAATTGAGTCACCCGCAAATGACAGTTGACCCCATTTGAGATCCAAGATGTGATGAATGTAATCCTGCTTCTTGGGGACAATAAAATAAATGGTATATCAACCTGTATTTTCTTGAGACATGGGTACTGGAACCACAGACTGATGAGGCTTGACAGCATACTTTCAACTGCCTGCTTCTTCTGCGGGGAGTGACAGGGAGACACCATGAACACATCCCGAGGAATACTGTGAAACTCCAACACACATCCTTCTCGTATTACCTCCAGGACTCACTGATCCAATTTAATCTTGACCCACCACTGATAAAAGAGAGAGAAGCGCCCCCCCTATCTCCTACTCCTGGGGGTGGGTCAGCAAATCTTCATTGGGAGGCTCAGGAGGTTGCACTACTTGAACCCGCTCCTCACTTGGGCTGTCTGGTACGAAAGGACTGAAACCTGCTAAAAGGCCAAGTCTTATGAAAGGTCGCCCCTATGTAGGGACGAAAATGCTTGGAACCCCTGAGATGATTCCTCATACCAAAGGGGCACAGTGACTGCTCCTTATTCTCCAGCAATCAAGGAACCGGGGATTCACCTCACTTACTGGCTAGCTTCTCCAACTCACTCCCAAATAAGAGCAAGCCTTTAAAATGCAATTTTTTAAGATTAGCTTTGGAGGTCGCATCGGCCACCCGATTTCTCAGCCGTAACTGGCATCTGGCCATTATTACCGAATCCACTCCTCCGGCCGAGATGTGGACCAAATTGCAGCCAACATCTGCTAAAAAAGTGGTGGCGGGTTCCATAACTGTCCTGGAATTCACCCCAGAGTCATCAACCTCCTGAGAGAGAAGCAAACAAAAACAAGCCAACAATAGGAAGCTATCTGCAATGTCATTGCCACTGCTTCAAATGCTTGCTTAAGGATGGCCTCAATCCTTCAATCATGCACATTCTTTAAGGCTGCTCCCTCCACGAGGATAGTCATCCATTTAGAGACAACTGTTATGTTCGGTGTGTATTATGTTCAGTGTGTCTTGAACTGAATAATGGGCCCTTGGGTTGAGGTGAGTGAAGACTCTGCCCATAGGGAGGAACCCTGTGGGCCCTTACCCCAACAGGCAAGTTCTCAGTAGATATACAACAGAAAGACAACTTTATTATACAGCAACAATCTTGAAGAGCAAGCAGATGAGGCTGGAATCAGCTGATCAGTCCCGTTGAACTCCACAGCGCAGAGTCTCGGTGTATACCTTATCTAGGCTGGCTTGTACTGGCTGTCCCGATAATGGTACGCAGCGCAGGGTAAGCCGGAAGCCGTTGGTAGAATGCACAAGACACGATGGATCCGGTAGTGGTCCGCAAGTAGGGTAACCTTAGAATCAGTGCCACAAAGGTAGAGTACTCACACCGAGAAGGTCGATGCAGGGGTGGCAAAGCCCTGAGGATGACTGGAGCAGGATCAGCAGGAGTAGATGAGAATGATGCAGGAACTCACTGAAATGAGAAGAGAGAGAGATAGCCCTGAGTGCGGCAAGGCCCCCGAGGAACGGGTACCTAGGTCACACAGTAGTCAGTGAGGAAGTCCCAGGGTAGCGGAGCTAGCAGGACGAGATTCCTTGTAACTCGTAGCTCAGATGGTCAGCTGGGTTTAAGTATCATGAGCGGGTGATGTCATGCGGTGGTGACGTCCTGAGGTTCCCGCCATGATGTAGTTAAAAGTATGGCAGGCGCACACGCATATGCCTAAGTAACCCCAAATGAAAGATGGCTGACAGGAGCGCCCATGCCATCCCAGGCACGCCATGTGCCGGCGTGTGGAAGCAGAGGCCGCCTTTCTGCCCAGACTTGGAGCTGTGTAGAGAAAGGAGGTGAGCATAGGGCGCAGCCACCTGCAACTGATGGGTGCAACAGTACCCCCCTTCTTAGGGCCCCTCCCAGGGGGTTTCAGCTTCTTGTGATGAGCAAGGTGGAAGCGATGTAGCATCTCTTTGTCTAGTATGTTGGCAGCAGGCTCCCAGCTGTTCTCCTTTGGTCCATACCCTTCCCAGGAGATGAGGTGCTTCCAGGATATCATCTACCTTGTAGGTGATGTCATTTTCAGCATCGAAGGGTTGTGGATCAGAAAACGTGGATTGGATAAGCAGTTTCAAAAGTGAAACATGAAAGGCATTATGTATTTTCATTGAAGGTGGTAACCTCAAGCTGTAAGTCAAAGGTCCTAAACGTCGGAGGACGGTGAAGGTTCCAATGTATCGTGGAGCGATATGAACTGAGGGTCGCTTGAGTTGAATATATCTGGTACTGAGCCATACCTTATTTCCTGGCTTAAATTGGGGAGCTGCTCATTGTCCAGCTGCTCATTGTCCAGCTTTATGAAGAAGCTCCTTGGTCTGGATCCAGAGTTGATGAATTTCGTCAGCCGTACCTTGTGCAGCAGGAGATATACCAGTCAATGGTAATGGAAGTGGTGGAAGTGGTTGACGACCATACACAATCTGAAATGGTGAGGATCCTGTAGCGGATGCCGGATGTGAATTCAAGGCGAATTCAGCCCAGGGTAGTAACTCTGCCCAATCATTTTGCCTCGAGTTGACATAGGTGCAAATTAATTGCTTAAGAGTCCTGTTCATTCTTTCTGTTTGTCAATTGGATTGAGGGTGGTATGCAGACGTCAAATCCAGAGAGATATCGAAGTTTTGACACAGTGCCCTCCAGAACTTGGCGGTGAATTGGACTCCTCTGTCAGATACTATATGTTTCAGCATCCCATGTAAACGAAAAATGTGTCACACAAAGAGCTTGGCTCACTCCGGAGCAGATGGTAGTCCTGGGAGAGCAACAAAGTGTGCCATCTTCGAGAACCGGTCCACAGTAACCCATATAAGAACATAAGAACATGCCATACTAGGTCAGACCAAGGGTCCATCAAGCCCAGCATCCTGTTTCCAACAGTGGCCAATCCAGGCCTTAAGAACCTGGCAAGTACCCAAAACTAAGTCTATTCCATGTTACCGTTGCTAGTAATAGCAGTGGCTATTTTCTAAGTCAACTTAATTAATAGCAGGTAATGGACTTCTCCTCCAAGAACTTATCCAATCCTTTTTTAAACACAGCTATACTAACTGCACTAACCACATCCTCTGGCAACAAATTCCAGAGTTTAATTGTGCATTGAGTAAAAAAGAACTTTCTCCGATTAGTTTTAAATGTGCCACATGCTAACTTCATGGAGTGCCCCCTAGTCTTTCTATTATCCGAAAGAGTAAATATCTGATTCACATCTACCCGTTCTAGACCTCTCATGATTTTAAAATCCTCTATCATATCCCCCCTCAGCCGTCTCTTCTCCAAGCTGAAAAGTCCTAACCTCTTTAGTCTTTCCCCATAGAGGAGCTGTTCCATTCCCCTTATCATTTTGGTAGCCCTTCTCTGTACCATCTCCATCGCAATTATATCTTTTTTGAGATGCGGCGACCAGAATTGTACACAGTGTTCAAGGTGCGGTCTCACCATGGAGCGATACAGAAGCATTATGACATATTCACCATTCCCTTTCTAATAATTCCCAACATTCTGTTTGCTTTTTTGACTGCCGCAGCACACTGAACCGACGATTTCAATGTGTTATCCACTATGACGCCTAGATCTCTTTCTTGGGTTGTAGCACCTAATATGGAACCTAACATTGTGTAACTATAGCATGTGTTATTTTTCCCTATCATATTGTTACCATTAGAAAGGGGCAGGTCAACTACAAAATCAGTTGCAATATGTGTCCACAGCTCATCTGGAATGGGTAAAGGTTGGAGCAGGCCCCAAGGGCGACCAGAAGGAGGTTTTTGCCTGGCGCAGGAGGTGCAGGACTCTATGTACGTTTGCACATCTTTCCTCATAGACTGCCACCAATAGTATCACCATAGGGTGGCAAGGGTATGGGCTTGTCCAGGGTGGCCTGCTAACTTTGAGTCATGAGCCCAATTCAAAAGCTTCCTCCTTAGAGACAGGGGAACCACCGTATTCCCTGCAGGAACCGAATGGGTAGCGGCCAGCATTAACTTCTCTGAGTCAATGATGTGACGTGGCTCATCAGGGACCTCATCCGGAGTGAAGGACCGGGAGAGGGCATCTGCCCGAACATTTTTCTCAGCAGGGCGATATTTGAGCAAGAAGTTGAATCTGTTGAAAAACAGAGACCATCTAGCTTGGCGATGATTGACCTTTGAGCGTGCCTAAGATATTCCAAATTCTTGTGGTCAGTGAACACTGTTATCTGGTATTGGACACCTTCTAACCAGGGGCACTCTTCAAATGCTAGCTTGATAGCAAGCAGTTCCTTATCACCGATGCCTAGTTCT
Source organism: Rhinatrema bivittatum (assembly GCF_901001135.1). Classification (NCBI taxonomy): domain Eukaryota; kingdom Metazoa; phylum Chordata; class Amphibia; order Gymnophiona; family Rhinatrematidae; genus Rhinatrema; species Rhinatrema bivittatum. The sequence continues at coordinate 76,320,011 of NC_042616.1, forward strand.
TCTCTGCTGGTGTGAAGCATCTTGAGAAAAAGGAGCAGGGGTATATAACAAGTGAATCGCTGTGCTAAGTACATCCCCTACACCGACATCAGAGGCATCTACCTCAACGATGAACAGCTTGTGAGGATCAGGGTGGCGTAAGCATGGTTTCTGAAGGGAGGACTTCTTTAGAAGTTGGAATGCTGAAATAGCCCCTGGAGACCATTCAGAGGGATTAGCTCCTTTCTTTGTCATGGCAGTGAGAGGAGCTGTCAAGATAGAGTAGTCCTTGATGAAAGAAGGATAATAATTAGTTAAGCCAAGAAAGCGGCATAGGGCTTTGATACCAGAAGGTTGAGGCCAGGTTTGTATCCTTCTCATTTTCTGGGGATACATCTGAAATTCTTTACTCGACACAATGTACCCAAGGAATGGATCAGACTCTTGGTGAAAGGCACAAATCTCACGCTTGGCATACAAATGGTTATCCCGGAGCCGCTGTAAAATAGTAACGACATCTGCTTGGTGGGTTTGCACGTCACGGTAAAAAATGAGGATGTCATCAAGATAAACGACCACACATTGATACAGAAGGTCTCGTAGAATGTCGTTCATCATATTTTGAAATACGTTTGGGGCATTACAGAGGCCAAAAGGCATTACCAAATATTCAAAGTGGCCATCGCGAGTATTAAAGGCTGTTTTCCACTCGTCTCCATGGCGGATCCGAACAAGATTGTAGGTGCCCTTTAGATCCTTTCTCTGAGATATGGTCTCCATAACTGAACACAATACTCCGGATGAGGTCTCATCAATGCTCTCTATGGGGATTGTTATGTTTGGTGTGTCTTTGAACGAGAAGTAGGCCCTTGGGTTGTGGAGAGTGGCCCTTACCACAACAGGCAAGGTCTCAGCAGTAAAGGACAACAGAGGAATAACTTTATTATACAGCTGATGGTGATCCGAGGAGCGGATCAATGCAGTCAGTCCAGACAGTAGTCCGCAGTGCAGAGTGGTCCGGTGAATAACAAGCTCTAGGCATAGCTTGTGCTGGCAATTCTGGTAGTGGTCACAGCACGGGGTAGACCGGAAGCTGATGGCGTGCACAAGACAGAGGGGATATGGTAGTAGCCTGCAAGCAGGATAACCCGAAAATCCATGCCACAAAGGTAGTAGAGCAGGTTCTATACTCACACCGGTACCGTAGACATAGATGAAAGATCAGGCACTGAGGAGGTCCAGTTGAGAAACAGCGAGGGTCGTTCAGGAACGATGCAGGACTCACTGGAATGAGAGAGACAGAAATGGCTCTCCGAAGTGTGGATAGCCCTGAGTGCGGCAAGGCCTCCGAGGAGCGGGTACCTAGGACACTCAGAGAGACAAAGTCCCAGCATGGCGGAAATAGCAGGAAGGAATCCTTGCTTACTCGTATAGCAAGAGGTCAGCTGAGTTTAAGTATGGTAGGCGGGTGATGTCATGCGGTGGGGATGCCCCCGAGATTCCCGCCATGACATGGTTAAGAAGAGGGCAGGTGCACGCGCGTGTGCCTTAGGTGAACCCAGATGTAAGATGGCTGCCGGAAGCGCCCACGCCGTCCCAAGCATGCCATGAGGGTCGAAGTGTGGAAGTGGAGGCCGCCATTCTCCCCAGACTCGGAGCTGCATATAGAAAGGAGGTGAGTAGCAAAGGTTGCAGCCGCCTGCGACCGACAGGTGCCACAACGACACAGACAAGTGCATCCACTTTCAGAAAATGCAGACACTCTCTCACCACAGGATCCAGGGGATACAGGCCTTCCAGGTTCCGACCGCCTTTAAAATTTGCCTCCGGGGCATCCCATTCAAGATCAATCAATTCTTGAATGGCCTCCATAACCAGGCAAAAACAAGAGGCTTTACGCAAAGAAACCAAAATGGGATTTCTCTTTGGCTCAGACATGGAATCTGCCCCAGGGACTTCCAGCATCTTCAATGCCTTGGAAATCAGGGACGGTAATTCATCTCAATGAAAGAACTGCAAAATGGTTCTATACAGTTCAGCCCCAGGGGTATTTCCAAATCCCCAAGAAGACAAGATCTGCCTCATCATCAGAGCAATCCAGATGCCTGTCAGTTACACCTGTAGCTCAAGCTGTATTCAGCACTTAAATGTCGTACCGAGGGGAAGGCCACTGCATGAGGATCTGATATGACAGGCTTGGATGATGCTGAAGACTGCACCAGAAGCAAGGATTCATGCTAAAACTGCCCAGTGAGCTGCCATCCCCTTCTGAGGAAACAGTCAAGGAAGCTCCAAGGTCAGGCATTACTCCTGACATGTCCTTAATTAGGCCATCATCAGGCTGGGGAAGAACCAGGCTTAGAAAATCAGATGAAGATAATTCTCCATGAACCTCTAAGCAGCGCTAGCATAAGTTAGAGGGCACTCCAGGCTGAGATGCCCTAATATGACTGGCAGCGCAGAGAGAAAGATGCTTAGGTTTCTTAGCCACCGGTGCTAATTAATTAATTAATCCGTGAGTACGCTTAACAGGCGACTGAAGATATGTGTCCCGCTAAGGCCTCGCTGAAACAAAATTTATGCACACAAAATTTATATGTCCCAAGTTTGTGTGCCAAAAAGCTAAGCACACTGTCACTGCTCCAAACCTTGATGCACAACTGATAAGCGTGAGAGTATGTGCACAAGCTGCGCACACAATTCAGACGCACAGCAGGATACACTTGCACGCACCGATGATCCTGTAGAAGGCAGCTGACCTTACAGAAAAAAGTGCACAAAACCCCCACCGCGGCCTACCATGAAGCGCACAAAAAAAAGAAACCTAACATTAGGCCCTAGTCCAACCAGGCCACTCAATCCGCCAGTCTACCCAGTTCCCCAAACCCCCACGGAAGCTGGAACACATGTCAGGATGGCACGCCAAGCACAGAGAATGGAGAAAGTTCTAAACTAGCCCCTCCACTCTGTCATACCTGAGGTCAGCCTTCCCGGCTGCATATAGAGACATTCTCCAGCTATGGGGGGAGGGGGCATATACCATCAAGCCACGTTCGGCCTCCTGCACCCACTGCCTTTCTGCTGCTAAACCAGCAAAGTGCATGCCAGTCTATAAGCAGCAACCACACCATGGCACTCATCTGTGGGCCCACAGAAATTGCCTCAGGAATTCTCAACTGGGAGAGGGACCAACAGGCATCTCAGCAGGAGAACGGGGCAATCTAAATCTCCAATTAATTCTCCTCTAAATTTGAAGCAATCCCCCGTAGGGAAATGCACATCCACCATCTGCTAGAGGCAGAGAATACTGGCAGGCTGATGTCACTGCAGGGGTATATATACTGTGATGTCAGCTTTGCTCCATTTCCATCTGCTGGTAGAGGTACATAATAGGGATGTGAATTGTTTTTTGACGATTTAAAATATTGTCCGATATATTTTAAATCGTCAAAAATTGTTAGAGTCGATATTTAATAGGAATTCCCCCGATTTATCGTCAAAAATCGTAAATCGGGGGAAGGGGGAGCGCCGGTGCCGGCGCCATTTTGGTTCCTACTCGAATCGTGTTGCCGTACGGCCAGCGCCATTTTGCCATACGGCAAAATGGCGCCGGGCGTACGACAACACGATTCGAGTGCAGGAGGTCGTTCCCGGATCCCCGCTGGACTTTTGGCAAGTCTTGTGGGGGTCAGGAGGCCCCCCCAAGCTGGCCAAAAGTCCCTGGGGTCCAGCGGGGGTCCGGGAGCGATCTCCTACGCTCGTGATGTCGGGGGATAGGAACCAAAATGGCGCCGGCGCTACCTTTGCCCCAGGGCAAAGATAGCGCCGGCGCCATTTTTCTATCAACGCACCCGTGGCCCGAGAGTGGAAGATCACAACGGGACCCCCCCACTGGACCCCAGGTAATTTAAGACATTTGGGGGGGGGGGTTCGGGAGGGTGGAGGATTTATTTTAAAGGGTCGGGGTGGGTTTTAGGGATGTTTTAGTGTGCCGGTTTTCCCACCCTCCCCGATTTACGATTTACACGATATTTACAGAAACAAAACCGCGACGATTCGATTCCCCCCCCCAGCCGAAATCGATCGTTAAGACGATCGATCACACGATACACATCTCTAGTACATAATCCACTAGTTCTAGAGTCATCTGTCTGGAAGTTAAGACACCCATTTTAATGGAATTACACTAGTTGTCTGTAGAGTTCTGGATTCTTTTTAAAATCTTAAACTTAATCTTTAAAGCTTTTCACAGATAAGGGATTTGATATCTCAGAGATTGATTATCTCTTCATTGCCTGACATGTAGCCTTAAATCATCTCTGGAGGGGTCTCAGAATGATAAACCAAGAAAGGCTTTTTCTTGAGGTCACCACTCGCATTGGCACTTAGGAATAAGGTAAGCCTATCTTTCATTGGCTTGTGGCCTGGCATTTCCTTTTCTTCCTGGGTAATGTATGTTCTCTTTGGCATTTTCTTCCAGAATAGTCCAGTTTCATCACAGTTGAAAACTTGCTGACAAGAAAAGCCATTTCTCCGTGTCATTGTTTCGAAGTGGGGTATGTAGTTTTCAGCAGCCTTTTTATCTGAACTGGAAGCTTCACCATGCCTAGCTACGCTATGAACCCTAGTTCTTGCTTTTAAATTGTGAAACAACCCCTTACTGGCACGAAATATTTCACCATGTTCACTTGGTAATGGCCAATCCTTTACAATATCTGTATTTATAGCCCTAGCTTTTTCACAATTAAACACTCAGATAGGCAATCACCTGCCATCTGCCTTTCATTTATCCACACTAGCAATAGGCTTTCTACCTCATCTATCACTGTTGATCGTGACTTACTAATTTGAGTGACACCTCTAGCCACACTAACTTCCTTGTACAAAACTTTTCTTTGTAGGATTGTCAAAATGGTGGATTTTGACATGCTGTATATGACAGCGAGACTGGTCACTTGAACTCCACTCTCAAATTTCTGCACAATTTTCTTCTTCTTTTTGATAGTGATTGCTTTCTTTATCTTTGGGGCCATTTTTAACACTTCTTTGGTGTTCTGCAGGGAGAAGAAATAAAAAAAAATGAAGAAATCTAAAAAGGTGTACAACCCAAAACAATACCAACCCAAGACACTCTTTTCCCCCTCCCCACCACTTATGAGAACATCTATGACCCTCCAGAAACTCTTCTGTACCTTGACAGCTGAGTGCTGTTCCCCGATGCAGTCCCCGATGCTGTCCCGATGCTGTTCCCAATGCTGTTGTCTGCATTTCCGTGCTGGGTCTGCCCACGTGCAACACTAGCCAGCCAATCTCTGTTGAAGTCCTGCCTTCCAAGACCAAAAAAATTTGATAGGCAGTAACAACGGGCCAATTACAACCAATCTGCGAAAAAAAACAAAAACTGCATGCACGTGGCAAGGGTCATAACTTGAAATTTGGTCGTAACTCAAAACCAAAAATTTTGATCGTAACTCAAAATTCGATCGTAACCAGAAACCTTAAATGTTGGTTGTAACCCAAGTTGGTCGTAACTCGAGCCGTTCATAACCCGAGGGCCCACAGTAATGCATATTATCGCTGCGTTAAGGCATTTACCGTGAGATAAACTTTGTTTGCTGCGCAATAAATACTTTATCCAGGTTAGTAAATGACTCCTAAATCAGCTGAACAAGTTCTTTCCAACCTGGAAATCTTCCAGACCACCTCTGATTTCTCTGGCTAAGATTTTAGCTGGCTAAGTCAGAAGTGGTGAAATCAGTGGGATTTTCAAATCGTACAATTTCTCCACCTAAGTCCAGCTAACCATTTAATTATTGACTCCATAGAATATTTAAGGACAGCATGTCACTTTAATCTAAGATAGGCTTATTGGTGATTATTTTAAGTCGTGCCTTGGTTTTACATTGATGTATTAGCCTAGCCACTGTCACACAATAGCATGGCAGATGTGCTATCCCGAAGAGACAGGATCCCATGAGGAGACACAGCCCTAGCTTAATTCCTCCACAAAATTTATAAAAAGACTTGTGTAACTTTAGCTGCACAAGTATTCACATTTATGCTCACACAGGGCTAAAGGGTATGTGCTTTATATACATGGACCTCAGCTCTAATTTTCAAAGCGGACTTAAGGCGCAGTAGTTTGCTTTAAAAATAAGTAGGACTGGGTGTACCTTAGTGCAGCCCTGTCACGCAGACACACACAATTACACCTGCTAGAGAGCAGGCGCAAATATCCACATGATTACTTATGTGCTTATTTTTTAAATGAACATGCCTCTCAACTCCACTTCCAGGAATGACCCTTCTGTGCACTTCTGTGCATGCTTTTGCATGCAAAACCCTGGAGTAATTTTCACAAAGCCCATTTACACATGTAAATCTTTTGAAAATGACCCCCTGCATGTTTATATTAGACTAGCCGTTAAGCCTGTTAAAACGGGTGAGATTCCATCTGTCAGACCGGCACGGTTAGAGCCGCTCTGTTCTCCACAACTTCCCTTTTCCTTCCATCCCCTATCTTTCCTTTCCTTCCCCTCTCACCTCATCTACAACCCCTTCCCTCTCCCAGCCCTCCTCCACTCTTTTTTCTCTTCTCCAGAACCTCTTACCCTTCCCACTTGTTCAGTCATATCCTCTTCCCTTTTCCTTCCCCTCTCCTTCCTCCCCACTCCCTCTTTTTCTCTACTCCACTTTACCCTTCCCACTTACTCACATCCTCTTCCTTCTCATCTTCCCTTTCCTTCCCCTCCCACCTCAACCCCTTCCCTCTCCCTCAGCCCTCCTCCACTCCCTTTTTCTGTACTCCACATCTTTACCCTCCCCACTTACTCACATCCTCTTCCTTCCCCTCCCACCTCCTCCACAACCCCGTCCCTCTCCCTCAGCCCTCCACCACTCCCTCTTCTTCTCTTATCCAGAACGCGCGCCTCACTACCGGGGGTCTCTCTCTCGCGCGCGCGCCTCTCCACCGGGCTCGTCACTGGCCCGCCCGATGCTCGGTGATGAGGCGTGCATGAGAGAGAGATTCCCGGAGACCTCCCATTTCTGTGTCTGTGCTGCCACCGCTGCTCCTCCCCGCTGCTTCCAAGCAGCCCTCCGCTGCTCCATTTCTTCCCAGCACCATGTGCTGCCCTCTGACCGACAAGCTCTTGCGCATGCGCAGTAGAGCTGCTCTCTACTGCGCATTTGCGGCACGTCGGTCCAAGCCCGTTTATATGGTAGATCCCTCTTTCCCTTCTTTCCTCTAGCCAGCACATTTTGAGTTCCTTAAGCCTTTCTGTGCAGGGTTTGTACAATTTTGGTCACCCTTCTCTGAACATCTTCTGTAACCCACTGTTTAATTGAAAACTGGTAGTGCCTAGGATTCCTGCTTTGTTTCGTGGAATTAAAGTTCAGCCTGACATTTGAGCCCCCTGTATGAGAAAGTGATAGTAGCATTCAGTTGCTGAGAGGAGATAAAAGAGTCAGGATATAGTCGTTCTAGTTATCACTGGAAAAAAAACTTTTTTGTGCTTACTCTGTCCTGCATTCATTGTCTTCCCTTCCGTACTACATAGATGGAGAAGTACTAGGAGTGGGATTTATTTGCCACTTATAGAGCTCACTGTAGTGTGTCCCTGCAACAGAATGACCTTGCGGAGTGAGAATCAGCTTTCAGGAACTAATTTCAAAATCACTGTGTATCCGGATGCTCAGTGCCTGATAAATTCCCCACTTCAGATCTCGTCTGCTCAAGAAGACCAGCTTAGTGGAGATCAACCCTTTCAGGCTGCTTGGGCTTTTAAGATGCCCAAGCAGCCTGTAAGGTGTTGATCTGCATACAGTTACTACTTCAGTTCACTTCGCCATGCAATTTGTAAAGAAAACTTCCATTAATCACAGTTCCGCAATAAAGTGACAGAATTATTTCCCAAGAGATGATGGATGCATTACAAACTGGCAATAACTCGTCTGAAATTTAGTAAAAATGTACATCGGTACAGAAACTACTTTGATGCTGAGGTTTATGTTCACTGTTGTTTTAAATATTTTTTCCTTCTTTAAAGATGAAGTGGAGTCTCTTTACTTGGACTCACCCTGTTGGGTTTTTTTTAGTCTTGACTTGTGGAATAAACTAAAGTGCCTTTTGAATTTTGGACTAGCATCAAGTGTCTGCCCAGGGATTCGTCGAGTAGCTAGTTTTGTTTATTTTTACCATTTTGTACCACCCATGGTTTGAGACTTTTTATAGAACTCTCTTGACCTTTCATCTTGCAGCAATGTCCTTACAAAGGAATGGCCTCCGGATTAAACAACGTATTCTATATATGAGGGTCTCTCACTCATGACCTTTTTTCTTCTGTTCCTCAGTAACAGTGCTTCATGCTGTAGTATGAGATACTCAAATTTGGTTCCTGGTTCCTGTTTCTGGAGCCAGGGCTGGTGCTTCCATTAGGCAAATAAGGCTGTTTTCTAGAGCACCAGAGTTTCGTGGGTAGCAAAATCATGCCAGCACAAAGCCCAGGGGAGTGCTGTGCCAGAGCTCATAGCACCAAAAAAGAGAGAACTATTCTGGAGCCATTGTCATCAGTAGGAGGGAGTGCACTGCTAGAGGTAAGTTGGGAAGTGGGGTGTCTGACCAAGGGTTCGCCTATGTGACCAAATACACTTGCACTGACCCTGTCTGGAGCCAGCTCGGTTAGGATAACCTATTGAGTATACAAATCTAAGGAGTGAGGGATTCTATCACTCTAGAGTGACACCAGTTGGCTGATTCAGGAATGAACTTATACAAGATTGTGAAAATTATTATGGCTCATGCTTCTCGGTCAAAAGACTGAAGTGATGGGAATAAATTAGCAGGAGGACAGAGAGGGAAACCCTAGACAGCCGAAATACAAAAGCTTATGACAGCCTAGCCACAGTTTTGATCTGATACAATTAAAATGGAAGCACAGAGGAGTGGGAGGAAGTTGTTGGGCAAATAAAAGAACTGAACTGAGCTGGGTAAATCCAAATCAATTAATAAAATTCAGATCTTGAAGTGAACTTAGTCAATTAGGAAATCTGGATAAAAAACAAACTGCAATGAACCCATCCAAGCCAAATCATGCCTGACTTGACATCTATAGCCCACTGTCTAACATGAAAACACTGCTAGTCTTTCATCTATTTTGAATTATCTTCAATATAAAGCTGTTAATTAAAAATAAATAAAGCACTTTTTACCTGTCATTATCTTACCTCTTGATTAAGAAAACAGTACAAAACAGCTACTATAAATCCCTGGAAAAGAAAAAAAATCAATAAATAACTAAAACATGTAGTGATTTTATGCCATAATCCCAATGGTATGAGTTTTAAGCAGGAAAATGTAAGTATGATACAAGCCATTGTATAGCAAGTATATATGTGACCTAGGAGGAGCTGCTGCCAATAATTAATTTCTAAAAGTAAGAAGGTGCTTAATTTATGCTTTTTTTCTACAATATATTGTACATAAGCAAAACAATTAAATATGGGCACAGTTTAAAAGAACAGGAATGTATTTATTTATTTATTTGGGAACACATGAATTGCCTTATAGATTACAGTAAATCCCTCAAATCAATGTACATCAAACAGAACATTCAGACATCAAACTGGAAGAACTATTTAAGAACCATTAAACAAGGGTTAAAAAAACCAGGACAATAAACAGGACAAGAAATGGAGGCAAGTAGAAGCAGCTTGCTGTTGGTTGGCTCTATGCCAGGTTAGGTGGACACCTGAGTTCTGAAGCCTTTTATTCATTTTCAGTTGAAATTTGAAATTCACCACTTTGAGATAAGTTCTCAATTGGGAAGAAGTTAGGTGGTGCTGAACAGAATATCTACTGTATTAGGGATGTGAATCGTGTCCTCGATCGTCTTAACGATCGATTTCGGCTGGGAGGGGGAGGGAATCGTATTGTTGCCGTTTGGGGGGGTAAAATATCGTGAAAAATCGTGAAAAATCTAAAAATCTAAAAATCGCAAAACCGGCACATTAAAACCCCCTAAAACCCACCCCCGACCCTTTAAATTAAATCCCCCACCCTCCCGAACCCCCCCCCAATGAGTTAAATAACCTGCGGGTCCAGCGGCGGTCCGGAACGGCAGCGGTCCGGAACGGGCTCCTGCTCCTGAATCTTGTTGTCTTCAGCCGGCGCCATTTTGGAAAATGGCGCCGAAAAATGGCGGCGGCCATAGACGAACACGATTGGACGGCAGGAGGTCCTTCCGGACCCCCGCTGGACTTTTGGCAAGTCTCGTGGGGGTCAGGAGGCCCCCCACAAGCTGGCCAAAAGTTCCTGGAGGTCCAGCGGGGGTCAGGGAGCGATTTCCCGCCGCGAATCGTTTTCGTACGGAAAATGGCGCCGGCAGGAGATCGACTGCAGGAGGTCGTTCAGCGAGGGTTCCGGCGCCTCGCTGAACAACCTCCTGCAGTCGATCTCCTGCCGGCGCCATTTTCCGTACGAAAACGATTCGCGGCGGGAAATCGCTCCCTGACCCCCGCTGGACCTCCAGGAACTTTTGGCCAGCTTGTGGGGGGCCTCCTGACCCCCACGAGACTTGCCAAAAGTCCAGCGGGGGTCCGGAAGGACCTCCTGCCGTCCAATCGTGTTCGTCTATGGCCGCCGCCATTTTTCGGCGCCATTTTGGAAAATGGCGCCGGCTGAAGACAACAAGATTCAGGAGCAGGAGCCCGTTCCGGACCGCTGCCGTTCCGGACCGCCGCTGGACCCGCAGGTTATTTAACTCATTTGGGGGGGGTTCGGGAGGGTGGGGGATTTAATTTAAAGGGTCGGGGGTGGGTTTTAGGGGGTTTTAGTGTGCCGGCTCACGATTCTAACGATTTATAACGATAAATCGTTAGAATCTCTATTGTATTGTGTTCCATAACGGTTTAAGACGATATTAAAATTATCGGACGATAATTTTAATCGTCCTAAAACGATTCACATCCCTATACTGTATGTCTTCTCTAAGACTGGACTGCTGCCATGTGAGGAGGAAGTGATTAAGTACCTTACAATAGGGGTTCTCATTGGTAGGATTGGCGTAATAGGTCAGAATTAAGCAAGACTGGTTGAACAGCCATAAAGGTTACTAGCTGCTAAGAGTGGCCTCAAGGAAGGTGTGGTTGAATAACCATGCTTTAGTTTTTTCCAGAAGATGAGGTAGCATATTTCACAGCAAATGGGCTGTGGGACCTTGTTCTAGAGTTTGGGAGCATAGCAGCTAAAGGTTTTCTGTCTTGTGATAGACAGTTTTGCAGTAGTCAGAGGAAGGGAGTGAAGAAGGGCCATCTGTGAAGAGCAGAGCTCTCTAGAAGGAGTATAAGGTATCAGGAGCTGTGAGAGATATTCTGGACCAGTTTGTTATACACTTGAAGGTGGGTCAGAGAATTTTGAATTTTATCCTGTCTTCTAGGGCAGGGGTCCCAAACCACCAGTCCGCGGACCGGGACCGGGCCGTGGGAGTTTTTTGCCGGTCCGCGGCGCCGTGGCCCCGCTGCTCTTCCTTCCCTGCTGCCGTTGCCGCTGGGCTATCAGCACGTTCAAGCCCAGCGGGAACGGCAGCGGTGCAAAAAAAAAAAACAAAACCTGTAGCATCCGCGGCTGGCCTTTTCTTCTTCCCGCGCCTGCCCCCCCCCCCCCCTCCGTGACCCAGAACAGGAAGTGATACGCGGTGCGCGGGAAGAAGAAAGGCCGTGCCGCGTGATAAAATAGCAGCGGCCGCTGCAGCATCGGCCCCCAAGCTATTGCAGCAGCTGGTAATCGGGAAAGGGGAGAGCAGCAGGAGCCTCCCGCGATCAATGGAATTCTTCCTTCTTGGCCTGCGGGGGCTGGAGGAGGAGGAGCAGCTACCGTTTGTGCTCGGGGGGGAGGGGAAAGGAAGTGAGTGAGAGAAAGAGAGAAGCAGGCAGCCAGCATATGTGTGATTGACTGGTCAGAGAGCTTATGTGTGTATGTGAGAGACAATGAAAGTGATTGCTCAGGGAGATGACTGATGTGTATGTGAGAGTGTGAGACATTAGTCAGGGAGGTGACTGATGTGTGTGTGTGAGAGAGAAAAAGCATGGAAGTGAGAAGTCTGGGTATGTGAGAAAGCATGGGCGTAAGAAGCCTGGTGTTGTGGGGGTGAAAGAAAGCATGGGAGTGAGAAACCTGGGTGAGTGTGCATGCATGAGAGAGAGAGACTGCTTGGTAAAGTGACGGTGTGTGTGAGAGAAAAAGACTGGTGTGTGTGAATGTGAGAGAATGTGATTCAGGGAATGAGAAGCCTGTGCACGTGGAGAGTGAGCATGGAAATGAGAGAGACTGGTGTGTGTGTAACAGAGAGAAAGTGATTATGGGAATGAGAAGCCTGTGCATGTGAAGAGAGTGAGCATGAGAGTGAGAAACCTGGGTGTGTGTGAGACACATCATGGGAGGGAGAAGCCTGTATATCTGAAAGAGAACATGGGAGTGAGAGACTGGTGAGTGTGTGTGAGAGAGAGAGACAGAGAAAGTGATTATGAGAGTGAGAAGCCCATATATGTAAGTAGAACACGGGAGTGGGAAGCCTCTGTGTGTGTGTATGGCATGAGAGAAACTGTTCAGGAAGGTGACTGGTGTGTGTGTGCCAAAGACTGTTTGGGAGATGATTGGTGTGTGAGAGACAGAAACTGGTCATGGGGGCATGACTGGTATGGTGTGTGTGTGAGTCATGGGCACTAAGGAAGAGGACCATAAGTATAGAGTGTTTAAAATCATGAGAGGTCTAGAACGGGTAGATGTGAATCGGTTATTTACTCTTTCGGATAGTAGAAGGACTAGGGGACACTCCATGAAGTTAGCATGGGGCACATTTAAAACTAATCGGAGAAAGTTCTTTTTTACTCAACGCACAATTAAACTCTGGAATTTGTTGCCAGAGAATGTGGTTCGTGCAGTTAGTATAGCTGTGTTTAAAAAAGGATTGGATAAGTTCTTGGAGGAGAAGTCCATTACCTGCTATTAAGTTCACTTAGAGAATAGCCACTGCCATTAGCAATGGTTACATGGAATAGACTTAGTTTTTGGGTACTTGCCAGGTTCTTATGGCCTGGATTGGCCACTGCTGGAAACAGGATGCTGGGCTTGATGGACCCTTGGTCTGACCCAGTATGGCATTTTCTTATGTTCTTATGTTCTTCTACTGCTGCTTCTGGTGTGTGCCACGGCCTGCAGGGAAGGGGAGTAGGACAGCTGCTGGAGGGGGTAAGTAAAAGTGGCTTTTTAAGTTTATTTTTCTTGACTGCCATTTTAATTGTGCGATGTCTGCTTTTTTGAAATATTTTATTGGTGTTTGGAGAATGTTTAATAGTTTTTATGAGTTTTTAATTGTTGGATGTTATTCTGTTCATAGCTGTTTTGAAACATTTATTCTGCTTATTAGTATAGTTTTACAATTATTTCTGTGTGGGGATCTATAGCTGCTTGCTTGTTCTGTTTTCCTAATAAGAGGTGTTTTGGTATTTAGGACCTGATTTAATATTTGTAGTGTTGCCTTTTCATAGATAGGGTTGCTCCTGTTTGAGTGTATTCCATAATACAAGTGTAACTGTGTGCAGATTAGTTTATGTGCATTACTACAGATCCTGGGAGTATGTTAGGTCGGTTCTGTGTCTGTTACCGAGATGAAATATTTTGCTAGCATGTAAGCGTTTGTATCGGTCTTATTTGTTGTGTTTTCTTAAGAGGACATGCATTGGTGGTAAACTGCTGTCTTTTCATAAGTAGGGCTATTGAGCCTGGAAGTAGAAGGAGTTTGAGTTACTGTTACTGAGATGACACCAGAACCAGAATATCTTTTTTGTAGGGTGAATTGTATGGGGAATGTCATAATTCTGCTTTACATCCATTATTGTGGGTCAGGGGGGTTCCCGTGGATACAAACTGTACTTTTACATCTAGCCCCATGACGATCATGGGTCAGTGTGCCATGCATATGAGAACCTATGGTGAGTTGAGTCACATTCACATTATAAATGTCATAATTAAATGATAAGTGTGCACTAAAATCCAACCCCCTCCATAACCCCGCCCTCATATGACCAAAGCCCCGCCCCTGCCCCGCCCTGCCGGGCCATGGAAAAATGGTCTTGCTTGAAGCCGGTCCCTGGTGCAAAAAAGGTTGGGGACCACTGTTCTAGGGGGAGCCAGTGTAGATCATATAGGATAGGACTTATATGGTCTTAAGATTTGGCGCCTACCAAGAGTTTGGCCACGGTGTTTTGCATGAGATGCAGATGTCTCAACTTGGTCTTAGAGATACCATTTAGTAAGGTGTCGCATAATCTATCCAATTGGCGATTTAAGCATGAATGATTGAAGCTAAGTTATTGCAATTGAAGTAGTGGCATTGTTGTCTAATCCGGAAGAAGTGTATGAAGGAGTCTCTCAATAAATTGGTGATGTGTGATGTCATTGATAGTGTGTGGTCGAGTTGGACCCCAGGCTTCAGATAGATTATTTTGGTTGGAGGGGGGTGGCTTAGCCAAAGGAGTTCCAATTTAGAGAGGATGAGTGAGTTTGTGCCTGTTGAGTCATTGGGCTATTGCTGAGAGTCATACATAGAAACATTAGAAAAGACAGCAGAAGAAGACCAAAACAGCCCATCCTGTCTGCCCAGAAAGCTTTCACACTTTTTTTTTCTCATACTTATCTGTTACTCTTGGCCCTTAGTAACCTTTTGGTTCTATTTACCAGTGGCGTAGCCAGAATTGATTTTTTGGGTGGGCACAAGGTTAACATGGGTGGGCTGTAAGCATGCAGGTCTGAGATCTACTAGTTATTTTTTACTGATAAATAATGCCATGTACTGCACCCTAGAATGGCTTTCTAAGTAATTTGCAACAGCCATTATGCATCATGTATGAAACTTTAAAATAATTTCTAGCACTTACCAGCATTAAAAATACCTTATTAATCAGAATTTATTTTATATTTATTGCAGTTTATAAATGCACAAGTATAGAAAACAATCAGATCTAATCATGTAATAAAACAAAAATTAATGTATTCTTTCATGAACCATCTTTGCAGAAAACCAGAAATCTTCATAAATACAATAAAATATAATTAATCATCAGAACAGGTGCAGCACAGAGTTAGGGCAATTCACATTACAACTAACATGAAAAAAAAATTCAAATTCTGGTGTCACCTCAGCAAAAAATAACCCTCCACTGCTATTTTGTGAAGTAACACAAACTCTTGCAAAGAAAGAGGCAGCAATGCAAATACTACACCAGGCCCTAGAACATTAATACATCACCTACGGGAGTAACAGTACAAGATGGACTACTACTACAGAGAAACTACACACTAGCAGAAATTCTGCATTTCTGTCACACACAGGCAAAACTGAGACCGACCCTTACCTAATATAGAAATAAGAGACTATAAATTAGAAACAGAAACATGCAGATAAAACCAAAATAGAAAGCCTGAGAAACTAAAATTTCTGAACAGTGGAATACTTAAGAAAGAGAAAAATACAAAAATATAAGAAATACACATTCTCAAAGATGACATATTTAAATTGCTCGTAATAATAAGGCTAAAGTACAACAGATTATCAACAAAACAAATCACAGTAAATTATGTTTTTTTGTATCATTAAGTAGACCTCATACATAGGCGTAGATGTGAATGCTATTCAGCATAACGCTTTACACCAGTAGTATAATCATGGGTCAGAAATGAATTTTATATGCTTAGTGAGTCCAAAGTGAAAAGAGTTCAAAGTTGATGTAGCATGACATTTCTCATTGTATTCATTGTTGCAGAATTTCTTAATGCATCATAGTAATGACAACATTCAATTTCTTAAGATAATGTAGGAATGTGAAGAAACGCATTACTTCCATGTTGGTGAAAATGCCACGAAAATCATCTCACATACATTCGGCTCCTTGATGAAGCAGATGCCGAAACACGGTCCTTGTCGGGCTAGTACACCTCGAGCCTTGTAACATCTTTAACTCTCAGGCGTTTCTTCACATGCAAAAAAAAGCTAAGTAGCTACATTATCTTAAGAAATTGAATGTTGTCAATACTATAATGAGGCATTATTATATTCTCTGTTTTATTCTCCATTCCTTTCCTAACAATTCTTAGCATTCTTTTTTATTTCCTAACTGCTGCCACACACTGAGGAGAGGATTTCAACTATTATCCATGATGTCACCTAAATCCTTTTCCTGAGTGGTGATTCCTAATGTGGAACTTTGCATTTTGTAGCTATAATTTGGGTGTTATGGTTTGTGGGTTTCGTGGACCCTTGGCCCAAGGTGGGAGTTGTTACCATCTGTGGGGAGGAGCCCCACAGGTCCACACAGCTGGGAGGCAAGGTCTGGTACAGCAGGAGCTCTAGGAGAGAAGCTGTGGGAAGGTCCTGAGAAGCGGGGTGAAAGGCACAGCAATGAGGGACCTCACAGTAAGCTGGTAGGCTGGAGAGCAGTACCTGGGCAGAGACCTCCAAGAGGGTGGTGCTAGGTAGGCCCGAGGAGCGGAAAGTACGAGGCAAGGAGCACAGGAGGTATACTGCAGAGGCAACCCCGAGAGGTGGAGCTGTGTAGCAAGGGAGGTACTGATGCAATGACGTAGGCAACCCTGCAGAGCAGGGAAGCCTGAGTCAGGTCTCCAAGTAGTGACATAGATAACCCCGAGAAGCGGGGCAGTACCAGCTATCACCGGCGTTGAACATAGCACTGCCCCAAGGAGCAGGGAAGCACAGACAGTCTCTGGAGTAGAATGTAGGCACTGCCCCAAGGAGCGGGGAAGCACAGAGATAGGTCTCCCAAGTGGTGAGGGCATATCAGAGGCAGCCCCGAGGAGCAGGAAGCCGGCGGGTAGAATTCCTGGAAGGCGCAGGGCTAGCCCGAGGAGCAGGGGAAGCCAGGAGACCGAGGCTCCGGAGAGAGCGCACACAGGCCCCCGAGGAGCGGGTATCTGAGCTAGGGTTCTGGATTCAAAAAAGGTCCGAGACAGCCACCACAAGTCCAAGGAGACAGGAGCTAGTAGACTAGCGATGGAACTCATTGCCAAGTCAGCCAGCAGGGCTTAAGAACCCTGACTCAATGATGTCATCAGTCAGGGACGCCCCTGAGGTTCCCGCCATAGCAACTTCAAAAGAGGGCGCGGTGGCGTGCACGCGCACCTAGGAAGGCCTGGATTAGCGTAGATGGCGCTGGCGTCCTGGCCGTCATGAGGGACCATTACATACACAGCGGTAGAGGCTGGCCCCCGCCGCAAGCAGGCCCAGAGAGGGAATCAGGACAGTACAAGATGTGAGTAGACGTGGTCGCAGCCATCTGCAACTGATGGTTATAACATTGGCTTGCTCATCTCTACGTGCATCACTTTGCACTTGTCCTCATTAAATATTATCTGCCATTTGGATGCCTAGTTTCCCAGTCTCACAAGGTCCTCTTACAATTTCTCACAATCCTCTTGTGTTTTAACAACTTTGAATAATTTTGTATCATCAGCAAATTTGATCTGTATCACTTTTTAATTTTTATTCCCATCTCTAAGTCATTTATAAATATACGTTAAAATGGGCAAGATTCTGTCGGTCAGACCGGCACGTCGGTCAGAGCCGCTCTCTTCTCCTCTCTTCTCCACAACTTCTTACCCTTCCTACTTACTCACTCATATCCTCTTCACGTTTCCTTCCTTCTCCTCTCATATTCCCTTTTCTTCCCCTCTCTCCTCATCCACAACCCCTTCCCTCTCCCTCAGCCCTCCTCCACTCCCTCTTTTTCTCTTCTCCACATCTTCTTACCCTTCCCACTTACTAACTCATATCCTCTTCCCTTTGCCTTCCATCCCCTCTCATCGTCCCTGTCCTTCCCCTCTCACCTCATCCACAATCCCTTCCCTGACCCTTCCCTCAGTCCACTCCCTCTTATTCTGTTCTCCAGAACACGGCCCCAGATCAGCGACAGCAGCCTAATCCACAACCCATTCCCTCTCCCTGAGCCCTCCTCGACTCCCTCGTATTCTGTTCTCCAGAACGCAGCCCCAGACCGGCGACAGCAGGTTTGAATGTGGCGCGCACGCAGGAGTAACTCTACCACCCGGGGGCAAGCGTGCGGGGAGGACTGAAGCAGCGCAGACACTTACTTCCTTCCACGGCTCCCAGTCCTTGCAGCAGGTGTCAATTTTTTTCCGGCCTTCCGCTTTAGTGTAGCGTGGATCAAATGGAAAGGAGGCGTACACCGGCGCCGGCGGTGTCGGGCCAGAGAAGGGAGAAAGAGAAAGTGCGAGGTGGCAGGGCACATCAGCCAGAGCTGCCGCTCCCAGCTGCTCTCTACTGTGCATTTGCGGCACATCGGTCAAGTCTCATTTATCTAGATTGATTAAAAGGCAGTGTTCCCAGTACAGATCCCTGAGGCACTCGAGTATTCACCTTTCTCCATTGAGAAAACTGACCATTTAGCTCTATTTTGTTCATTTAGCCTCTCTGCAATGGTCTTGTCATCCCTTAGTGCCCCTTTTAAACCATGATCATCTAATGGTCCAACTGACTCCCTTGCAGACTTTTTGCTTTGAATATACCTGAAAAATGTTTTATTATTTGTTTCTACTTTCCCAGTGAGCTTCTTTTCAAATTCTGTCTTTACCTTCCTTATCAATGCTTTGTATCTAATTTACCAGAGTTTATGCTGCTTCCTGATTTCTCCATTCAGACCCTTTTCCATTTTTTTTTGAAAGATGTCCTTTTGTCTAGAATAGCCTAGACAAAAGAGCCTCACCTTTTAACCATTCCAGTAGTCATTTGGCCTTCCTTCTACCCTTTTTAATGTATGGAATATATCTGATCTGGACTTTCAAGATTTTTTTTTAAAACTTCCATGCCTGATGTAAACTCTTAACTTTTACAGTTGCTCCTTTCATTTTTTTTCTTACTGTTTTCCACATTTTATCATAGTCTCCCTTTTAAAAGTTAAATGATATCACATAAGAGCATAAGCAATTGCCATACTGGGTCAGACCAAGGGCCCATCAAACCCAGCATCCTGTTTCCAACAGTGGCCAATCCAGGCTACAAGTATATGGCAAATACCCAAACACTAAGTAGATCCCATGCTACTGATGCCAGTAATAGTAGTGGCTATTCTCTAAGACAACTTGATTAATAGCAGTTAATGGACTTCTCCTCCAAGAACATATCCAAACCTTTTTTAAACCCAGCTACACTAACTGCACTAACCACATCCTCTGGCAACAGATTCCAGAGCTTAATTGTGCATTGAGTGAAAAAGAATTTCCTCAGATTAGTTTTAAATGTGCTACTTGCTAGATTTCCTTAGTGTCCTCCCTCAAGTTATCAAATTAAGGGCTGGATTTTCTAACTTCGCAACATTTTGTGAATCACGTGGTAACGGGGGCCGGGGGAGTAAAGCGGGGGGCGGGCCTGTGAAAACCAGCAGCGATCACACCACTGCAGTGTGATCGCTGCCGGCTTTCGCACCCAATAGCGCCATCGTGAAAGGTGGTGCTATTGGGCGTGCTACTGGCGGTGATAAGGGACCTTACCTTTTCACCATCAAGAAAGTTTCCGTAGCATCCGCCCTGACAATGCCCCGACTCCTCTTCCGGTGCTGACGCCTCCCCGACTACGCACCGATATAGGCATCGCACGCGAAAAGGGACTTTTCACGTGCAAAAAGTCCCTTTTCACGTGCGATACGGTTAAAAAATAACCCCCTAAATTTGGTCATGCTATGATAACTATTGCCAAGTGGTCCCAACACTGTTAACGCACCAAATCATGTTTTCCACTCAGGATTAGTCTAAAATACATTCCCCTCTTGTCGATTCTTGTACCAGCTGCTCCATGAAGCATTTATTTCATCTAGAAAGTTTACCTCCTTAGCATGTCCTGATATAACATTTACCAGACAATACTGGGGTAATTGAAATCACCCATGATCACTGTGTTGCTAATTTTAGCTTCCCTAATTTCTGTTAGCATTTCATTGCCTATCTGTTCATTCTGGCCAGATGAACAGTACTATGGCTCCACTGTTATTCTATTTCCTTTATAAAATATAATTTTTATCCATAAAGGTTCTACAGAACATTTTGTTTTCTGCAGAACTTTTAACCTGTTTGACTGTAAGTCCTCTTTAACATGTAGTACCACCCCTTCACCAATTTCATCCATCCTGTCATTTCAATATGATTTCTACCCTGGTATCACAGTGTCCCATTAGTTATCCTCCTTCCACCAGGTCTCTGAGATGTCAATTATATCTACCTCTTCATATAGTGCTATACATTCTAACTCTCCTTATCTTATTTTTTTAGTCTTCTAGCATTTGTATACACACATTTCAAAGTATATTTTTGGTTTGTATTAGAACCTGCTTATCAATTGACAGGAGTAATTTGGAATTTTCTGCTGTCTCTGCTCCTTACATAAGGTACCTGGGTTACTTTATATATTGACCTTTGTATTTCTAGACTCAATTTTAGCTCAAGACAATTTAAAGCATTTATTTTCAAGTATAATAAATAAGATAACAAATGTAGTATGATAGAACTTTAACATGCATCCTACCCCAATAGTTTCTCTATCAAAATTAGCTAGCGTAAAATATGCACATTAAAAATCCACATATATTTTGCCACTGTGTAGGCTACTTGAAAATAGCCAATGCCCAATAGGCTTATGGAGGATTTAACATTAGTTCTGATTCAATCATGTTTCTAATTGGTGGCATTTACCTTGCCTATGGGAAAAAACTAGAATATCAAACTGAGCTTTTGTAATGAAGTAACATAGTACAGCACCTGAAAAGATCCCAAACACAGCTCCAAATAGATCCGCATTTCCATTCTGTCATGTTCTGGCAGAAAGTTGAAGACAATGTAATGTGTCCCAAACAATGGTATAAGGAGCAGAGTTGACTTGGTGAGACGTCTGTTGAAAAATTAAATTAAAAATAAAACTAATTTTCTTAATATGCAAAATGATTGACACTGGAAGGCAAGTTTTTATTTAAATGAAATGTGCTTGTCTTCTCATTCTCTCTTATTTCTATTTTAGACATGTGCAGTGGCAAAATTTCTATTAAGTTTGTTAATTCATTTTAAAGATCATCTTCATTTATTTGGTTTGTTTTAAATAAAATATAATGGGGCTGATTTTAAAAAAATACGCACATATCTTTTAAAATCCACAGTTGGCGCGTGCAAGGCTGTGCAAAATCGGCAGCCTGTGCGCGCCAAGCCGCGCAGCCTGCCTCTGTTCCCTCCGAGGCCGCTCCGAAATCGGAGCGGCCCCGGAGGGAACTTTTTTTTTTGTCCCCCCCACCTTTCTCTCCCTTTCCCTATCTAACCCATCCACCTGGCCCTACCTAAATCCCCCCTACCTTGTTCGATGGAGTTACGCCTGCCGCTGGCAGGTGTAACTCGCGTGCGCCGGCTGGCCAGGCCCCGACACAGGCCACTGTGTCGGGGCACTCATCCATGCCCCCGGACCACCCCGGACGGCAGACATGCCCCTGGACACAGCCCCGGACCACAGACACGCCCCCCGGACCACCCAATTTAGCAAGCCCCGGGACTTACGCGTGTCCTGGCGCGTGAGTGCCCTGCGCGCGTAAATCCTTCCGGATTTACGCGCGCAGGGCTTTTAAAATCTAATCCAATGTGTTTATTCATTTTATTTATTCATTCGTTTACCATTAAAGTCAATGGGAAAACTACTGCAGCCTATTTTGGGCTCCAAAATTGGGGTTTTCTCATTAATTCTAATGAAATTCATGGGTAGACATTATCAGGAGGGGAAAGTACTCAAAGGCAACTAGACTGTGGCAAAGTGAATAACCTAAGGCATTGTAAAGGGGCAATGGAGAGCAGTGGCTCTCCATTGCCCCATGGTTCCTTGGAGAGCAGTGGCAGCTGCTCTCCAAGGAACCATGAGAGTAGCAAAGAAGCAGCAAGAATGGGAAGAACAGCCAAGGCTTCAAAAGAGGATACCAACAACAGTAGTAAGAACCCTCAAAGACAGCATGAGAGGCAAAGTAACATCAATAGTGGCATCAACATCCTAAGGTACTTTGAAGGGGGAACAAAGCAGAAAAGGTGGCAGAAAAAAACTCAAGGCATCAATAAAGGAACAGAGTAGCATCAACACCTCAAAGCACCATGAGAGATGCAAAGCTGCCCCACACAGTAGCCAGAACATCCCAAGGCAAAGTTACAGCAAGACATAAAGTCTATGTATGGCAGTATTTCTGAGTGGAAGAAAAACTCCGAAGTTGTACGATAAGGGATACCACAGCAATGCAGAGTAGCATGGGAGTTATATGTTTTCCTGTTGAAACACTTGCCACTTGTCAAATGCATTACAAGAGAATAATATGTCATCAGTATTACTTTTATGACATAAGCTTTTATTCCATTCCCTATTTCAACTTGATTTGCTGCTGGGTGAAATTTTGGGATTCTTGAGAAATGTGCTTTCCGATTCAAACTTTTCTCAAAATCAGAACATAACAATGGTCTCTCATCAGTGTGGCTTTCCTGGTAATTTGTGAAGTTTGCTTTATTAAGAAACCTTCTCCCCTATTCTATACTATCTGTAGCTGAACAGTCTCTCTTCCCTTTGTTGATTTTCTGGTGTTGCATTAGTTTCTTCCTATGAAACCTTTCCCACAATTAGTACATGTAAAAGGTCTCTCTTGTACATGTTTTCTGTTGTACCTGAATTTCTTCCTTGTGAATTAGGATTTTTTTAGAATGAAACACCCCAGTATAACCAAGAAAAGCAAGTTTGCTTACTGTAAAAGATGTTTTCTATAGATACCAGGATGAATTTGCCATGCTTTCTGGAGTGACATCCTCTGAGTGGTAGGGGGCAAAGCTTTCTCTTAGAATGCAGAACTTTGCTCTGTGTGATTGTACGGTGGTTTTCCACATGATCATATCTTCCCCTCAGTTGAAACAAAAGCTGAGGCAATACAGCAATGCAAAAAAAGGAGGCTATCCAGGGAGGAGGGTGGAGCTGTATGCCTAATTCATCCTGCTATCTACAGAAAACACCCTTTACAGTAGAAAAATTTGCTTTTTTTTCCGTCGATAAGCAGGCTGAATTAGCCATGCTTTCTAGGAGTCCCTAGCTTATGGTTACTTTGAGTACATACACAGTCACCTGATCATTGAGGACATGTGTTTTTGAAAGGATATCAGTTCACGCTGGTACTGTGAGCAACATGCCCAGTTAATGGACAGACGACCTCCCATGGTATGATGCAACACTGATGAACCCAGCAAGTTATCTGAGGCTGACTGCTGGTGGAGGCAGTAGTGAGATGTAAAAGTGTGGATAGACAACCATGTTGCTGCCCTGCAGATGTCCAACAAGAGTACATTGTAAAGATGTGCAATAGAAGCTTCCATGGCTCTAACTTGATGTGTTTTTACTGAGCCAATTAGCTTTGAGGAAAGGGACGAATAGCAGAACTGAATACATTGAGTTATCCAATTTGATATAGTTATTTTTGCTACTGGGACCCCTGTTGCATTTAAGTTACTTGACACAAATAGACCATTCAGTTGTCCGAGTCCTCTTTTTTAGTAATTAATTCAAAGAATACTAATGATACATTAGAATTAGGGCATCCCAACAGTGAGGTTCCATTAATAAGAAAAGTAATCCAAGTGCTTGTAATTAAAAAGTCACCTGAGCTAAAAGATTCCAATTTATCCCTATCAATTAGAAAGCAGAATGAAAATACAAATAAAAAACACACTTTGAAATGTTTGTATGCTAATGCCAGAAGTCTAAGAAATAAGATGGGAGAATTAGAATGTATAGCAGTGCATGATGACATAGCCTTAATTGGCATCTCAGAGCATGGTGAAAGGAGGATAACCAATGGGACAGTGCTATATTAGGATACAAATTATATCGCAATGACAGAGAGGACCATCTGGGAGGTGAGGTGGCATTTTATGTCCGGGATGGCATATAATCCAACTGGATAAAGATTATGCATGAGACTAAATGCAGAATCAAATCTTTATGGGTAGAAATCCCTTGTGTGTTGGGGAAAAATGTAGTGATAGGATGGCCAAGATGGTGACACGGACAGTGAAATGCTAAGAGAAATTAGGGAAGCTAACCAAATTGGTAGTGCACTAATAATGGGAGATTTCAATTACCCCAGTATTGACTGGGAAAATGTAACATCAGGACATGCTAGAGAGATAAAGTTCCTGGATGGACTAAATGACAGTTTTATGGAGCAATTGGTTCTGGAACCGACAAGAGAGGGAGCAATTTTAGATGTAATTTTTAGTGGAGCACAGGATTTGGTGAGAGAGGTAACGGTGGTGGGGCCGCTTGGCAATAGTGACCATAATATGATCAAATTTGAATTAATGACAGGGAGGGGGACAGTAAGTATATCTACAGCTCTAGTGCTAAACTTTCAAAAGGGAAACTTTGATAAAATGAGAAAAATAGTTAAAAAAAAAAACTAAAAGGAGCAGCTACAAAGGTAAAAAGAGTGCAAGCGGCATGGACATTGTTAAAAAAAATACCATCTTAGAAGCACAGTCCAGATGTATTCCACACATAAAGAAAAGTGGAAGGAAGGTAAAACGATTACTAGCATAGTTAAAAGATGAGGTGAAAGAAGCTATTTTAGCCAAAAGATCTTCATTCAAAAATTGGAAGAAGGATCCAAAAGAAGAAAATAGGATAAAGCATAAGGGCTGTCAAGTTAAATAAGACATTGATAAGACAGACTAAGAGAGAATTTGAAAAGAAGTTGGCCGTAGAGGCAAAAACTCACAGTAAATACTTTTTAAAATATATCCGAAGCAGAAAGCCTGTAAGGCAGTCAGTTGGACCGTTAGATGATCGAGGGGTTAAAGGGGCACTTAGAGAAGATAAGGCCATCATGGAAAAATTAAACAATTTCTTTGGTTCAATGTTTACTGAAGAGGATGTTGGGGAGATACCCAATCTGGAGAAGGATTTCATGGGTAATGATTCAGATGAACTTAACCAAACCACAGTGAACCACATACACACATACAGTACATGGGTGTGCTGTGCACTGCTGAGTACTGACTGACTTCCGGATAAGTGGCTGAATACAAAAGTTGCCATTTAGATGGATAACTTGTACGTTACATAACAATAAGTACCAATAGTACTTAATATTCAATCACACAATCATCAGGATGCCTGTAATATAATTGACCTTCATACTAGGCTTCGTCGTATAGTAATCAAACTTTTAGACTCAGCCTTTTATATAATCATCGGTCACTTTTATACAATAGTTCAACTTTTTAGAAAACATTTTTTAAATGCAATAATATCAGTGTTTTTAATTCCAAAGTGATTCTGCACATCTTCAAATGTTAACACTGCATATTTTTTGTAAATACTGAAGCCTTCATGTCAAAAAGCCAAATACGGTACCATGTTTCAAACGCGCATTCCTTTTCAAGGGCTCAGAATCAACGTCTGTAAGACAAAATATCTTGAATAATATTATGGTTATAAGTGATGTGAGAAAGAAACCCTTATCATACAAGAGAGTAAATGCTCAGTAGAATCTATATGGGTAGAAATCCCATGTGTGTTGGGTAAGAGTATAGTGATAGGAGTATACTACCGTTCACCTGGACAAAATGGTCAGACAGATGATAAAATGCTAAGAGAAATCAGGGAAGCAAACCAATTTGGCAGTGCAATAATAATGGGAGATTTCAATTACCCCAATATTGACTGGGTAAATGTAACATCAGGACTTGCTGGAGACATAAAGTTCCTGGATGTAATAAATGACTGCTTCATGGAGCAATTGATTCAGGAACCTACAAGAGAGGGAGCTATTTTAGATTTAATTCTTAGTGGAACGCAAAATTTGGTGAAAGAAGTAACGGTGGTGGGGCCACTTGGCAACAGTGATCGTAACATGATCAAATTTAAACTAATAACTGGAAGGGGGACAATAAGTAAATCTGCAGCTCTAACACTAAATTTTAAAAAGGGAAACTTTGATTAAATGAGGAAAATAGTTAGAAAAAAACTGAAAGGTGCAGCTGCAAAGGTTAAAAGTGTTCAACAGGCTTGGACATTGTTTAAAAATACAATCCTAGAGGCGCAGTCCATATGTATTCCGCACATTAAGAAAGGTGGAAGGAAGGCAAAATGATTACCGTCATGGTTAAAAGGTGAAGTGAAAGAGGCTATTTTAGCCAAAAAAAATCCTTCAAAAATTGGAAGAAGGATCCATCTGAAGAAAATAGGATAAAATATAAGCATTGTCAAGGTAAGTATAAAACATTGATAAGACAGGCGAACAGAGAATTTGAAATGAAGTTGGCCATAGAGGCAAAAACTCATAATAAAAACTTTTTTAAATATATCCAAAGCAAGAAACCTGTGAGGGAGTCGGTTGGACCACTAGATGACAGAAGGGTTAAAGGGGCTCTTAGGGAAGATAAGGCCATTGCAGAAAGACTAAATGAATTCTTTGCCTCCGTGTTTACTAATGAGGATGTTGGGGAGATACCAGTTCCGGAGATGGTTTTCAGGGGTGATGACTCAGACGAACTGAACGAAATCACTGTGAACCTGGAAGATGTAGTAGGCCAGATTGACAAAGTAAAGAGTAGCAAATCACCTGGACCGGATGGTATGCATCCTAGGGTTCTGAAGGAACTCAAAAATGAAATTTCTGATCTATTAGTTAAAATTTGTAACCTATCATTAAAATCATCCATTGTACCTGAAGACTGGAGGGTGGCCAATGTAACCCCAATATTTAAAAAAGGCTCCAGGGGCAATCCGGGTAATTATAGAGCAGTGAGCCTGACTTCAGTGCCGGGAAAAATAGTGGAAACTATTCTCAAGATCAAAATTGTAGAGCATATAGAAAGACATGATTTAATGGGACACAGTCAACATGGATTTACCCAAGGGAAGTCTTGCCTAACAAATCTGCTTCATTTTTTTGAAGGGGTTAATAAACATGTGGATAAAGGTGAACCGGTAGATGTAGTGTATTTGGATTTTCAGAAGGCGTTTGACAAAGTCCCTCATGAGAGGCTTCTACGAAAACTAAAAAGTCATGGGATAGGAGGCGATGTCCTTTCGTGGATTACAAACTGGTTAAAAGACAGGAAACAGAGAGTAGGATTAAATGGTCAATATTCTCAGTGGAAAAGGGTAAACAGTGGAGTACCTCAGGGATCTGTATTGGGACCGGTGCTTTTCAATATATATATAAATGATCTGGAAAGGAATACGACGAGTGAGGTTATCAAATTTGCGGATGATACAAATTATTCAGAGTAGTTAAATCACAGGCAGACTGTGATACATTACAGGAGGACCTTGCAAGACTGGAAGATTGGGCATCCAAATGGCAGATGAAATTTAATGTGGACAAGTGCAAGGTGATGCACATAGGGAAAAATAACCCTTGCTGTAGTTACACGATGTTAGGTTCCATGTTAGGAGCTACCACCCAGGAAAAAGATCTAGGCATCATAGTGGATAATACTTTAAAATCGTCGGCTCAGTGTGCTGCAGCAGTCAAAAAAGCAAATAGAATGTTAGGAATTATTAGGAAGGGAATGGTTAATAGAACGGAAAATGTCATAATGCCTCTGTATCGCTCCATGGTGAGACCGCACTTTGAATACTGTGTACAATTCTGGTCGCCGCATCTCAAAAAAGATATAGTTGCGATGGAGAAGGTACAGAGAAGGGCAACCAAAATGATAAAGGGGATGGAACAGCTTCCCTATGAGGAAAGGCTGAAGAGGTTAGGGCTGTTCAGCTTGGAGAAGAGACGGCTGAGGGGGGATATGATAGAGGTCTTTAAGATCATGAGAGGTCTTGAACGAGTAGATGTGACTCGGTTATTTACACTTTCGAATAATAGAAGGACTAGGGGGCATTCCATGAAGTTAGCAAGTAACACATTTAAGACTAATCGGAGAAAATTCTATTTCACTAAACACACAATAAAGCTCTGGAATTTGTTGCCAGAGATGGTAGTTAGTGCAGTTAGTGTAGCTGGGTTCAAAAAAGGTTTGGATAAGTTCTTGGAGGTGAAGTCCATTAATGGCTATTAATCAATTATACTTAGGGAATAGCCACTGCTATTAATTGCATGAGTAGCCTGGGTTCTTCTTAGTGTTTGGGTAATTGCCAGGTTCTTGTGGCCTGGTTTTTGGCCTCTGTTGGAAACAGGATGCTGGGCTTGATGGACCCTTGGTCTGACCCAGCATGGCAATTTCTTATGTTCTTATGTTCTTACTCAGACTCCATATATAGCAAATGTTGCTTACTTGTAACAGGTGTTCTCACAGCAGAGCAAGATGTTAGTCCTCACATATGGGTAACATCATCAGGATGGAGCCCAATCACGGAAAACTTCTGTCAAAGTTTCCAGAACTTTGACTGGCCCCTACTGGGCACGCCCAGCATGGCACTAACCCTGCAGCCAGCAGGGGTCCCCCTTCAGTCTTATTTTGAAAGCTACAGGCAGTGCCGAAAAATAAAATAAGAAAACGAACCCAACACCGCGGGGCGGTGGGCGGGTTTCTTGAGGACTAACATCCTGCTGTCCTGTGGGAACACCTGTTACATCAGGTAATCAACATTTGCTTTGTCACAGGACAAGCAGGATGGTAGTCCTCACATATGGGTGAGTACCGAGCTGAGGATGTCCGAAAATGCACCAAATGTACCCAACGGCGTGCAACAGGCACAACAACTGGGGTGGAATTTGGTAGAGGGCATCCTGAACCCCACCGGGCAGGCAGAAGGGTGTTGGTTCGTCATGTTGGAAATAGGTTACGCAGGACAGATTGGCCGAAGATGGAATCCTGTCTTCTGGCTTTGTCCAAGCAATAGTGGGCTGCGAAAGTGTGGAGAGAGCTCCAGGTGGCAGCCCTGCAAATGTCAGGAAGCGGCACCGATCGTAGGTGTGCTACTGAAGTCGCCATGGCCCTCACAGAGTGTGCATTAACACGGTCTTGGAAAGGAATGCCTGCTTGCTGATAGCAAAAAGATATGCAGTCCGCCAACCAGGAGGAGAGAGTCTGCTTACCCACAGGTTGCCCTAATTTGTTGGGATGGAAAGAGACAAATAACTTAGTGCTCTTCCTGTGGGCAACTGTACGGTCTAGGTAGAACACTAGAACCCATTTACAGTCGAGGGTATGCAGAGCCTGTTCCCCTGGATTGGAGTGGGGCCTGGGAAAGAAGATAGATAGTATGATGGATTGATTAATGCGAAACTCCCAAACTATCTTAGGCAAAACTTAGGGTGAGTGCGGAGTACCGCCCAGTCCTGCAGGAGTTTAGTGTAAGGAGGATAGGTTACTAGGGCCTGTAACTCACTAACCCTGTGAGCTGAAGTGATAGCCAAAAGGAAAATGACTTTCCATGTGAGATATTTTATCTCACAGGAGTGAAGAGGTTCGAATGGTGGTTTCATGAGCCGCCCGAGAACCAGATTAAGGTTCCAAGAAGGGGCCAAAGGACATAAAGGTGGCTTGATATGGAGCAAGCCCTTCAAAAAGCGTGTTACGAGGGGTTGTACCGAAATAGGGACATCCCCGACACCTTTATGGAAGGTGGCTTCCACACTGACATGCATTCTGATTGAGGAGGTCTTTAGACCTGATTCCGATAAATGCCAGAGATAATCCAAAAATCTTGGGATTGGACAGGAAAAGGGATCAAGGGACTGTGAGGAACACCATGATGTATACCTTTTCCATTTATAGGAATAAGACTTTCTTGTGGAAGGTTTCCGTGAAGCAATCAGGACACGAGAAACCAAATCTGAAAGGTTAAGTGGCTGAAGGATTAACCTTTCAACATCCATGCCATTAGGGACAAGGCCTGAAGATTGGGATGGCGTAGACATCCGCTGTTCTGAGTGATCAGAAGCGGGTCCTTTCCCAAGGAAATGTGCCTGCGGATGGAGAGATCCTGGAGTATGGAGTATTGGAAACCACACTTGGCGTGGCCAGTGAGGTGCTATCAGGATCATGGTTCCCTTGTCCTGACAGAGCTTCACGAGAGTCTTCGAGAGAAGAGGAAGTGGAGGGAAAGCATAAAGCAGACCTGCTGTCCACGAGAGGGAGAATGCATCTCTGGGCTGAGAGTGCTCGCTGCAAATGAGGGAGCAGTAATTGTCTAGTTTGTGGTTCTGAGGGGACGCAAAGAGGTCTATTTGGGGATAACCCCATTTCTGGAAGAGAGAGGTCGCTACCGAGGGATTGAGCGACCACTCGTGCGGTTGGAAGACACGACTCAGTTTGTCTGCCAAGACATTGTGCAGTCCCGGCAAGTAGGTGGCCCTGAGGTACATCGAGCGGGAGAGCGCTTCCGCCCAAATCTGTGCAGCTTCCTGACACAGAAGGAAGAAGCCTGTGCCTCCCTGTTTGTTGATGTACCACATGGCCACCTGATTGTACGTCTGAATCAGGATGACGTGATTTGATAGGCAATCCTGAAAAGCTCTGAGAGCATATCGTATTGCTCGAAGCTCCAGGAAATTTATCTGGTGTTTGGCTTCCTCTGGAGACCAAGATCCTTGTGTCTGTAGATCGTTCACATGAGCTCCCCAGCCGAGGTTGGAAGCATCGGTGTTGAGAATGAGTTGAGGATCTGGTAGGTGAAAAGGCAGTCCCCGGAGGAGATTGCTCTGCTCTTTCCACCAGGCGAAAGACAGACGGAGTGCGTCGGTGATGTGGACAATGGATTTCTCGCAATTGACGAGAAATCCTAGAGAAATTAGAGTGTGTAGGGTCAAATCCAGGGATGATCGAGCGGCTTGCTGGGTTGAGGCCTTGATTAACCAGTCGTCTAAATAGGGGTAGACGTGAACACCTTCTTTCCTGAGAAAGGCTGCGACAACTACGAGACATTTGGTAAAGACTCGTGGTGCCGATGCTAGGCCGAATGGAAGCACCCGGTATTGATAGTGCCTTGGGCCTACTAAAAACCGGAGCTATCACAATGTGGGTGTATGCGTCCTGGAGGTCCAGAGAGCAGAGCCAGTCTCCTCTTTGTAGAAGAGGTAGAAGCGAGCCCAAGGTTACCATCTTGAACTTATCCCACTGGAGGAACTTGTTGAGAGCACGTAGGTCCAGAATTGGACGAAGTCCCCCGAATTTTTTGGGGATCAAAAAGTACCGGGAATAGAACCCAAGGCCTTGTTGCAAAAGAGGAACGGGTTCTATTGCTCTTAACTAGAGAAGAAGGGAAACCTCCTGCTCCAGAAGGACAGAGTGGTCGGTTACTCTCCACACTTGTAGAGGTGGGGAGTCCGGTGGAAGAGCAAGAAAGTTCAGGTGGTAACCCTGAGCAATGATTGCTAGCACCCATTGGTCGGTTGTGATGGATTGCCACATTCCATGAAAGTGGCACAAACTCCCACTGGTATGCCTGGTAGAGGGATCAGGCTGCTGCACTCCAAGTGAAAGTCAAAAACCGGAAGCAGGCCCCGGCTGGGGAGCTGCTTGAGGCTTTTGCTTTCGGGGCTGGCAAGGCTGAGATTTTTGATAAGGCCTCATAACTCGGGACCTTGTTGGTGGGGGATAGTACTTCCTGGGGCAGAAGAATGACTTTTTAGAGTCCTTCTTGAAGGGCTGTCTAGAAGGAAAGTCAGAAGGTATCAATGAGAGTGTTTGAGGGCTCATGATGGTCCTTTAATTCAGGCACTATTTGTTGAATCTGTTCACCGAATAGATTATCTCCTATACAGGGCAGGTCAGAGAGCCTGCCTTGTACTTCTGGGTGAAGGTCAGAAGACCTGAGCCAGGCCCAGCTTCTTGCCAAAATGGCAGTTGCAGACACTCTAGTGGAAGTGTTGAAGATATCGTAAGCTGTTCTTATCTCATGCTTTCCTGCTTCAAACCCCTTGTTGACAAGGGTTTGAAGATGTTCTTGGAATTGGTCAGGCAGGGTTTCAGAGAAGTCCTGTATTTGCTTAAAAATGACCCTGTTGTATTGGGTCATGTACAGCTGGTAAGAAGCAATTCTGGAGATGAGCATGGCCCCTTGGAATACTCGTCGACCAATATTGTCTAGGAACTTGTGTTCCTTGACAGGAGGGATAGAGGAGTGTGGCTTCATCCTTTTTGCTTTCTTTTGAGCTGATTCTACCACAACTAAGTGGTGGTCAAGCTGAGATTTTTGAAAGCCAGGGGCTGACTGTAGTAGATAAGTAGTGTCAGCCTTTCTGTGTACTGGGGCAATGGAGCCAGGGTTCTCCCAGTTCTTTTTGAAGAGGTCAAGAAGAACTTGATGAATGGGAATAGAAGTGATTACTTTAAGGGCATCCAGGAACTGGAGAAGCTCCATCATCTGGTGCCTGTCATCTTGCTCCGTCTGAAGCTGAAAAGGGACCAATTCCGAGATTTCCTTCACAAAATTAATGAAAGAGAGGTCCTCTGGAGGAGAACGCTTTCTACTTTCAGTAGGAGAAGGAGGTGAAGGGAAATCATTGGTGTCTGTGGAAGTATCATCACCCCAGGTGTCATAAGAATCAGCAGGCTGACCTGTAGGATGAGAAAGGGGTTGGATACCCGAAGGGCCTGACTGAGGCTCCAAGAAAATCGAAGTAATCACCGGGGGCACCGTGGATGCCCTGAAGGGCATTGGTGCCGGCATCGAAGGCATCAATGGTGCCGATGTGCGTATCGCCCCCGATGAATGAATCGGTGGCGAGAGACAACATGGCATCAATGGCTGAGGCACTACCCCCGAAGGAGGAATGCAGAACGGTGTTTCTCCTCCCAATGAAGCTGTTTTCGGGGAGCGCACCGGAGCCATCGGAGACCAGGGAATCACCGGTGGAAGGGCAGTCATGAGTGCCCCCATCCGGGATAGCAGCGGTGCCAGAACTGCTGGAATCGGGTCGGTGACCGGTTCCACTCTCGGTGCCGGTGTCGGTGCCGGAGGAACCTGGAGTCATTGCATCGCCTTGTCGATGGCCTCCTGGATCAGCCGGTCCAGTTCTTCCCAGAGACCTGAGGCAATTAGCCCCGGCTCCATGACGGAAGAGGGAGGCTGAGGCACAGTTGGAGGGACCACCTTTACAGGCGGAATTGCGACTCCCAAACCCCGATCGGGTGAGAGTGGCCTCGATGTCCCGGTCACAGGAGTGGTCAGTGCCGTTCCTGGACGGGGCTTCTTCGGTGGTGGCTTGGACGGTGGCTCGGTCGATGATTTCGCTCCCTCAACGGTCCGAGATTTACGATGCCGATGGCGATGTTTCTCCCTACAATCCCCTCGATCTTGAGGGGGAGAAACGGGAGTCGATGGCCGTGAAGACGTCGATGGTGGGCGGTCACCAGACGGTGGTCAATACTGGTGCGACTTCGACGATGCCGGTTCCAATGACGTCAATGCGATGGACGGCGTCGGGGTGTGAGCACGGAAAAGGAGTCCCATCTTCTCCATTCTGGCTTTGCGACCTTTTGATGTCATAAGGGCACATTTGGTGCAAGTCAGGACATCATGCTCATGTCCTAAACACATTACACAGACTCCATGAGGGTCTGTGATAGACATGGTGTGAGTACAGTCCGGACACCAACAGAAACCCGACGCCATGGCCATAGAAAAAAATCGAGCCGCGGTACGGTCGACGGCCAGTGGGCCGCGAGGGCCAAACTCGACGGTAGTCGAGGAAAACGGTAAAAAACTTACCGGAGTACCACGGCCTGAGAAAAGTTAGAGGAGGGACCCCTGTGGGGCAATCTAATTTTAATTAACTCCGTGAGGAAAATTCCTGTCAGGAATCTCTTCAGAGCTCCTAAACCGCGAGGCTACTGCTGCACGGAAAAAAGAAGACTGAAGGGGGACCCCTGCTGGCTGCAGGGTTACTGCCATGCTGGGCATGCCCAGTAGGGGCCAGTCAAAGTTCTGGAAACTTTGACAGAAGTTTTCCGTGATTGGGCTCCATCCTGATGATGTCACCCATAGATGAGGACTACCATCCTGCTTGTCCTGTGAAAAAGCACCAATATATAAATAAACTATATTGAGCAAACATTTGCTTACTATTTGACGACTCTCCCAGCACTTATCATGGCGGTTTAGAGTTCTTTTTTCCGGCTAATGCACCAGAAATGCTCTCCACTCAGCTATTTATATAATCTATCTGTCACTCATACTAAATGATGTAACAAATCATTCTGTACTATTGGTTAGGCATGATGATCATGTAAAATTTCAGAAACAGTAAATATGTAGCTTATAACAAAGTGTACCAGTCTACTGCTACATATAAACCTCCAGGGTATACAGTGCTCAACCGATGGATCCATTGCTGTTCCTTATGAAGGTCAATTATATTACAGGTATCCTGATGATTGTGTGATTGAATAGTAGGTATAATTGGTACTTATTGTTATGAATTGTATATTCACCATAGTCCTAACATTTAAATAGAAGGGTCTACGTGATATAGAAGTTGATTAACTTGTAAGTTATCCATCTAAATGGCTTTGAATATTGACCTTGGAAAATTTCTGTTCTGGTTGTTTTTAATGGAACCTGAGCTGTTAATTATTACTCCGTTATATAACTGGAAAAATGTTCTTACAAGTTCCAAACTTGCTTTGGACATAAAGCTACTTGCAGGAATCAATCATAATGAAGAAAAAGAAACATTTCCATGAAAAACATTTTTAATATAAGCTTTTTATTTTTGTTCAGTCCTTTTATCCATTGAGCTTTTTCATGGTATTTTTCTGTTTGCCCTCTAACTAAGTTGACAGTAATGAAAGCTAAACATGCTGAATGTCAGACATTACTACTCTCAGCACTTAGCATCCTATATTCAAAATTCAAAGCACAACAGAAACAATATGCACTTTTATACTATATTATATATCTTGAGCATCTGGTAAGAAACATAGAAATGGCTATAACCCATTCACTGAAATGAAAAAGGACCCATTGCAAGAAAGTAGCATACAGTACATTCAACAATTATCATATTGAATCAATGTCATAGACAACTACGTGAGCTGAGAAGTACTGCATGTACTTTCTGAAAGAGGTGGGAGTCTCCAAAGGTATTTTCTATATGATTTGCATTGTATAATAGGAAACCTCAGCTGTGTGGAGGCAGAGCATTAAAAGAGATGCTGAGACACTCGAAAAGGACAAAAAAAAAGGAACATCATGTCCAATTGACTATTGAAACCTGATTGATACTGTGGCAAAAACAGAAATGTAAATTATTTGAGGGAGATGAGGACAGAAAGTCAGCATGAGGGGATGGAAACAGCAAAGCCTGCAAATTCAGGCGAAGCAGTATGTATCCCCCTGAGGAGGGAGAAACTATGCAGAAAGTAGATGGAGGATAGTAATCTGTCATAGATTTCTGATAACAGAGCATGTCATTATAAACAAAAATGTAGTAAGTTAAAGGTCAACTCACCGAAATTTGAGATATTTACGGTTTTGACTCATAATGTTTTCAAAATGGAATGAAAGAAAAACCAATGACATTTCGTTGGTTTTATTCTGTTTAAAAAAAAAAAAAAAATCCTCAGGCCAACACAAGGCTTCCCCAGGGCCTCCCCAGGCCAACCTGAGTATTCCCTGGGCCTAAGGCCTGGGACAACACTGAGACCTAAGTCCAACACCATGCCTGGCCCAAGATCAGGTCCCATCATGAAGGCCTAGGCCTGGCACCAGTACTTGACAGAGGTCAGGACCTATTGCCAAAGCCTCACCCAGATCTAAAACTGAGGCCCAGGCCCCAATTCCAGGGCCTGGCATAGAGACTGAGTCCCATCACCAAGACCTCAGTCTAGGCCTGGGCTCAAGCTCAAAAATGGGACCCAGCCTAAAAGCCAGGTCCCATTGCCAAGGCCTAAACCCAGGCCCAGGCTTGGAGGCTGGGTCCCCTCACTGCGATCTTGGCTTAGGCCTAAGCCTAGTGTTATTGTTTGTAAGGTTTTGGGTGGACCCTTGGACACTGTGGCAGATGACTGCGCCCACAGGGGGAAGTCCCGTGAGGGGCCACAAGTCAGGCTCAGCTTTAGGACACACAACACAGAATTATCTTTTATTAACAGAGTTGAGAAGCCACCAGAGGCGGCAGTAGTGGGTAGAGATGAAGCCCGGCTGGGCTTGTAGTCCCTCAGGACACTGGAACAGCAATCCCTCAATAGCTGTGCTGTAGTGGAGAGAAACTGAGATAGTGAGTACAGTGGAGCATACACAGGGTTCTGGTATGGAGCCTCGTTGGTTGATTTCTCACACAGCAGTCTCTCCCGGAAGGTAACACAGAAGCTGGAATAAAGGCAGGCCCTCGAGGAGCGAGTACCTGGTTCCAGGGAACAGCTCTGAGAGAATATAGATGGTAACTCACTGATGGTGTAGGCAGCGGTTTCTTCCAAGCAGAAGTGAGCTCAGGCAGCGAGTACGGGAACATGGACCCTCGAGGAGCGAGTACCGGTTCCAGACAGCGACCTGAAAGAAAAGAGGCCCCCGATGAGCGGGTACCCCGATAGAGTAAGTCCAATAAGGAGAGGCAGAGTAGCTAGGTACGGAGAGTAAATCCCATCCGTAAGGAGTCCCTTGCTAACTCGTTTAGCTAGCAAACAGTGTAGGCTTTTGTATTCGGGATGCGTGATGTCATCACAGAGGGATGCCCCTGAGGTTCACACCAAAGAAGGAATAAGAAGCAGGGCTGCGCGGCACGCGCGCCCTATGGCAGCTGAACAACATGGTGGGATGCAGCATCCAAGCAGGACCGGGGATGCCAGAGAGGACGGCAGGCAGATGCTGTGGCAGCCAGACATCCATCAACCGTGAGAGGAGTCGCCAAAGAGGTAAGGAGGGCGGAGCGGAGACGTTAGGCAGCGACAGTCATAACAATACCCCCCTTCCAAGGGTGGTCTCCTCTGCAGGTACCAGGTTTAGGCTTCAAAGGATGCACGAGATGAAATTGATGGAGTATCTCTTTATCAAGGATGTTAGCCTGAGGCTCCCAAGAGTTTTCTTCGGGGCCAAAACCTTCCCAAGAAAGAAGGTATTCATGTGTTTTACCTCGTCTTCGGACATCAAGAATCTCTTCGACCTTAAATTCTAGGTCACCTTCTGCATTGATGGCAGGTGGCTCCTGAGTTTTGGAAGATAATTCACTGAGTATGAGAGGTTTCAAGAGTGAAACGTGAAAAGCTTTGTGGATGTTTAGTCCAGGTGGTAGCTTCAGACTGTTAGTGATGTTGCCAAGACGTCGGAGGATTGGAAATGGTCCAACGTAGCGAGGAGCAAAACGAGTGGATGGTAACTTCAGTCTGAGATGTTTGGTAGATAACCAGACTTTGTCACCAGGTTTGAAGACAGGCGCTTGAGAATGGTGAGCGTCATAAAACTTCTTAGCACGGTCACTCGCTTTAACTAGCATGTCTTTCGTCTGAGTCCACAGGTTATGGATTTCATCAGCAGTAGATTGAGCTGCTGGGAACATCACTGAGAGCTTCAGTGGAAGTGGCGGTGTTGGAGAGCATCCATATACCACTTCAAAAAGTGTTGATCTAGTTGATGTTGCTGGATGAGAATTGATGGCGAATTCAGCACAAGGTAATAGTTCAGCCCAGTTATTCTGATGGCAAATCACGTAGGCTCGAATGAACTGTTTTAAGGTTCTATGCATCCGTTCTGTTTGGCCATTTAATTGTGGATGATAGGCTCAAGTGTAGTCTAAAGAGATGTCGAATAACTTGCACAAGGCCCCCCAGAATCTTGCTGTGAATTGAGATCTTCGGTCTGAAACAATGTGTCTTGGTAGGCCATGAAAGCGAAAAATGTGCGATATGAAGAGCTTTTTCTGGTCTGCAAGTGTCCACTCCTGGTCTGTGGAAAAGTTGGCAGCCCGACATTTGAACCCTCACCCCCTTTCTCTTTCTTCAATATTTCTAGATCCATCCATATATTCTATTCTGTAATTAGATTGGGGTCCACTTCTCTTCCATTTTGTACTCCTGACATAAGCCTGTTCTTCTTTTTTAATCATCTATTAAATTTGTTTCCATTAAATACAACAAAATAAGGAATAAGAACAAAATTTAAAAAATTCAAGTTTAAAATATATAAGTTAAGTCCATTGTTTCAAATTTAACAATTACAGAATTCGCAAAATCCATTTTGGCTACAACTAAAACTTTCAAACTTGCAAAGCCAAACAGAAATATGTTAAAGGTTAGTTCTTGAGTCTTTATAAAGAGAAGTCTTAATATGCTCCTGTAAACTCAATAATCAACGTTCTTATTTCCCCCCATGGAACTAGGTACAATAGTCTCTGAATTTCTTTTTGCTTTTGTATAATGCAACAGAGAAAAATCAGAGGCTTGAGCACTCTCCCGCTGCAATTTTAGGAGAACCAGACACTCCCCCAGCATTCCGGACAAGCCTCTGAGGCCACAGCTCCATCAATGTCATTTTCCCCATATCGGCCTTGCCTTTCTCATGATGGGAGTCTGGTAAAACTCCTCTTGATGCAGCGAGGCTGGTGTCAGAGTGAGCTCTGTGTGCCCTGCAGCAGCACAGCATTCTTGCTGCAGTCTACCTGCACTTGGGCCTTAGGATGATCTGGGGAATTCCCCTGGTGAGGGCACACATCCTCCTGAAATGTGCCCTCATCAGCCTCCACAGCTGCCACCGCTCACACCAGCTCCTCGCCAGACACAGACACCACTGCCAAGGAGCAACTCTGCAAACCCCTCAGGGGGTGAAGCAACTCAAGGAATCATCATTAACTTTCCTTCGATAAGGCAGGAGAAGACTGCCTGTAGCCCTTGGAGGTTTGTTGCATCTCCAGACCTGTGGCCAGATTAAAGCTGGGAGGTGAGGCTGACGAGCCCACATCTCCCAGGTCTTGTGCCCCAGAGAGCTCTTCTTCAATTTAAAAAAAAAAAAAAAAAAAAGGTAACCTTAGCCATTAGGAAAGTAAAGGTAGAAGAATACCACCAGCACAACTGCTCAAACTTCCTTCTTGGTTTTGCCCTCCACACTAAGTTTCTTCTCTGATTCCTTCTTCAGTGAACATCTCACAAAAGTTGGGTATTTTTTCAGTATTTCTGCTTTTTCTTTTCAACCTCCATACATTCTTCCCTATTCCTCTCAGTCCAATAAGCCCAGCCCCCTGTAATTCTGTCGGTCTGATATAGAATCTAAAAAGCGAATAGTTTTTTTTCACTTGGCTTTGCTGCCTTAACTATTTATTTCTATAGTTGTACATTTCTATCATTACCACCTTCCCTGTTTCCCTCAGCATTTACAGATATTTCTCTGCCCTCCTCTTCCTGTGACTCCTTTTAAATGCCAGTGGGGCATTATTTAAATATAGCTAACTATGTAAGCTAGCCAGATAAGTCTTATCCGGCTAATTATCATGAGATATTCAGCAGCGCGGCAATGCCACTGAACATTCCTGGATAAGCATAAACGTTAGCTGGATAAGCTTAACCGCTAACTTTAGGGGACCTGCTATATGGTACGTCTAGCTTATTCGATTAAACATCGCTATTTCTCCGGCTAAGGGCTGGATTTTCTAAGTTCGCAGAACTTAGAAAATCTGGTGGTCACAGGGGGTGGGGGAGGGGGCGAAATGGGGGGGCAGTCCTGCGCTAGCCGGTGCGATCGCTGCCGGTGTCGCGCCCAATAACTACACCATAAAAGGTGTAGTTATTGGGCACGAAATAGACAGCGAAAAGGCTCCTTACCTTTTCGCTGTCCGCGCCATCCTCGCAGAGTCGGCCCCGGTGACGTCCCGATGCCTCCTCTTACGGGGCCGACTCCGCCCCGATGTAGGTAGCGCAGAAAATAAGGCGCTAAGTTAGCTGGAAAAGTGCCACCAATGTTACACCCACTGGCAGCCCACTGATTATCTGGCCACTTAGCCGAATAAATCCAACTTATCCAACTAATTAGCATTTGAATATGAATCCTAGCCTTTTAATCTTTCCTTTTCAGACATCTCTTTTGAAACCATACTTGTCTCATTTTTCTCATGTTGTTATATACTTTCCTAATATAAAGATTTGTGTCCCTTACAATAATTCTTTTAGTACCACTCAGGGCTTTTTTCTGACAGTATGTGACAGTATGTAGTACCAGCACCTTTCTTTCCCCTCCCTAATCCAACCCCTCCCTTACTGAGAAATGACAGTAAGGAAGGGGTTGGATTAGGGAGTGGAGCAGCTCTTCTCTTCTCTGCTCTATTCTGTCTGCTCTGGCAAGAAGCAGAGGGGAGTTCTCTGCAGGGCATTAAGCAACAGAGTTGGGCAACAGCTCTGTATGCCATGACCAAGGATAATACACAACATCATTAGAACATGGTAATTGTCTATAGGCTATCCATGCATAGTATTTTAATACTTACATCACACTGTTCACTGTGGGGCAAATTTTCAAAGGGTTACGCGCGTAACATACGTGCATCACCCTTTAAAACCTCTCCTGCACGCGCTGAGCCTATTTTGCATAGGCTCGGCGATGCACGCAAGCCCCGGGACGCGTGTATGTCCCTGGGCTTTGAAAAAGGGGCGGGAAGAGGGCGGAGTGCCGATCCGGGGGCGGTCTGGGAGCGGGATCGAGGTCTCTGGCATGGCAGCTGTGCCGGGGGAATCGCGCACCGGTAGCCAGCCAGAGGCAGGCGTAAATAGGACAACAAATGTAGGGGGGGGGGAATTTAGGTAGGGCTGGGGGGCAGGTTAGATAGGGGAAGGGAGGGGAAGGTGTCAGAGGGAACAGGGAAAGCCATTAGGGTTCCCCTAGGGCTCGGAGTGCGCAAGGTGCACAAATGTGCACCTTGCGCATGCCAACCTTGGATTTTATAACATGCGCGCGGCTACGCACGCATGTTATAAAATCGGGCATAGATTTGTGCGCGCCGGGTTGAGCGCACAAATCTACGCGCTCGCGTAATTCTGAATATCCGGCCCTGTGTCTCTTTTACTATTTATCTTCCTGATTCCTCCACCCAGAAGGAGGCAGTGCTGCAGGCATGGCACTAAGTACAGCGTTTTTGTATGACTGATGCACCCCTTGCAAACAATACCCTGCATTTATGATGCACTGTAGATCTGGAGTACCTCCAAGTCAAGCCCCACTTATGCAAACTCCAAATAAGATGATGGCAGGTACCAACAAGGAGACATTATTCATGTAATTAAAGGTAGGAGCCCTTTTAAGAATTGGCACACTCTACTGATGAGAGAAATTTATGTTGCTGTTTTATAAACCCTGCTCTTTTTCTCTCATTCCTAATAAATAGTATCACTGATTCACTGTGTCAATTGAATCACAGCAGATATTCCAGTGCCGGTCATTTTTATTACAGTACCTGTATTGAGATGAGTTATTGAAATTGATGTGCCTAGGATCCAACTTTTTCAGCAAAATCCTTATGATATTGATGAAAAGGAGAAAACTGACCTGTGTAAATGTAATTTGTAAAAGAAAAAAGAGAGAAACAGACAAAATTTCATGTTACTCTTGTTTATTTTACATGATTTTTGGTTTAGCAGTTTTTCCTGATCATTTGGGCTCCCAGATCAATCAGAATGGCTAAGGTGCCAGATGTCATATTCCTTTATTTGCAATTAGTGGCCAGAGTTTCATCCTCCATTCTTAACTCACCCATCTAGCCTAGCCATCACAAGAACAATTCTTAGGGCCTACAGATCCTGACTCTCCCTAGAGCCTTGTCTGTACCCTGAGTTTAGCCCCTAGTCACACATTGTGAAATGACCTAGACTTCCTCCTCCAAAGGACAATGAATGCTGTCTTCAGAGCATCCCCAGCCGCTGCTTGTCCCAAGGAACAGGAGTCAAGTTCAGGAATTGAACATGCAGTAGGAGGTAGATATTCAGCCACTATCCGACTGGCTTACTTAGCTGAGATATTAGCGGTGTGGCCGTGCCGCTGAATATACCCTTCTATCTGAAAGTTAATCATATAAGTTTAACTGACTAAGTTTAGACCTGATCAATAGCAAGTCTAAATTTATCTAGCTAATTTATCCAGATAAGCAGCCATGCCCTGGAGCACCCCATCCCACCCATCACTTAGCCGGCTAACTATTTAGTTAGCCGGCTAAATGGCAGATGTTGAATGTGGCTGAATATTCAAATAGCGCCATTAAGCCACATATGTAAACCGATATGATGTGCAAACGAATATCAGTGTATAAAAACTTTAAAATAAATATATAAATAAATAAATAAATAAGTCTGAATCCCTGGGTTTCTCACAATGCAATGCTACTTCTGGTCCATAAAGCTTTCCCCATTCTGTTATGTTTTAGAACCAGAACATATATAATACCATTAAAAGCAACATTATCTGGTACTAAATTATCTGGAAAGCTCAACTAACCGACATCTTGCCTAGGTAGCATCTTGTGGAAGTTGCGGGCAGGAAATGACAGGAAGGGGAGGGGTTGGATTAGGAAGCAGAGTAGCTTTGCTTTGCTCTGCTCTGTCCACTCTAGCATCATCTCTCCTCTTCTGTTTCCTGCAAGATACAGGAAGGATGGAGAGGACACGGGGAAATGACAGGATGCAGATGCCTCTCAGGTAACCTGCATATTTGATTAACCTACATAGCCTATTCCCCAATGCATAACGGATAATGGGGTTTTTACTGTACTAGTTATCCTTTAATGTTATTTAAATAATAAAATAATAGACATTGCCATTGAGATAGTATCTTCTTCACACAGATCACACAGCATGCCACACTCCATGATGTTAACTTTATCTTGAAAGCAATGTCCATCATGGCAAGGGTTAGAAAACTGGGAATCCATCAGTTTTAGCAGCAGTTCTGCCATTGCTTCTCTGTGTGATTCGGGCAACCTATTTTACCTCTCATGTATTTGCTTACTGAACTGCAACTGGACAAAAAGAATTCCTTTAATTGTAAACTTTCTGTGAGGCAG
Source organism: Rhinatrema bivittatum (assembly GCF_901001135.1). Classification (NCBI taxonomy): domain Eukaryota; kingdom Metazoa; phylum Chordata; class Amphibia; order Gymnophiona; family Rhinatrematidae; genus Rhinatrema; species Rhinatrema bivittatum. The sequence continues at coordinate 76,363,004 of NC_042616.1, forward strand.
GGGATGGGCTGTATTGTATAGCTCCTTGTGCATTGATGAAACTCAAAAACAAAATATGTATAGATATTGCCAAATGAATGAAAACGTTTTCTGACAATGGGATGTAAAACTTTTGGAGATCAGTTATGATATGATAAAAAAATACGTGGAAATATATTAATTCTGCTGGGTATAGTCATTTGGTTTAAAATCCAAATCATATAAAATTATAATCCAAAAAAATAGATACATTATCAAATGGCAATCCATTAAAAACAAAATTTATTAAAAGAAACATTGCAAGAAAGTTCCCAGAATTGATGCAATGTGGTAATGGCATGCCAATCACCCCAGGGAATAAAGTCTCAGATTGACCAATATTAAAAGTGATGAGATTTATCTTGAGAGCCATGGTATATCCAGTCTTTTTAATAGGTAACAAGAAGGATTTTTTTTTGTTTGCTTAACCTTATTAGCAATAGAATCTTTAATAAGTTTTCTCTTTGGATTACTGATAAAGGCGGATGATTGCCTACGATGGGCTTCTAACTTTCTTTTCCATCAGATCCTGTTGCTTCCTGCATTGTATCCACATATTCAAGCAAAGCCGGAATGGCCTCTCCAGCCCAGGCAACTGATTTTGGAGATTCTGAGTTTCCAACGCTGCCTAACATCTGAAAATTTACTTAAATCTAGTCAGCTGCAGCGTATACATCATATAGATAGTTAGACTTAAGCCAGCTTTCTCTGTGCACAGGGATAGATGTGGAATTTAAAATCAGTGGTAGCTAGGTAAATCCTCACCACCAATCATCACCACCACTTCCTCGACCCAACAGTTCCAAGGATGTCCACATTTTGAGTAGCTAAATAAGCCACCGAGTAAAGACAGCAATATTTGCCACTCAGAAGTGGAACATTTTCTAAACTGTATATCTAGCCACCCAATCCCATAGTTAGGCAGCTAGATTGTTTAGAAAATGGACCCCCAATGCCTTTAGTTGTCATTTCTTATGTCAAGGAAAAGGGCTAATACTCTGCATATCAGATTACCCATGCAATAACATAAAATGGACTCAGTGAGGTCAGTATTCAAAATTTTCAGCTAAAGCTAACCAAATAGGTTTACAGCTGAAAAGTTCCCTAAATTAGCAGGCCAAAATTTGATTGCTAGAATTAGTAAAGTTGGGTTTCCCAGATAAAGTTAGCCATTAGCACTGAAAATCAGTTATCTGGTTAAGTAAAAAAAAAAACAACTGTCTAGTGCCAATCCCCCTCCCACCAGGCTGATATTGGAATGAACTCAGTACACTTTTGTTACATATTGAAGGGGAAGATGGGAGCAAGATATCCTTAGACTTTTTAAAATCGGGGGGTAGAAAAATCAGGCACCACATTGCATTTTTTTTAATAATTATATCAATGGGACAGACATTGGAGCAATCTTGCAGGGACACTTTAAAAAAAACAAAACGTATTATCCTGGAGGGAGGGGATCTTGTGCCAGACAGAAGCTGTGATTTTATGGCCAACCAGAGTTACCTGGGTTATTTTGTCCAGTCAATGCTGAATATCAGTGCTGACCAACCAAAGTTTAACCATGACCTAGGAGTGCTCCTAAACTGCAATTTTCCTAAATAAAATGTTTGCCAGTCAGTGGCAGGGGTGGGGCGGAAGAGAGAAATGTCAATGTTTTCAATGTCCGGCTAACTCCCAAAATTAACCAAACCTTTTAAATATCAGTCCCAATGTAAAACATGCTACTTACCCCAATAGACAGAGTAATAGGGCCTCTGATTATCCACCAAGAGGGTGAGCCTTCATTATCATCCCAGCATCTGTAAAAGCACAATTATCCTAATTTAGTTACACATTTATGTTTTAGTGAAGTGCTGCAAGGAGGCGATACTGCATTTTGGAAAAACTAGTGTGGCCCATATGCCACAAAATGTATAGGATTCTCTATTTCTAAAAAAGGTGCATGGAAAAGTGGATATTTTCCCCTCATGGGGCGTCTGAACATGTTCCCCAGGATGTGGAGAGTGCAAAAGGTTACATTGGAAGTAGAGTAAGAAAGTTCCAATGCTTACAGGTCATCTTTTGGTCAGAGGACGTTACCTGCCCTTCCTGACGGACAGCGGGGGCACGGCCCTCATGGACTCGGTCAGTGAGCAAAAGTAATAAAAACCCTGACTCTACTGAGTCTGGGACTGCTCCAGATTGGAAGGGATCTGTCATCCTCTCCCAGGGTAACAGAAGGGAATGGCAAAGAGTGGGGCAGAGATTTTCTCCCCAAATCTCAGGAAGCCTGAAGGAAAAGAACTAAAGTGTGCAATACTATTTGAAAATCTGAAGAAACCTGGGCTTGCTTAACTGTGGTGGGGCCCGGTTTGGACCAGGACTCAAACTACACAAGCAGGGGCTTGCTGCAGGCAGGGCTGGGAGGATTCCTGTCTGCTACATCAGAGGGAGTCCTTCCTAGAGCTGAAGAAGACTCTGAGAGTAACTGCTTTAATAATGGAAAGAAAAAGAGGGCCAGGATAGGCCCGATCAGATACTGAGGGAAGGGAAGAAACAAAGGAGTGACTGTTGCTAACAGAAGAAAGGATGTGAGTGAGAAGCAAGAAGCATTTTTCTATGTTTTGAGGAGGGAATCTCTGTGATTTTGTTTACTTATGACTCCTGGTGTTTGTCAGCACGTTTTGTTCTGAGGGCTCTGCAGTAAATTATCTTTATGTTGGAGCACAACTATTGACTGGACCCTTGGTTTCTTTATCTGGAGTGACCTTGGCCCAGTGCTGGCCCTGCAGGTTATCCTGCCCCCCGGCTTACAGTCCCCGAGACTTGATCCCCCACCTTGGGAGCGTGACCCCAGTGCTCCCCAAGGCAGGGAGGTTGACCCAGAGTGGAACAGGGGTTACACTAGGCTTAATATGACTTCTAACATATCTGTTATTCTCTGCTACCACTGCAAACGTTTAAACTGTGAATTAAACGATGTATTGCAAAGTTGTCTAACAAATAACAGGACTTGCACCTAAATAGTCTTAATTTGAACCAGGAATTGCCAGAGTTCAAATCTCCAAAGACTGGAAAACTGTGAGTTGTGGGTTTTACTACATAAGCTTGTACGTTAGTTGCCCAAAAAGAAAAGTACGGCAACTAGAGATCTCTCAGTTTTGTTTTTTACTTCATTTATAGTATTTTTGGTTCTTTAGCACAATTTTATTTATTTTACTACAGAGAATGTTATGTTTGCAAACTGATCTTCTGGTTCCGTATTCATTTGCCTATATATATATATATATATATATATATATATATATATATATATGTGTGTGTGAAGTATTCTGCTGTTTCTAAGCGTATCGTATTCATTTAGTAAAGTTTTATTGAAATATATTCGTTCAGGGTAATTTTCAAGGGAAAATGTTAATGTAACATATGTAGCAATTTTCAAAAGCCCATTTACTCACGTTAAGTGCACTTAATGCAGGCAAATCCTACTGACAATTCAATAGAATATATGGTAGCAATTTTCAAAGGTTCCAATATACTCAGTGTTAGAGCTTGGTCAGTAGCTCTAACAGAGGCAGCGCTGAAAATGTAAGCTTGAATGTAAATTTATGCTTCCAGCAGTGCCTCTGTTAGAGCAGCGCTGAATTCACTGGGAGGTGGAAGTGGGTCCCTTGCTCCTGGCAGGGAAATTTAAGGTAGCGCGGGGGAGGGGGGGGAAGGGGGAGAGGGGGAGGAGTGGTATGGGGAAGGTCAGGGGGTTGCCAGCACAACATATCAACACTGCAGATGGGTGGGGGGGGGGAAGGATCAACCCGATCTTAATAACTTTATCCTCCATTGCCTCAGATACAAATCTAAGACCTCATTTACTAAGCATTTTTCCCATAGACTCACAATGTGAGAAAAACCTTAGTAAATCAGGCCCATAGACTGTAAGCCCTCTGGGGATAGGGAAATGCATACAGTACCTGAACATAATCCATTTTGAAGCACCGAAAAGCAGAATATAAAACAAAATAAATGAAATGAAATGAAAATAACAGGAATAGTTTGCAAAAACCAGGCCAGGGGTCTGGCCTACAAATCCAGGGACTTTTACAGTATTATGAGACGTTTGAGGGGTGCAGGAAGCACAGCCCAATATGGCCATGTATGATGTTTTGGGATGGCTGGACCGCCGGGCCTTATATATCTTTTAAAGATATCTTGTTATGTAACAAGTTATCTGGTCACACAAAGCTAGATAACTTACAAATTTACCCGGCTATGTTCAAATATATGGGCCAATGCAGTAAAGTGCGCTCAGGCCAAGTGCACCGTTAGCCCCCGGATGGCCGCACGTTTTCGGCACGCTGTTTTTATCCCTTATACAGTAAGGGGTAATAGCATGTGGAAAACGCAGGGCCAACCCCCCCGAAACTGATGGGCCTATTAGTTATTCCCGCGCGATACAAAAAGTAAAATGTGCAGCCAAGTTGCACATTTTACTTTCAGAAATTAATGCCTGCCAAAGGCAGGAGTTAATTTCGGCTGGCACCGGGAAAGTGTACAGAAAAGCAGATATTAAGTCGGAAGCCCCAAAAATAAAAAAAAATAAAAAATAAAAAAATTGTAAATTTGCCCATGGCCCGCGGGTTGGAAGATGGATGCTCAATTTTGCCCACATCCGTTTTCCGAACCTGTGGCTTTCAGCGGGTTCGAGAACCGACGCTGGTTAAATTGAGCGTCGGCTGTCAAACCCGCTGACAGCCGCCGCTTCTGTCAAAAAGGAGATGCTAGGGACTCTTTAGTGTTCCTAGCGCCGTCTTTTACCACGGGCCCTCATTTGCATATTGTTTCTTCCTGAATCGCGCACCCAGGATAGTGGCCTGAGTGTGCGTTGAGAGAGCCGGCACTCACCGGCTCTCCCGAGGGTTTTTCTGTATCGTCCCGATAGCCAGTTAGGTTCTTATTTTATCCAGCCACATGTAGCTGAATAGCTTTCATATTGGTTAATATATTCCTGCTGAATCTATGAGACAAGTTTTCCGGCTATCTAAATATGACACCCACAATTTGTATCTGCTTCAATGCAGGTAAAAAGTTTATGGTTACAAAAGGACCCATATTCTGCACTCACCCACATTTTCAAAGGGAAACTCTACAAGGAGCACACTTTGGTACTGTCCTGTCCTAAAAAATGCCAAGGCAAAATACGAATTTCTGTGAATTCAGAAAGTTAGTGAGCTAGGGAACATCACATGGTGGTGCAAGAAGCAGACAGGCAGATGACAGATAGTTAAACTGGGAAACTGGAAACACAAGGCAGAAATAAGTGCATGGAGAGATACTCGAGCAGAGAGAAACTCATGAAAATCAGACATTAAGGAAGAGGAATAACACGGCAAAGCACAGTTAGGGAGAAAAGATTAATGAGCCAATTCATTAAAATACAAGCTGATACGTTTTTAGGGTTGAGGCACTAAATTTTGTTAGCATTCTTACTAAAATTGCTTTTAATATTCTATTCATTAAGATAAAGATATGCAGAGTATGCAATCACTAAAAAAGTGACATGGTTTAGTAACACCCCTGCTAAAGTTCATCATGCATGCAAGAGGATGTACATTAAAACTGAGAATTTCAGAGGCAGGAGTGATGCCCAATCGCTCCTGCCCACTATCTGTGCCAGTTAATATGTGGGCTATGCCATGCAGGGCCGGTGGGAGCTTTAGGCAGACTAGGCTGCTGCCTATGGTATAGGAAGTGGGCAGAGTGGCAACGGCAGATGAGAGGGTACCATTTTTTATAAGAGCAGAGAGGCTAAGGATATGACAGGGAGCTGGAAGTATGGTGGTCCGGGTTTTGTGCAGTTCAGAGAATCGGAGACGTCACCACCTAGGATGGTTGCAGACCCTTGTACTGCCACTGGTGCCACAGCTCCACTAGCTCCCATTATTTACTCTGCACAGGTGCTTGAGCCAAATAGCATGAGCGTATTGGAAATAGCACATGGTAATGCTATTACCCATGACCACTCGCTATTCCTATTAGCATGAACTAATTGTAATTAGTCCGCACTATTTGTCATTAATGTAGGCTATTGGCCTACAGTGCCTGTGCAGAGTGGCCAGCAAACATATATACTGGATGGACAAAAACACTACAGGAACCAACTGCAGGCAACTGTATATATATTAGGGATGTGAATCGTGTGATCGATCGTCTTAACGATCGATTTTGACTGGGGGGGGAGGGAAATCTGATCGTCATGTTTTGGTTTTTTAAAAAATCGTAAAAAATCGTAAATCGGGGGAGGGCGGGAAAACCGGCACACCAAAACAACCCTAAAACCCACTCCGACCCTTTAAAACAAATCCCCCACCCTCCAGAACCCCCCCAAAATGTTTTAAATTACCTGGGGTCCAGTGGGGGGGTCCCGGCACGATCTCCCGCTCTCGGGCCACGGCTGCGTTAATAGAAATGGCGCCGGTGGCCCTTTGCCCTTACCATATGACAGGGCAAAGGTAGCACCGGCGCCATTTTGGTTCCTGTCACCCGACGTCACGAGTGCAGGAGATCGCTCCCGGACCACGCCCACGGGTACTTGATCCCTTAGAGCAGGGAGACTCAGTGGTATTGACTCAGTATGGAGAGCTCCGGTGTGGAGGACTACCGGTTTGGTACAACAGGTAACATCGCCCAGTAAAGGCTCTCTGTGAATAGACGATAGGAGTAATGGAATCTTCAAAGTGGTGAGGGAAATCCTCAAATGTTCCACAAGTCATCGTAGAATAAAATTACCTCCTGCCCCTGAGTCCACCAGGGCAAGGATTTGGAATTCCAGCGGTCCGCAGATCAGAGAGACAGGGAGAGAGAGCAGAGGAGAGGACGTAGTAAGGCCTAAGAAAAGTCCTCCCGCAGGACTTAGGCCCATCCATTTCCCGGACAGATGGGACATGTTTGGACTGCATGACCAGTTTGTCCACAATACATGCACCAACCATTCCTCTTCCGAAGTCTTCTCTCTTTGGATGTCAGGTGACTGCGACCAAGTTGCATCGGTTCTTCACCACTGGCAACAGGCATTACAGGAACCATCCTGAGTGCAGGCTTAGCACAAACTTCTTTCTGAACAGGTCCTTTACCAGGCTTGAGTTCTTGCACCTTATCATGAAGCCAGTGATCAATTCTAGTAGCTAAGGCCACTAGCTCATCCAGCAAGTCAGATGTCTCACGTGCGGCTAGCTCGTCCTTCAAGCGGGAATCCAAACCTCTGAAGAAGAGGGTTTTAAGGCATCTAGGGTCCCAAAATAATTCGGTAGCAAGAGTCTTGAACTCTATAGCAAAATCAGCCAGTGGTCGGTTGCCTTGCTTCAGGTCCACCAAAGCAAAACCAGCAACAGTGTGTCGGGCAGGATCATCAAAAACGGATTTGAACAAGTCCATAAATCCGTCAATATCCTGGAGTATCGGATCTTTGCGTTCCCAAAGCGCAGAAGCCCAAGACAAGGCCCTTCCATCAAGATAAGATAGAATGTAAGTAGTCTTGGCGTAGGCTGTAGGGAAGTGAGAGGGCTGTAATGCAAAATGCATGCAGCACTGGTTTAAGAAGCCTCTAGTTCTTTGAATCTCCCCAGAGAAACGAACTGGAACAGCAAGAGGCACAGTAGTCTTTACAGTTACTTCAGGTAACTGACCTTCATTACTGGAAGTAGAGCCTTGATTCTTCTGTGCGTGCAGCTAATGAAACACAGTAGTGAGTTTCTTCAATGTGTCTTGTTGTTCAGCAATGCGCAGGGCCAGGCCTGGGATGGCCTGCAAGGCATTGAGCTGAGCTGAATCCATGGAGTTAGCAATCTGTTATGGTTATTGATGTTTGGATGGATCCTTGGACACTGTGGCAACTGACAACGCCCACGGGGGGCAGTCCCGTGAGGGACCACAGTGTCAGGCTAGACTCTGGAAACACAAACACAGATTGAATCTTTATTTAAACAGTTTTGGAAACCACCAGAGGTGGCAGTAGTGAGTAGTAGCTGTTGAGCCTGGCTGGGCGAGTATCCCACAGGACGCTGGAACAGCGAATCCTCTGCTTGGCTGTGCTGTTGTGGAAAGAGACTGAGAGTTATGAGTACACAGTGAGAAATATACAGAGTCCCCGGTAGAATAAGTGAAGCTCTGAGACAGGGAGAGCAGGCCCTCGAGGAGCGAGTACCTGATCCCTTAGAGCAGGGAGACTCAGTGGTATTGTACTCACACAGCGAGTCCACTAGACAAGAGGTCTGGCACTGGAACAGAGGGCAGGCCCTCGAGGAGCGAGTACCTGGTTCCAGGGAAGCAGTACTGTGGAATAGATGGTAGTTATACTCACAGATGGAAACTGTTAGTGAAGTCTTCCATATAGAAAGGTTTGTAGATGCAGGCAGCGAGTCAGGGAACATGGGCCCTCGAGGTGCGAGTACCGGTTTCCTGATAGCATCTGAAAGAAGCAGAAGAGGCCCCCGAGGAGTGGGTGCTGCATTAGCAATAAGAGTTCCAAATAATGCTGGAGTGGCAGAGTAGCTTCGGTACGGAGAGCGAATCCCATCCATAGAGTTACCGTTGCTAACTCGATGAGCTAGCAAATAATGTAGGCTTAAATATCCGGGCAGCGTGATGTCATCTCAGGGGGCCACCCCCTGAGGTCCGCACCAACGAGGAAACAAAGATGAGGGCGAAGTGCGTGTGTGCGCCCTATGATACCTTGGAAGAGCATGGCGGGAAGCAGCACCAAAGCCGGTCCGGGGACGCCGGAGAGGTCAGCAGACAGACGCCGTGGCAGCCAGTAGTTCAAGGTGAGCAGGAGGAGCCACAAGAAGAGTGAGGTAGGTGGGGCTAAGCCATCACAGACCGATGGTCGCAACACCTGTATTGTTATGGAGTTGTCAAGGGTTGTTTGATATTTTTTGATGGCGCTTTCCAGCAGGTATAATTTCTCTTGGGTGTGTTTTTGATCTTGACCTCCACTCTCAAATTCAAAAAAAAACTTAAAACCTGGTTGTTCCAGCAAGCTTACCCCATGTCACCTCCCCCCCTTATAAAAAATTCCCTAGCAGCAATTGAGTAACATATCAACACTTCATTCCTGTTACCTCCTCCTCCGAATTTTGACTAAGAATGCTTTATGAACGCTGGATCCTGTACATTGTTATTATATTATAGTTGTAGTTATTAATTTTTTGTTATGCTTCTCAGTATTATCCATACTTCCTGTTAATTATATTCGTCTGTTACTTGTAAGGGCTCTGCCCAAAAGTTATTTGTTTTATGTAAACCGATACGATGTGCGAACGGCTATCGGTATAGAAGAGACTTTAAATAAATAAATAAAATAAATATCATAAGAACATAAGAACATGCCATACTGGGTCAGACCAGGGTCCATCAAGCCCAGCATCCTGTTTCCAAAAGTGGCCAATCCAGGCCATAAGAACCTGGCAAATACCCAAAACTAAGTCTATTCCATGTTATCGTTGCTAGTAATAGCAGTGGCTATTTTCTAAGTCAACTTAATTAAAAGCAGGTAATGGACTTCTCCTCCAAGAACTTATCCAATCCTTTTTTAAACACAGCTATACTAACTGCACTAATCACATCCTCTGGCAACAAATTCCAGAGTTTAATTGTGCGTTGAGGGAAAAAGAACTTTCTCCGATTAGTTTTAAATGTGCCATATGCTAACTTCATGGAGTGCCCCCTAGTCTTTCTAAATAACCGATTCACATCTACCCATTCTAGACCTCTCATGATTTTAAACACCTCTATCATATCCCCCCTCAGCCATCTCTTCTCCAAGCTGAAAAGTCCTAACCTCTTTAGTTTTTCCTCATAGGGGAGCTGTTTCATTTCCCTTATCATTTTGGTTGCCCTTCTCTGTACCTTCTCCATCGCAACTATATCTTTTTTGAGATGCAGCGACCAGAATTGTACACAGTATTCATGGTGCAGTCTCACTATGGAGCGATACAGAGGCATTATGACATTGTTTTATTCACCATTCCCTTCCTAATAATTCCCAACATTCTGTTTGCTTTTTTTGACTGCCGCAGCACACTGAACCTTCAGGTTTTATTTCTTTATATAGCTGCTGGAAGTGCCAGTCGATATTTTTCCCTTTTGGGTTGCTAGTTCTGCTTTGATTTTGGGTTTAAGTTCCTTCCTCATATCCCAGAAAAGAATCATCTATTGCTTCCTCTATTTCAGAGTATTTTTTTTTCATGTGTTCAAATATTTTCTGTTTTAAGGTTGCTTTGTAATTTCTAAAATTGTGAAAGTAGGTGCTTCGTAAATCTTCTCTAAGGGGCTGTCTGTTTTTTTGTTAGAGAGTTGTCTTATAATTTTGTTTTAAGTTTTTACATTCCTTATCAAACCAAGCAGTCTTTGATGTGTTTTGTTTGATCTCTTTTTTAAATTCTGGTTTGGTGATTAATGATTCCCCTTCTATTCTGTGGAAAATTGTATTTATATCAACTGCTTGATCTGTGTCTTGTGTGTAACTGTAGTTCCCTTTTCTTCTTTTATCATCTACCATGTTTTAGGGCAAATTTACCTTGTGCCCAAATGAGCAGGATACAATTTGCTATTCTTTGACCACTAGATGTCACCAAAAGAGCAGCACTGGCTCATTTTCCACCTTGGGCTTTCAACGGGCACAATGTGATTGTTACTATATGATAACTATTACTGTAGACCTCATTGTTACTCACTCCTTGTCTTCAAACTTTGACCTTGCTATTGCCCAGACTGTGATAAAAAAGGTTGGAGAACCTGTGAAACATTAAAATACACGCTGGTGTCATTTCAGAAAAATGGAAAAAGAAACATTCTATCATTGCAGACAAGTAAAAATGCAATGCTAAGCAGAAAGAAATTGACAGCATATGGGCAGTCTGTTTTGGCTAGACTCCACAACCTGGAACTAGACAGAAGTGCACGGAACATGCTCACTCTGTGACATCAGCACCATCTAAGGGCAGGAAGCCAAAATCACTTGCCACCACTTCAAGTCACCCCTCAGCCTCAACCTTAAAATATGCCTTAATACACTTATACAGCCTAGGTATTGTGGAGGGCATGGAGGTGTGAAAACATGCATATATAAAAAAAACAAACCATGAAAAGCCTTATAAATGTGAACACTTAATGATGAAGTATTGAATACGCTAACTTCTTAAAAGGCAAACTTGTTCCCATCTATGCAATCTGTTACGCTTGGGCTTTGTTCTGGTGTTGTGAACACCACCCGGAAGGGTGGCTCCAGGTGGAGAGAGACAGGGATGGCTGGAAACAGTGTCTGGGTCCAGGCTGGGTCAGGGCAGGCGGCAAGTAGCAGTGTCAAAGTCCAGGCTGGGTCAGGGCAGGCGGCAAGTAGCAGTGTCTGGGTCCAGGCTGGGTCAGGGCAGGCGGCAAGTAGCAGTGTCTGGGTCCAGGCTGGGTCAGGGCAGGCGGCAAGTAGCAGTGTCAAAGTCCAGGCTGGGTCAGGGCAGGCGGCAGGTAGCAGTGTCCGGGTCCAGGCTGGGTCAGGGCAGGCAGCAGGTAGCAGTGTCAGAGTCCAGGCTGGGTCAGGGCAGGCGGCAGATAACAGTGTCAGAGTCCAGGCTGGGTCAGGGCACCTAGTAGTAAGACAAAGAGCCTGAAGGCCACACACACACGTACGGCAGAGCAGAGAGCCCGAAGGCCACACACACACACGCATGGCAGGGCAGAGGGCCCGAAGGCCACACACACACACGCATGGCAGGGCAGAGGGCCCGTAGGCCTCACACAGACACAGGGCAGAGTCCGAAGGCCTCACACACACACACACGGCAGTGAAGAGGGCCTGTAGGCCACACACGGACACAGGGCAGAGGGCCTGAAGGCCACACACGGACACACAGCAGAGCAGAGAGCCCGAAGGCCTCACACACACACACACGGCAGGGAAGAGGGCCCGTAGGCCACACACGGACACAAGGCAGAGGGTCTGAAGGCCACACACACACACACGGCAGAGCAGAGGGCCCAAAGGACCGCACGTGCAGTAAGCAAGGCAAGGCAGGGCAGGCCAGAAGGCCCGAAGACCATACACAGCACAAGGTAAGGCAAAGCAGGGTAGAAGGCCCGAAGGTACACACAGCGCAAGGCAAGGTAAAGCAAGGTAGAAGGCCCGAAGGCCGCGCAAGGCAAGGCAAAGCAGGGTCCAAGGACCACACGCACAGCAAGCAAGGAAGGCTAGAGCAGGGAGCCCAGGCGAGCTCGATGCCGAAGCACCGAGGGAACTGTCAGACAGGGTTATAAAGGGAAGACCAGAACATAGAGTGAACAAGGGAGATGGACTGGGCCTGTCAGGAGAGCCAGCTCTAGAGGGACCCCTGGTGGTGAGGCGGTTGCACAGCAGCCATAGCCGTAACACAATCAACCTTCTCCATAATTCACTGACAGCTAAGCTTCCCATTAAGGCACAGCAATGATAGCTCAGATGGCAAAGGACATCTTTCCCTTACATTGCTCAACTCCTCCACATCTGACAATAGAGCAAGACAGGCTGGAAAGGGCGGGAAATGCAGCCTCATATGGTTCACCAAAAGCCTCCTTCTCACTTCTTCCTTTTTTTTTTTTTTTTTGCTCTGTAGAGGGATTTATATTGATGTAAGCTGTGTAGACATCCATGGTACACAGAAAGGACTTGACACACTTGAACCCAGAAGATAGTGCTGTCACTTGCTGTACCTTCCATAAAGCAGCTCCTTACTGTCAGGATATGTTCCTACTGCATTAACTTTTCTATGGTAGATGTGGCTTTTTTTTTAATGGCACTTAACAGTACACTACAAATGCTAAAACAACATAATATTCAATGTTATATACTGCCTTCTTCATTAAAAGGACACCCAGTGCTGCTTCTCGGTAACTGATTGATAAAGAGGATAGAGCACAGTCACTCCACCATGTCACACTTGGCTAGCATTTATGCAGCTTGTCCTCCCAGACGTTTACTGGGACACAAGGTCCTCCTGTCCACTTCATTCACATTAAATCATGTTTGCAAGCTGCACAGATCATGGGCAAAGTTGCATACATCAGTTAGAGCTATAGAAATGATTAGATTAAATAAAAGACTTGGGTGCAAAGTTTTGCGTTTTCACATATTGTTGATATGTCCAATTTGTGATGGGAAGTTGAGGGTTTGCTGTGAGTACAAATCTTCTCTGACCTTTACTAAGTTGTCAGAAACATGGGCACTGAGAAACCTTGGCTCCCCTCTAACACTCCCTTCCCCAGACAAAATCATCACCAAATGGATTTAAACAAGGCCATACTTTATTGGCTACAAAACATAACCATGACCCGAGCCCAATATACAGAGTCAACCTTAATACCCCACAAACTACCAACCCCCCCCCCCCCCCCCCAACACTGCACTCTGCAGCTGCAGGGAGGAGTCTTCCATATCCCGGCAGTGACCACCAACAGCCAACTCTGGCATTCAAAGCTGCTCCAGTGGACCATCACCACACCTAAGACCTCTCTGCCTCATCCCTGCAGAATAGATGGTGACCAGACTGCACAGCCACTGCTAGGGATGTGCAGCAGGGATGGATTTGTCCCATTCGGTATTCGTATTTGTCGGGACCCAAATCTGTTGCATCCGTTCTTGGTGGACCCCGATCATTCATTAGTTACATATGTATTAGTTTCCCAAAAAAAAACAACCCTATCCCAACCCTTTAAATTTAATTAACTACAACCCCCCACCCTCCTGACTCCCCCCCCCCCCCCCACCCAGACTTGTCAAAAGTCCCAGGTGGTCCAGCAGGGGTCCTGGAGCAATCTCCTGCACTCGGGCCATCGGCTGCCGGTATTAAAAAATGGCGCCGATAGCCTTTGCCCTTACTATGTCACAGGGGCTACTGGTGCCATTGGTTGGCCCCTGACACATGGTAGGAGCAATTGTCAGCCGGCGCCATCTTCTGCTCCTACCATGAGACGGGGCCGACTAATGGTACCGGTAGCCCCTGTGACATAGTAAGGGCAAAGGCTATCGGCACCATTTTTGAATACTGGCAGCCGATGGCCTGAGTGCAGGAGATCGCTCCAGGACCCCCGCTGGACCACCAGGGACTTTTGGCAAGTCTTGGGGGGTCAGGAGGGTGGGGGTTTATTCGTTAGTAATACGTTGTATTCGTGGGAGTTCGCCATACGTTTCATGACCTCCATGAATACAACAAATATGGCATATACGTTGCGGATTGCCAATATGTTGCAAATGAATGCACACCCCTAGCCACTGCCTCTCGATAATATCCTCCCTACTCCCCCACTTCCCCAGTACATGAATAGAGCCATTTTCTCAACATGTGAACAAATGAGTTATACATGCAGATCACCAGAACTTGGGTCACCTGCCACTGCGATCTTACAGCCAGAAACCAAAATACAAAAGAAAGAGGGAGAGAGGGAAAAAGAAGCCAAGATAGAGGAGAATGAGAAAGGCCAGGTGGAGAAGGAGGTGATACCCATTAAAAGGAGAATGGAAACCTTCCACCCAGCCCATACCCCCGTGCGATACAACCAATCAGAAGTCACTCAGACCCTTGCTTGGTTTAAAATTCTATGAGGACAAACTAGAAATAGAAGAAAGAAGGGAGGAGATGGGGGGTGACAACCATGCCCTGTCACCTCACTACATCTCCCTTCCCCTCCCTCCAAAGGTGAAAGAAGGGGAGTCAGTTAGCATGGAAGGAAGCTCAGCCCATTGCTGTATTAATGGTGGCAGACCGGGACCTGGCCCGCCCTGCCTATTACTTATAATGCAGTTTTTTGTATTTTCAGACTGACTGAGGACCAGCTTTGACCTAGAACCAGTGGAATGTTATTGGAACATATTCTAGAAACAGAGAAATATGATGGCAGAAAAAAAACCTAATGACCCACTTATTCTGCCCATTCCTACGACTTATGTAGCCATTACAACTCATACCACTCCCTCAGAGATCCCCTGTATTTATTCTATGCTTTCCTGAATGTGTTTCCACCACCTCCACAGGGAGGCCATCCATGCATCCACTACTCTCTCTGTAAAGAAATATTTCCTCCGATAATCCTGAATATACTCTCTTTCACTGTCAACCCATGACCCCTTGTTTTAGAAAGAGGATAGCCTCCTATGCATGGAAACCTTTGTGAAATTTGGATGTCTTTATCATATTTATTTATTTATTTATTTATTTGGCATTTTTCTATACCGATATTCTTGTAAACAAGTTACAAATCATCTCAGTTTATCTCCCCTATCTCACCTTTCCTCTAGGGTATACATGTTTAAATCTTTCAGTCTATCCCCATATGCTTTAGAACAAAAATCTGATCATTTTAGTAGCCACTCTCTGGAACGACTTCATCCTGTTTATATCCTTTTGAAGGTGCGGTCTCCAGAATTTTACACAGTATTCCAAATGAGATCTCATCAGACACTGACACAGGCAATATCACTTCCATTCCTCTCCTTATGCAGCCAAGCATCTTTCTGGCTTTTGCTGTCACTTTGTCCACTAATTTGGCCACCTTAATATTATCAGATACATTCATCTCAGATCCCACCCTTCTTTTGTGCTTAGAAGAATTTCACTTGAAATACTGTACCTCACCCTCGGTTCTTTGCAACGTAAATGCACTACTCTGCATTTTTTAGCATTAAATCATAGCTGCCAGTCTCTAATACATTCCTTGAGCTTCACTAGATCCCTCCTGTTTTCCACACCTTTCTTGGTGTTTGGGTGGTTGCCAGGTTCTTGTGGCCTGGTTTTGGCCTCTGTTGGACCCAGCATGGCAATTTCTCATGTTCTTATATCCTCCCAAACACACTGTTCTGAAAATTGATTGAGCTTTATCTCACTTCCAATCTTATTTGTGTTCATTTTATGTGGGCCTGCCTGAGGCCTTTCTACTGTGAACACTACTTATTGGACAATACTTGACCACCAACAACCTGCTGACACCAGCCTTTTTTGGTTTCTGGGGACTTATAGCTTGCTGATTCAAATCTGGTCATCATTTCTTTCAGTACCACTGTGTGTTTAATTCTGTCTCTGACATAGTTCCAGAGATCCCAGCCAATCTTTAACATACTGTCACTTTCCAGCCACCAGGGATCCTCTACTTACCCCTTGCTATTTTAAAATTCTGTTATTGGTTTCTCTTCACCTCTTCCACTGAGAGTCCGTTCTATGCATCTATAACCCTTTCTAAGAAGAAATATTTTCTGATGTTGCTCTCAAGTCTACCCCCTCCCTCCCGGCGCTTGATCATTACAACACCTACATGTTTTTCATATAACTATTGAAAATATAGAAAAGATTGTTTCTATTTGGAACCCAATAGTTTGTGTGAAGGGTAGTGGGTGTGTGAGCCCTTTGTGGTGAGGCATAGTTGATTCAGCCTCAAGGGCGAACCCATGAGGCCTACACCGGCAGCTGGCAAATGCGCCTTGTAGCGAGACAGTCTGGAGCTTCACCTTTATCAGCCACCTCCTCCGCAGGTTGAGCCCTTGGGTTCTAGTGGCCAGGAGGACTTAGGTGGGTCCTTAAGGTGGTGAAGATTACTAAAGTCCAGAAGCACACTGGGGTCAGGATAGGCAACAAACTAACAGTCAGAGACTGGCCAAAGTTTGGGCAGGCAGCTAGCAAGAGTAGACAGGTCCAGGCTAGGGGGGGTCAGGTTCAGGCAGCAGTCAATCGTGGTCAGGTCCAAGCAAGAGGTCAAAATCCAGAGAGTCAGGCCAAAGGTGGACAAAGGCACATTGAAGACACTGGACAAGACAAATAGGCTAAGGCAAGGCTGAACAAGTGAGCTGGATGAGGAAAGCAGGAGAAGACATGATTGGAGGAGGCAAGGCTGGACAAGGCAAGATAACAAGAACACAAAACCACAGGAACCAGGAAAGCAGAACCCCAGGAACTAGAACAACATGCACTGCAAAGCAGGAGACCCATTACTGAGGCATCGGTGGACGCTCCAAAGGAGCCTTAAGTACAAAGAAGCCAGTGATATCATCACAGAGCGATGCGGCTGAGTTTCCGCTGTGGGCCCTTTAAAGGTCTGGCCGTCGGGTGCATGAGCGGTGTTATGACTGTGTCCCTTGCTGAGGTCAGTTGCATCGGGGCACTGGCAGCGTTCCTGCCGCGAACAAGTGCTGGTGGTATCAAGGAGGAAAGCGAGGCGGCTCGCGGAAAGGCCCTGTGAGCTGCGCTTTGTATCACTATGATATTACATGGATTATCTATGATTACAAATTAATCATTTATTTCAGTTATCCTGTGATACTTACCCCACCCAAATAGGACGAGCCACCAAAAGTATCTTCTCCCATGAGGAAATGAGGAGACCAGCAAAGAGTTCAGGTACAGAGCTTCTACCAATAGCCATATGAAATTAGTCATGGTGAAGTAGTGCCAGAGCACAACTGATACCTTACATCCAGTCTAACAGGGAAAAAAAAGAGAGATTGTATATCACTGTGAGAGATGCAAAATCTGCATTATGGGGTCAATTTTCATTTGCTTGCATTGGTGCAAAATATACCGCTATTTTTGTACACACATACGGGCCGATACAGAGAACTTCGCGGGTGAGTGGGCAAGCGCCCGCTCTCCCAGGGCACGCCCAGGCCACTCTCCTGGGCGTGCCATCCAGTAAATAAATTTATGTAAATGATGGCCCGCGGTAAAAGGAGGCGCTAGGGACACTAGCACGTCCCTAGCGCCTCCCTTTTGACAGAAGTGGCAGCTGTCAGCGGGTTTGACAGCCAACGCTCAATTTTTCTGGCGTCGGTTCTCGAGCCCGCTGATAGCCACAGGTTTGGAAACCAGATGCTGGCAAAATTGAGCGTCTGTCTTCCAACCCGCGGGCCGCAGGCAGATTTAAAATTTTTTTTTTTATTATTTAAAATTTTTTTTTTACTTTTGGGCCTCTTACTTAATATCGCTATGATATTAAGTCGGAGGTTGTACAGAAAAACAGTTTTTTCTGCTTTTCTGTACACTTTCCCGGTGCTGCTGCACATTTTGCTTTCTGTATCGCGCAGGAATGAATAATAGGTCCATCAACATGCATTTGCATGTTGCAGGCGCTATTAGTTTCCGGGGGGTTGGCCGCGCATTTTCGCGTGCTATTACCCTTTACTATATAAGGGGTAAAAATAGCACGTTGAAAACGCACGGCCAAACGCGGGCTATCAGTGCGCCGGAGCACACTTTACTGTATCGGCCTGGTACTTTGTAGCAAGTTTTCAAATACTAACTACCCACCTACCCCGGGTCGGGTCTTGGTGTGCCAGCAGCCCGCTGGCGCGCGCGGATTTACGTCTGCCTCCGGTAGACGTAAATCCATGGATAAAGGTAGGGGGGGTTTAGATAGGGCCGGGGGGATGGGTTAGGTAGGGGAAGGGAGGGGAAGGTGAGGGGAGGGCGAAAGAGAGTTCCCTCCGAGGCCGCTCCGATTTCGGAGCGGCCTCGGAGGGAACGGAGGCAGGCTGCGCGGCTCGGCGCACGCAGGCTGCCCAAAATCGGCAGCCTTGTGCGCGCCGATCCCGGATTTTATAAGATACGCGTGGCTATGTGCGTATCTTATAAAATCCAGTGTACTTTTGTTTGCGCCTGGTGCGCGAACAAAAGTACGCAATCACGCTTTTTTTAAAATCTACCCCAGAATTTTTTTCATAATTATAGGCATTGCATGGCTATTATTTCATATTCAATTAAGCAGTGAAATAAATAAAGCAGTCAAACAAATAAAAAGTAAAAAACCTAAGTTAATGAATGAGATACTGTATGTCAGCGTTGTAAAAATGAATTTCATAAATACTTACTGTTGAAAGGCTGCAATGTTCAGTTTCGTCAATACTGAAGAGAAAATCATCCTTAATGAAAACAGCAATTGCTTTCAGGATAAAGGTGATAAACAACTGGATATGGATATAATTTCTGGGACAGTGAAGTCTCCTGTTAAAAAAAATACTGATAAATTTTAAAAAAGACATGCACGGCTGCTGAAGTGCCCTTATTGTTTAACTTCATGCTGCTTCAGTCTAGAACATACTGCATTGTGACAAGTGAACTGGTTTGAAATTAGAATCAGTTTGACGTGAACTGGAAAGTGCACATCAGTCTTAGTTTATGTTTAGATTCCATTTTAAATTGCCATTAATGCAGAGACTCGTAACATCGTATATACCAACTAGAATGCTGCGACCATGAAGTATAATTCCTGCAATAAAGACAGCATGACTTCAGAGAACCGGGAAGAAGGTGTATCTCCTGATGATTGCCATGGTCTGAAAGACTGCTTTCTTTTTCCTTAGTCAGTTAAAACACGCCTTGTTTTGTAAGGCTTTTCAGATGGAGCAGAATAGATTTCCTTCTGCTTCCCCCCCCCCCCCCCCCGCCCCAAAAAGAAAATGGGAGGTGAGGTGGGATTAGGCTATGATATATTTTGATGATAACACAGTAACTTAGTAATGACAGCAGATAAAGACCAAATGGTCCATCCAGTCTACCCAGCAGATTGCTCATGGAAGTAACTGCCTCATTGTGCGGGTTACCCCCATGCCTTCTGTGTACTTTTATTGTAAGTGGAGTTAATATAGTTGATTGTAATTGTATTTTAATATATGATTTTTTACTTCTGTTTTGACGTATGCCTGTAAATTGCTTTGATATGTTATGAAGTGATCAGTAAATGTAAGTAAAACGAATCTGTTTCAAGATTCATGAAAAGTTTTATGAACCTTAGTAATTTATTTTTTAGGAGATTCATTGACATTTTTAGAATAGAACATAAAAAAAAGGAATTTTTATCTAAAGCCAGGAGAACTAGGTAAGAAATGTGTCAAATCACTTTTTTCTCTCCTGGCACTAAAAAGATTTGATAGGCTGGACTGAATGTCATGCATGCAGAACTGAGTTGGATCAGAGCCACCTCACCCATCCCTACTAGAATACAAGCTCTTAAAACTTCAGGCAATGCATGTTGGTATGGGAGTATAAGTGAAGGAATAGTTGCAGGCCTAGCAAACTTGCTCATAGTGGTTAATGGGAAAATGGTAAGCCCGGGTCACCTGAGGGGAAGCATATACTCAATCTTCTGTCAGCGACTGACAGAAGATTGAGTATATTGCTTTGGAAGTGACTTGAAGATATGATACTAAAATCAATTGAGTAAAGGACTGAAAGACACCCTTGAATTATAAACAGACCTTTCACTATTCCCTTGACTTTTGTTTATGGACAGCTGTAGATATCTGTGATTAATTTTTCACTGCTGATCCTTAAACTGTAGCTAGCACCATGGAACCCAACCTTATACCAAATCCACAGCATTGCTACAGACTGCCAGAAGTTTCTAAAGGACAACATTGTACAATGCAATTTTATTATTCTTAAAATGAATGTAGCCCAAAGTACTTTACTGTCATTGTGGAAATTAAAATATAAAATAAGGGTTATATTTTTAAAGTTATGGCAAGTTTTCTCAATGTGAAATCATATTGCCCATGATTCTATAACCCTCAGGCTTCAAGGTATAGCGTTATTCTATCTATCAGTAGTGCTTCCCTTATAGAAACATAGAAACATGGAAACCATGGTGGCAAAAAAAGATCATATGGCCCATCCAGTCTGCCCATCCATCCAATTAACTTAGCATTATAATTCTCATCACTTCTTTAGAGATCCCCTGTATTTATCCCATGCTTTCTTGAACTCAACCAGTTCCACTGGAAGGCTATTCCACACATCCGCCACTCTTTCTATAAAGAAATAATTCTTAAGCTTACTCCTGAGTATACCCCCTTTCATGACATCTTGATCTAGAGTCTTCTTTCAATTGAAAAAGGCTCACCTCCTGTGCATGAGATCCTTTGTGATATTTGAATATCTCTATCATTTCTCCCCTATCTCACCTTTCCTCTAGGGTATACATATTTATATATTTATTAATTTATTTATCGAGTTTTATATACCGTCATTCAGTTTTTTGCCATCATAACGATTTACAATTTTTGATGCAAAAAGTTGATGCATGCATTATAGTATACATTAAGATCAGAGGTATCATATACATTAGTCTCAGAAGTACTGTTATCGTAGAAATGAGGTTAGTTATATAGTTATGCATTTATAATGGTAGTTAAACAGTTACCAATGGTTGCTAGGGTCGATAAGGATAGGGTTCAAATGGAGAGGATAGGGGTAACAGAGTCATAGGGTCATAGGGTTCATCTGGAAGGGTGGTAAGTTACTAGGTACGTGTGTAAGGGGCGCACACGGAGGGTCTAGTGAATTGGGATTTGGAAATTGTAGTATTCAGTGGTTGTTTTGGTAGACTTTAGTGAAAAGCCAGGTTTTTATCTCTTTTTTGAAGGTTTTTAGGTTTGGTTGAGTTCTTAATTCGGTTGGAAGTGCATTCCAAAGTTTGGGGTTTCTTATGGTGATGGCTCTTTCACGCGTTGAGGTTAGTTGTGTGGTTTGAGTAGTATGTAAGTCTATCCTCATATGCTTTAAAATGAAGACCACTAACCATTATAGTAACTACGCTCTTGATCAACTCCATCCTGTTTATATCCTTTTGAAGGTGCGGTCCCTAGAATTGTATACAGTATTCCAAGTGAGGTCTCTCTAGGAAGCTATACAGGGGCAATATCTTGTCCCTTTTTCTGCTGAACATTTCTCTCCTTATGCAGCCAAGCATCTTTCTGGCTCTTACCATCACTTTTTCCACCTGTTTGACCACCTTAAAATCATCAAATACAATTACCTCCAGATCCTGATCTTCTTTTGTGCTTAGAATAATTTCACCTCCAATACTGTACCTTTTTCTTAGGTTTTTGCATCCAAAATGCATTACTCTGCATTTTATAGCATTAAATCTTAGCTGCCAGACCTTAGATCATTCCTTGAGCTTTGCTAGATCCTTCCTCATGTTTTCCACTCTTTCCTGACTGTCCACCCTATCATTTTGGTATCATCGGCAAAAAGACAAACCTTTCCCGGCAATCCCAAAAATGTTGAAAAGAACCAATCCAAGGACCAATCCCTGAGGCACATCGCTAGTAACAACTTCTTCCTCAGAGAAAACTCCATTTTCCAATACCCTTTGTCGCCTCCCACTCAGCCAGTTTCTAACCCAGTCAGTCACCCCAGGATCCATACCAAGGGTGCACGATTTATTTATAAGTCTTCTGTGCGGAACTGAGTCAAAGGCCTTGCTGAAATCCAAGTACACTACATCTAAAGCTCTTCCTTAATCCAAATGTCTGGTCACCCAATCAAATAGATCAATCAGATTCATCAAACAATATTTACCTCTAGTAAAACCATGTTGCTTCGAATCTTGTAATCTATTGGATTTGAAAAATTGCACTATGATCTGTTTTAACAGAAATTCCATTAGTTTGCTCACCACAGAGTTCCGACTAACTGGCCTGTAGTTCCCAGCCTTCTTCTTACTTCCACTTTTATGAATAGGAACCACATCTGCCCTTTTCCAGTCTTCTGGAACTACTCCATACTCTAAAGAAACATTGAAAAGGTCAGCCATTGGAGCTGACAGGACATCTCTAAATTCCCTTAGTACCCTCGGATAAATCCCATCCGGCCCCATCGCCTTATCTACTTTGTTTAGTTAGGTCCTCATGAATACACTGCTCTGAAAATCAATTGAGGTTTACCTCACTACCAGTCTTATTTGTGTTCATTTTGGACCAGATTTTAAAAGGGTTACGCGCGCTGGGCCTATTTTAAAAAGGTCCGGCGACGCGTGTAAAGCTCTGGGACGCGTGTACGTCCCGGGGTTTTACAAAAGGGATGGTCCGGGGGTGGGGCAGGGTGGTCTGGGGGCGGGGTAGGGCCAGAGGCCTTCGACAGAGCGGCCATTGCCACTGTGTCAGAGGATCGCATGCCGGCAGGCTGCCGGCACGTGCAACTTGCGCCTGTCCAGAGGCAGGCACAAAAGGTAAAATACAAATTTTGGGGGGTGTTAGAGTAGGGCAAGGGGGAGGAAAGGTTAGGGGGAGGAAAGGTTAGGGGAAGGGGTGGGAAGGTCAGGTTAGGGGGAAGGGAACGGGGGAAGGCAGCGCGGCTCGGCGCACATGAAGTGCAAAATTGTGCACCCCCTTGCGCGCGCCGACCCTGGATTTTATAATTTCCACACGCAGGTGTGCGTAAGTTATAAAATCGGGTGTACATTTGCATGCGACGGGTAGCGCGTGCACATGTACACCCGCACGCAACCTTTTAAAATCTATCCCTTTATGTGGTATTGCTCTAGGCCCTTCCATAGTGAACACCAAACAAAAATATTTGTTAAGCAACTTTGCTTTTTCCTCATCGCCATATTCCTCCCTTTCATCTTTGAGTCTTACAGTGCCACTGTTGTACTTCCTTCCATCACTAACATATCTGAAAAAGTCTTATCCCCATGTTTTACTGCATTTGCTATTTTTTCTTCTATGTGAATTTTCACATTCCTGACTACTTTCCCAGCTTCTCTTAATTTTTTCAGATATTGTGGCCTGTCTTCCTCTTTCTGCAATCTCTTGTAGTTTATGAATGCTAACCATTTCTCTCTTACCTTTTCAGCTACTTCTTTAGAACATCATAACGGTCACTTTTTCTACTTGCTTTTTTTCACATTCTTAACAAAAATATTAGTTTTCCTTATGATATTTCCTTTTAGTTTGCCTATTGCCATTCTCTTCCCATATATTTTCCCATCCAGCTAACAACTCCTTGAGGTACTCCCCATTTCGAGAAAGTTAGTTTTCCTGAAGGTTAGAACCCTCGTCTTAGAATGAACCTTCATCTCTTACATCCTAATATTGAGCCACTGGCTCCCAGATGATCACCCACTACATCAAAAATACTGTCCCCACTGGTAAGCACCAGGGCCAGTATCACCCCCTCCTGTGTGGGTTCCATGACCATTTGACAGAACAGTTCTCCTTGCAGAGAATGCAGGATCTCCCTGCTTCTAGAAGATACTGCAGTTGGGAAGTCCCAATCAACATCTGGAAGATTAAAATCCCCTAGCAGCAGCACCTCCCCTTTCACATAATCCTGTGAATATCTTCCATTAAATCCCTGTCCATCTCCTCTGTCTGTGAAGGAGCTCTGATTATTATACCAATATAAATAGATGCTCCATTCCCCCTTTCGAGATTAACCCACAGTGACTGCTCCTTTTCTCTTCCACCACTTATGTGTTTCACTCCCTCCTTGTTCCCACTCCTATGGAGGAGCTGTTTTACACCTGCTTTTCTCCATTCCCATGGAACCTTTCTTGCCTCAAGTGATGTCAGCACGCATTGTTTAATTTGAATTGTGCTGGGTTTTTTTTAATATGCTACCTCCTTAGTATATGGTAATGTATTCATGCCAAGTCTTTTATGTCATTATCTTTTGATTTTGATCCATTACCCTCTCCATCTAGTGTGAATATTAAGTGAAAGTATTTGTTTAAAATATCTGCTAAATTCTGAATCTCCTTTTAATTGCCCTTTCTGACTCTCTTTATTTCTCCTGGTTATTTTGCCTATCCTGTTCCTCCTCCTGTGTCTGTTTGTGCCTCCTAAATGTTGTTCTCTTTGCTCTTGCTTTTTCTACATCTTCTTTAGTGAAACCATAATGGTATTATCATTCTCTGCCCCTTGCTGATATATTTGACACAATTATTATTTTGCCAATGTCTAATCATACTTACATGCAAAATCATGGGTGCTTCAAAACTTCTAATTAATTACAATAGTTTTAATTCAGATTTTAAACATCTAATGCAACCTTTTGAAAATTCAAATCATGTTAGTGATAAGAATGAGTAAAACTCAAATCAAATTACTCAGAATAGCGACAGATTTTCAAAAGATTGAAGATAACTTTGAGTGTCATTCAGGGCAGGAGAAATTTTCATTAGCTTGGGAAGTTTTCAGCTATGTAGATACTTTTGTCCACACCAGGGTGCAAGCCAATTTTCAAATGAAAACTTCCTGCAAGGTCCGCAAATACAAAAGTACCCAAGGACTTTACACCTGCAATTTATGCAGGGTGGGTCTCCCAGGAAAAGTGTGCAGTGGGATTTTAAAATCAAATCCCCACAGGTACTTTCATTCCCCAACCACTCCCTATTCCTGAGAACGCTTCAGCTCTTTCTGAAATGATGAGCCTACTTTCACCGCCATTCAGGGAGGATAATTTTCAAAACACCATTTTGCGCAGGTAAACATCTTTGCCAACGTAAACAAACTTTAAAAATTTCCCTTTGAAATCCCAACTTTATTTAATATTTGCAGATACTGAATCATTTTGGCAATGCTAGAATTATGCAGAATTAAGGCAGTACCAATTGTGTTCGTTGTACAGCACATCTGCTGTTGTTTTATATGGCTTACAAGTGCTGTTCTGGAGTATATCAGTATATCCAAAATTCTGTGTTGTGCTTGGCGGCTAATGGCCTCCTGAGAGCCGCCACACTCACCTCCTGGCTAGGCTGGGCTCTGACGCTCCCCAATGCCAGGGCCAACTCTTGAGGCAGCGCGACTCTGCTCCTTGCTCCTCCAACTACGCCGGCCCAGCTCGTCTTCCTGCTGTGTGGTGGGAAGCCACACCTGGTCTCCTTCCAAGGCTGCTGCTTGCTGGGCTTCCTGCTGAGTGCATGCTATTTAAAGGGCCAGCAGAGAGAATCCACCAGAGGCGATGACCTCACAGCCTCCTCTCTATATAAGGCCATCCTGGAAGTTCTTCCAGGGCCTCAGCAATAGGTCCACTATGTCCTGGTAGAGAGAGTTGCTACTGCAATGATCCTGCTCCTGGTTCCTGTGTTCCCGTCTGTTCTCCTTCCTGGTCAGTCTTCAGCAGCTCTTCTCCCAGCCTTCAGTGCCCTCTGCTCCTGCCTGTGTCTTCCTGCCTCCTCTCTGCTCCTTGTTTCCTCTTGGATGGATCTCGGTGTTGAACTTGGCTTGAACTCTGACTCTGCTTCTTCTCCGCCTGCCTCCGACTAGTGCCTGGACACTGACCATGATTGTTCTCAACCTGCCTCCAACCTCTGCTGGGCCACTGACTCTTTAAGAACTCTGCCTGCCCTGACCATAAGCCTGAACCTGGCCTGGCTGCTTCTTCATTGTGCTGGCCTTCTTTATGGATCTCCGCCACCTCAGAGGCCTACACCCAAGACCAGTCAACCCAGCACCCAAGGGCTCAACCTAAGGGGAACATGGGCTGGTTTTGGTGTAGCTCCAGTTGGGCCTCTGCTCCCACCAGCTCCACCTGCCAACAGTGGAGACTTGTGGGGATCCTCCCTGTAGGTAGCGCCACTTTCCCCCTGCAACAATCCTTCAAGCGACCTTATTTACAGAAATAGTATTCTGTATCTGTGGGCTCTCATTTATGTTTTTTGAATAACACAATAATACCTGTAGATACATGCCAAGTTAGAACAGTAGGAAGTGTTTTGCATATAACATTCCAAACTGTGTGTACTGTACAGTAATGGCCAATAACGAATTACTTAAAAAAGGGTATGTTTTAGTTACATAGTAAATGATGGCAAATAAAGACTAAAATGGTTCATCCAATCTGCCCAGCATGGTGTTTTAATTTTTAAATGCTGCTCCATGCAGGTTAACTCCATGCATTCTGTTTAGGGTTGTAACTGCCGCTCTGTGCAGGTTAACCGTGTGTCTTCTTGGAGGCACAATGCTGCCCTTTTGCTGATGTTTTGGGGCTGAAATGCTGCTTTATGTAACTACTTCAACATCCATCTGGATTGCAGAGAAGTTCATCTAAATGATACAGCAATCACATGAAATTAAACTGAGAACTTATGCTATTATTCTGGCCAGAATATAGTAGGGAATTTTGTTATTTTTCTTGAACTGAAATGAACTGAGATATAGCTAGGGTAATGGTGTTCTGTTATAGCTTACAAAAAGCTAATTTCCTTAATTTTCTAATGCTAACAAATTTTTCTTTTACTATAATGCTGTGTGCTTCTGTTTTTTATAGCATATAAGAATCCAAATGTTTTATGTAAATATTCATGTGCTGATTTTGTTTAAATTATTTGCAATAGTTGTACATTGTAAATTTATTTCAAGTTGTTTTTACTTTCTGCTCCAGACTCTTCTCTCCACCCCAGAAGAACATTTAGTTGTGTGGGTGTGCTACACAAGCTCATTCTAAAAAACAGTTGAGAGCTGAAGTTATTTAAATGGCCCCTCCCATGGGTGGGGGTTTACTATTAATTTATAGTTAAACCCCATGAGGTCCATTTTCAGCAGTATAGGAAGCAGGTAAACTATCTGAGTACAGTTACCCAGATATCTTTATTCATATATTCATGGCATGCATCAAATCATGAATTCCACTGAATATCCCCAGATAAGTTATCTGGCAAAGTAATATGATTGATGTATTTGTCCACGTAAATGCACAGAAATTAAAGATCTTGTAAGAATGGAAAATTGGGCATCCAAATGGCAGATGAAATTTAATGTGGATGTGCAAGGTGATGCATATAGGGAAAAATAATCCATGCTATAGTTACACGATGTTAGTTTCCATAATAGAAGCTACCATCCAAGAAAGAGATCTAGGCATCATAAATATATTGAAATCGTCCGGTGCTTTTCAATATATATATAAATGATCTGGAAAGGAATATGACAAGTGAGGTTATCAAATTTGCAGATGATACAAAATTATTTAGAGTAGTTAAATCACAAGCAGACTGTGATACATTGCAGGAGGACCTTGCAAGACTTGAAGATTGGGCAAGTGCAAGGTGTTGCATAAAGGGAAAAATAACCGTTGCTGTAGTTACACGATGTTAGGTTCCATATTGGGAGCTACCACCCAGGAAAAAGATCTAGGCATCATAGTGGATGGTACTTTGGAATCGTCAGCTCAGTGTGCTGCAGCAGTCAAAAAAGCAAACAGAATGTTAGGAATTATTAGAAAGGGAATGGTGAATAAAATGGAAAATGTCATAATGCCTCTGTGTTGCTCCATGGTGAGACCACACCTTGAATACTGTGTACAATTCTAGTCGCCGCATTTCAAAAAAGATATAGTTGCAATTGAGAAGGTACAGAGAAGGGTAACCAAAATGATAAAGGGGATGGAATAGCTCCCCCATGAGGAAAGACTAAAGAGGATAGGACTCTTCAGCTTGGAGAAGAGACGGTTGAGGGGGGATATGATAGAGGTGTTTAAAATCATGAGAGGTCTAGAATGGGTAAATGTGAATTGGTCATTTAATCTTTCAGATAATAGAAGGACTAGGGGGCACTCCATGAAATTAGCATGTAGAACATTTAAAACTAATTGGAGAAAGTTCTTTTTTACTCAATGCACAATTAAACTCTGGAGTATGTTGCCAGGGGATGTGGTTAGTGCAGTAAGGGGTAGATTTTAAAAGGTTGTGCACGTGCGTCTATGTGTGCACGCTACTCGGCGCACGCACATGGACGCCTGATTTTATAACATGTGCTCGCAGGTGCGCGCATTTAAAAAATCAGGGGTCAGTGTGCACAAGGGGTGCACAACTGTGCAACTTGCACGAGCCGACGCCTGCAGCCTTCCCCTTTTCCCTCCCGTTCCCTCAGAGGGAACCTCCCTTCCCCTTCACCTAACCCTCCCACCCCCTAGCCCTATCCTAACCCCCCCCCCCCCCCCCCCCCCCCCCCCCCCCCCCCCCCGATCTTTATATCTTTATTTTACCTGTTGCGCATGGCTCCAGGCAGGTGCAAGTTGTGCGCGCTGGCATGTGATCCTCCGACACAGCGGCAAATGGACGCTGTGCCACGCCCCGCCCCTTTTTTGAAGCTCCAGGACATACACACATCGCCAGGCCATTCTAAAATAGTCCCAGGGGTCATAACCCCTCCTACGAGCGTAAATCTAATCCCTGGCCTAGGCCGAGGCACAGAGTATGGAACTGGCCTCTGGGTCGGGTCATGGTGTCGGGCCTGAGTCTGGGCTAAGGCAGTGGCATCGGGATCCAGACTCGAGGTGGGCTGTGGCGTTGGGCCTGGGTCCAGGCACCAGGCTAGGCCAAGGTCTAGGTGTTAGGCCTAGGGTTAGGTCATAGCCTTGGCCTACACAAGCCTGAGGCTTCGGGCCTAGCACTAGGCTGAAGCCTTGGCCTTGCATAGGCCGAGGCCATGGCAATCTGCCACAACCTTGGCCTACGCAAGGCCGAGGCTTCAGCCTAGTCCGGGAGGGTGGATCCCTATATGACCAAGTAAGTAGGAGCCGGTGGGGATGTTGGTCCCAGCATTTTTGCGGTAGGGTAGAAGGGAGGTTTTTGGGCATTTTGTTTTTTCGTTTTCTTTAATTGCTTGATTTGTTTTTTTCACATGAATGAAACGAATCAAGCAATCCACGAACCAAAATTTGTGGGGGGAAAAACTCCCGAAAACAAGCCAAAAAACGAAAACAAATTTTTTTCCCTGCACATCCCTACTAGCCCCAGAGCAGCCCTGAAGGTTTTAATTAGATGTGTGCCCTAAAGGAATCACCTCTCCCAGACAAGGAGTTACATATTCTTTACGACACCAAAGACAAACACAGTCACTGTCTTATTTCCCTCACTTTAGTGTACACTATGGATACTCCAATATGAAATCAATTGTAATGCTACAGCTATTGCTCCCAAGGGTTCACTACATTTAATTCATTGGAAGACAACAATGTTCTCTGTATTCATATTCATGTGAATTTTCAAGGGAGTTTTACATGTAAATGTAACACTGTATTGTAGCAATTTTCAAAAGCCATGTACTCTCAAGATAATTCTCTCCATCTTCCTTTTGAAAATGTATTTTAGTAGTAATTTTGAAAAACTAAAACAAAAAACTTTCAATCATTTCTGTATGAAAGCTAAACTCTGCTATTATTATTATTCTTAAGATGCATCTTCTCTTTCTTCTAATTACAAACTTACCTTAATATGATTAAAACAATGACAGCAATGGTGAGAGAAATGATAGACATACTGTATCCAACTGTGTAGATGATCTTTACAGTAGAAAAGTAGGATTGCTGCTAAATAAAGCACAATATATTAATCAATAGTGCAAATAAAAACAGTTTGCTTAATTCATATATTTAGAACCATATAATATCACATCCATAGGTATAGAAATCACAGCTTATATAACATCAGTCCACTGTCTATCCACATGTTAATGGAAGAGACTGAGAAAGACATTGCAATTGGTTTGGGGGAGGGATGGAGGAGAAACATTGAAACATTTAGGGGCGGATTTTAAGAGCCCTGCTCGCGTAAATCCGCCCGGATTTACGCGAGCAGGGCTTGCGCGCCGGTGCGCCTATTTTACATAGGCCTGCCGGCACGCGCAGAGCTTCGGGACTCGCGTAAGTCCCGGGGTTTTCCGAGGGGGGTGTGTCGGGGGCGGGGCCGAGCGGCGCGCCGTTTTCGGGGCGGGACGCGGCGTTTCGGGGGCAGGCCCGGGGGCATGGTTTCAGCCCGGGGCGGTCCGGGGGCGTGGCCGCACCCTCCGGAACCGCCCCGGGTTGCATCTAGGCGCGCCAGCGGCCCGCTGGGATTTACTTCTCCCTCTGGGAGGCGTAAATCCCCCAACAAAGGTAGGGGGGGGTTTAGACAGGGCCAGGGGGGTGGGTTAGGTAGAGGAAGGGAGGGGAAGGTGAGAGGAGGGCGTTAGCGAATTCCCTCCGAGGCCGCTCCGATTTCGGAGTGGCCTCGGAGGGAATGGAGGCAGGCTGCGCGGCTCGGCGCGCGCCGGCTACACGAAATCGGTAGCCTTGCACGCGCCGATCCAGGATTTTAGCAGATACGCGCGGCTACGCGCGTATCTACTAAAATCCAGCGTACTTTTGTTTGCGCCTGATGTGCCTACAAAAGTACGCGAGGGCGCCCTTTTTGAAAATCTACCCCTTAGCGTTTAGCGTTTTTTTTCTATACCGGCATTCAAGATAAAAATCACATCATGCTGGTTTACATTTAACAGGGGGAGTAAAATGAAAATAAATTAAAAAAATGTAACAAGTGAAGAGAAACTCTGAAGTTACAATAAAACAAAGATGTTCAAAACTGGGTGAAGAAGGAAAGTCTAAAGGAATTTAACAGAAAGAGCAATTATTTGTTCTGAGTGTCTGACTGTGGTTGTCGTTGAATTGAGATTCAGTTGAGGTCTATAACATGAGATATAGTACCTTAAAAAGTATGCAATATGAATAATAATGAAGGAAATTTACTGGCAGATATAAAAGGAGATCTCTCAGGCTCATTTTGAACTAGGTTTGCTTTGTTATTGAGTGGTTGGAAGAGCATTAAGAGCCAAGTGTAATTAGTAGTTTTTCTTTTGACACAGAATGAGCAAAGTCCCATACTGTATCTGAGAAGGACAGAATCTGAATTTAAGAAAGCATGCAACAAGCACAGAGGATCTCTGAGGGAGTGGGAGAGACTGTAGAGCAGAGCAGTGGGAGTGGATGGGCACTGGGCAGACAAGATAGGCCATATGATCTTTTTCTGCAAACACGCTTCTATGTTCATATGAAAAATGACTTACTCCACCTGCAGGGAACATCCATCTCATGATTTCAAGACCATCATTCTATGCTATATAACTGCAGTGGGCAGACTAGTCAATTTTGCTACTCTTGCTACTATCTATATAGTATAATGGAGTCATATACATTTTGAATGAATGCCAAAAGTATAACAAATGATGCCATTTTCGGCTTGTACAAATCATACCAACCAAAAATAGGCCACAGATGAATATAGAAAAAAATGTTCCTGCATGTTGGTATTAATTTAGTAAAAAAAAAAAAGTCTCAGTCTAGTCCCATATCCAGGGCCCAGGCCCTGGATATGGGACTAGACTGAGACTTCTGAAGCAGGATCCTGGTCCCTGAAGCCAAGGCCTAGGCTTGGGGCCAAAGCCGTGGCCTGGCTAATGCTGAGTTTCATCACTCAGGCTCAAGACTAAGCCTGACACCAGGTCCTGGGCCTAGGGCCTAAGTCTAGGCCTAGGTCAAATG
Source organism: Rhinatrema bivittatum (assembly GCF_901001135.1). Taxonomy (NCBI): domain Eukaryota; kingdom Metazoa; phylum Chordata; class Amphibia; order Gymnophiona; family Rhinatrematidae; genus Rhinatrema; species Rhinatrema bivittatum. Next base: position 76,395,082 of record NC_042616.1, read on the forward strand.
CCGGAGTCCAGCTGAGGCCAAGTTCTGGGCCTAGACCAAGGAATAGGACTGAAGGCTTGGTCCCAGTCACCAAGACCTAGACCCAGGTCTGTTGTCAGCACCTTGTCAAGGCTGGTTCCTAATTTCCAAGGCCTGGGCCTGGGCTCGATGCTGTACCTTCCCTGGGTCGTGTCTACCAAACCATGGGCCTAGGTATAAGCATGGACCCAACTGAAACCATATCCATTTGCAGAGGTCTTGAGCCTCAGCCTAGGCCTAGACCCAATGTAAGGATACAGTCTGAGGTCAGGTCCTGGTCACCAAAGCCCAGGCCTAGCCCCAAGGCCTAGGTCTTGGTCCGATGCCAGGCCCAGCTAAGGCTGGATCATATTTGTTGAGGCCTGGCCCTGATGCTTGTACAGTTGAGGACAGGTCCCAGTTGCCGAGCCATGGGTGTAGGGTGTAGGGCTTAGGCCTAGGCCTGGCCTGATCTGGGGCCTGGCTGAGGCCTGGTACTTGCTTTCAAGCCCAGTCCTGGGTTTAGGCCTGATGCCAGGTCCCAGTCTAACACCTGGTCCTGGTTGCCAAGGCCCAGGTTTAGGCCTGAGGCCTAAGTCCAAAGGTATGATTCCAAGGTCCAGACAAGATCAGGTCCTGTCACCAGATCCTTACCCTAAGCTAGGCCCAGGTCCAAGGCCTGGGAGTAGGCTTTCCAATGTCTTCTTTTATTGTTCCAGTGACTACAAATGATGTCCACCAGAAAACATGCTGCATTGACATTACTGTGGCATGTTCCTCCAGCACTATTTTATTTCTCAGATCAAAAAATAAGACATCAGAAGGTGTACTCTAGGGCATTCTGGCTTAGACCACAGGCCTGGGCTGAAGCTAGCCTAGCCTCAGGCCCTGGCATCAGGCCCGGGCTTTGGTCTGAGCCTGGGCCCTGTAGATGGGACCTGACCTTGGCTGAGCCCTGATATCCAGCCCAGGCCTAGGCCTTGGACCTAGGCTTGGGCCTTGGTGACCAGGATCCAGTCTCAGGCAGGGCCCCAGGGTGAGTCTCAAGTCTAGGCATAAGCAGTATCCCTGGGCTTCTGCGATCGAGCTCTGGCTTTTGACCTGGGCCTAGTCTTAGGTTTCTGGTTTTTTTGGGGGTTTTTTTTTACAGTAAAGTCAATGAGCCTTTTTCCATTGACTTCAATTGAAATAAACAAATGGAAATAAACAATGACCATGAAACCATCAAATCAAAACAAATGTTTCAAGGCTGCACAGCCCTAGGATTCAATTAGATATAGTTAGGGTGATAATTTTTAGGGGTTTGGTTTTTTTTTCAGAGGAAGCATATCTTGACTGTCTTCTGATTTTCACGTTGTTTGAGTTAATGCAACCATGGAGCTTGTTTTATTTGGATGGGAGTTTCCTTCCACCCTCCCAGTCCATTTTGTATTTTTAAATTTGGTTATTTAAGTTCTGAGTACCCATTAACTACGCACGCTATTGCTGCTTTAATATCAGGTAAAGGTTCCCTTCAAGAAAGAGATATCTGAGATCATCAGGATCTGAGGAGAAGGAAGACTTTCAGCCATCCAGAGGAGAAGAAGGAGGGGAGAGAGGAGTTGGAATGGATCCCCTACAGAGCCAAGAAAAATCTGCTGGAGATTTGGAGAAGAGGAAAAACAGGTGTATAATTCTGGTTCAGAAAGGGAGTAGAGGAGTCTGATTGTTGCCATTCAGGTGCTCTGAGAAATCTAAAGACCTCAAATGAGACACTACATGAATGAGAGATGATAAATGATGGGGTAACATGAGTTTCATTTTTAACTTTGGGAGAGCAAAAATCAATTTTCCCTATGTCAATCGGATGGGAAAAACATCAGATTGAAAACTGATTGAATTGGCTTTACCATCTTAAACATTAAATAAGACTTTGAGAAATCACAAATGTATGCAGAAGCACTTATAACACTGATAAGTGAACTACACAGCTGTAGAGAATAATTTCATTCATTTTAAACATCTCAGTAAAAGTAATGTTGGAAACTAAATCAGCTTTAAATGTGTTTTGATTGCACAATGATTTTAATGCTTATCCAGGCTGTGATCATCACTGCAGTATACAAAATGTTAAACTAGGACTAATGTTGTAATGCTTGGGCTTGCCATTTATTTTGCCAACTCATTCTCCAGGCCCATCTTCTATCAGGCAGTGTGTCAGAGTGTCTGAGTCCTGAGGCCCTCGAGGATGTGTACTTCAAATCAGGTGGCCAGTGGTGCGCCACCACCAGCACACCAAAGCCACACACCAAAGGAGCACTGTTTTGGTCATATTGCCATGGCAAAGAAAAGGAAGGGGAAAACGTTGCCTTCTTCAGCGGCCTCTACTCCAGTGAGGTGACCTCTCGATAGCCATTTAATTCAGCCTGCTATTCAGCCTAGAGTAGTGCTGGTGAACCTTCAGGTGAGGTTTCCCTCAGATAGCACCCCTACCCTTCCCCTCCCCCCTTAGGGAATAATGAGGTATTGGACCGTGTTTTGGATACCATGGAAAGTATAAGGTCAGTTGATGTAGGACAGCCTTCTCAGGCTACCAATATGTCTGCACTCCTGAAGAGGATAATCATCAGTGATGTGATTGTTCCTGGTGGGTTTACCCCAGGAGTTGCTAGTATCAAGATGGGGGTTCCTATTCTAGCTCTGGTTACTCCACCGATTGGACCAAGTGACTTAGGAACTAGAGAAGGTGATTACACTTAAGGATATATGGAGAGTGGTAACCAGGACAGAGTCTTCTCTTGCTAACAATGTGGGTCAATTATGTTCTTTTACCACAGGAATAGCTGTTAAGTTGCTGGATCTGGACACTAAGATTAATGGCCTTGGAAAACAAATGTGCTTGATATGATAACCAATGTACATTCATCTTTAATTGCTAATGTGAAGGTATGTTTAATTCTACATAGCAAATTGAAAACTTTTGAAAATAATATTAGAGCAGGTACTAGGTTAAGGGCATCTGGAGGGCATAACTGGGAGGAGTTTAAATAGCCGGCTAAGTTAACTGGCTAATTCTGATATTCAGAGTTATTTGGATAAGTTAGCCGGCTAAGTGGTCAGCCCATAGACCTGTCCCAAAGTTAATTGGTTAAGGTTAACTAGTTAACTTTAAGATAGCCAGCTATATTTAATATGCCTCTAAACTTAGCCAATAAATTTATCTGGCTAACTTTGCTATCCAGAATGTGGCTGAATGTGGACTTCTTAGATATTTAGCCCACTTTCCAAATAATGTTCAAGACAGTTTATAGTGTTATTATTAATTCAGATAAAATGTAAAGTTAGGAATTCTTATACATCCATTAGGATTTGCTAACTTGCATTCCTGATTTTTTAATGCATATTTTTACTTTCAGTACATAAAGTTGGGAACATTTTATTTTGTTGATATTTAGCTTGAATAGTGAATGCAACAGACAATGTCACAAATTAGGTTACAAGTAAGAAATGCAGTACATTTCTTAAAAAGAAAAAACATGGTGGTTTGGGCAAGCTGTACCTTGAAGTTACTGGTAGAACTTTCAATTTTGCATGAACATTTGGAGACAATTTCTTTATATTTCTCAGTAATACACTGTATTTCTATGCAAATGGAAATAACCATTTGCATATTGGGTATGTTGGTTTGTTTCTTTATTTTTATTTTAGATTATTTAACTCACGCCTTTTCATTGTAACTCAAGGCAAGTTACATTGAGATATAGTAGAAATTTTCCCTGTCCCCAGAAAACAGCATTGGTTGGTAGAATCCTGGAGGAGGCCTCGCATGTAGTCCTGCACTAGAAAATCCACTCTGTGATCAGCTAAAATGAGATATTTGATGATATAGGGGTACATTTTCAAAAGTACGCGCAGGCATCCATGTGCACACTGTTCCCAGCGCGCACACATTGACACACCAATTTTATAACATGAGCGCATCATAATGAGCATGTTATAAAATCTGATACCCGCGCACACATGCACGCCTGATTTTATATTGGTGCACGCATCTATGTGCGGGTGCCCACTCGCACGCAAAGAGAAAATCGTCTTTAAAAGTGCGCAGCAACGCAATCGGGCCTTCCCCAGTTCCCTCCTAGTCCTCTCCAATAAAGGAGTGGACTGGGAGTGATCTTCTCTAACCACCTAGGTACCCTTCCTCCCTTTTCCCCTCTCCCCCCAACCCCTAATCTCCACCTAACTAATCTAATTTTTAAAATTATTTGCTCTCAGGACATATAAAAAACTGTGTTTACTTTTTCCTGCTTACCTCTTCAACTTCAGCTGGTATGTCATTGTTCACTGGACAGGCAATGTGATATGGTGGGAAAGGTTCAGACCAGCCTTTACTTGTACAGTTTCTTCTCACTGTTCCTACAGAAAGCATCATTGATCTTTCATAACTATAATGTTAAAGTAATCCAGCATCAATAACAAAATCCTAAACAGAGGCTGGACAAAGGAAATCTTGGCCAGTCTATTAAAATTGCTTTGCATTTAGAAGATAATTTTCAAAGGTTTTCCAGCGTAATATCAGCATATATCATGAAAATAGCATGGTTATGCCTATATGCTATTTTTGAAACATCATGAGTATTTTCCTACTTGATGTGTTGTGCATAAATCTTAATATGAAAAAAATAGGGAGCCTTTAGAGGTGGTCTGGAGCAGGGTTTGGAAATATGTGCACAAGCTTCTATTTTGTAAATGGTAAACTTGCATACATTATCAAACTTGTCCTTAAACTTTTGCACCTGCTAATTGAGCTGCAGGAGTGACATTGCCTTTTGTCTGCAGCTTTTAGATGGGAGGTTTAGGTTAAATGGTTGTCGGTTGGTGGGGAGGGTGAGACAGAAGTGATGGAATGTCTGGGTAAAGTGGTGGAGGTGTTGGCAAACTGGTGATTGCAAGTGCATGCACATGTAACTATTTTCAGAAGCAAAGTGCTCATATTCTTTATAAAACACATGCCCCTGTGTATAACTCAGGGATATTAAGCGCACATTTGAATTATTACAAGCATAAAATATATGCATTTAAGAGTTGATTTTGAAAACGTTAAGCATATGAAAAATGGGGATTATGCATGTGGCCGGGCCTTGCGCACAGCGAGCACAAGGCCCGGCCACGCGTGTAACTCCTGTTACGCGCAGAAGTGCCAGGCCAAAGAAAATGGGCAGTTCAAGGGGCGGCTAGGGCAGGGATGGAGGCAGCCGGTACAAGGACCATTTACTGCTGTACCGGGAAGGGACGGAGTGTGCGTGCATGCTATGAAATCAGCATGTCCATGTGCATGCACCGGGAAGTGCACGCACATTGACATGTGTGAACATGTATTAAAATCTACCCCATAATTTTATAAAATGGTTAGAGAAAGTATGCATTTTCCTGCATTACAAGGGTACTGAAACATATGCATATACTTTAGGGGCAGAAATATGCCGTATTTTATAAACTGGGCAGCTCCTGCCACACAGTTTATAAAATATTACTATGAATCTATTCAGGTTCTATTATGCACGCATTTGGTCACATAAGCAGATTGTTGAAAATTGTTGAAATTGGGCTCTTGGGGTAATTTTCAAAGAGTTATGCACATAAAATTGACATATACAAATGTAAATAGCATATGGTGGAGGTAGAAGCAAACTGGTGATTCCAAGTATGTCCACAAGTAGTTTCAGAAATGGAGTATGTGCAATGTTCATAAAATATATATCTCAACATATAACTCAGGATTATTACACACACAAAATATATGCTCGTAATATAAAATAGATAGAGAATATATGCATTTTCCTGCATTTCAAATATAAATGTGTACTGAAGCATATGTACATACCTGTGGTGCATAGATACATGGGGGTAGATATTCTAAGGTATCCAGTTAAGTAAGTTACCGATAACACAAGCCCTACCAAGTGTACATTTTCTTGCATTTGAAAAATATAAATGCTTGCACAATTGGTAAAAATTATTACAGCAAGTTGAAACTTCCTGACTTTTAATAATTTTTGATGGCCTTTTGCTGACCTTCAATTTCTGATAATTTAATAACCCCCTTAAAAAACTGAAACACTTTAGAATTGCCAAGTGCACGTTTTTGTGCATGTATACTTGTACTGCACATATTTCCTGCATTATGCTGACTTTCAGTGTCGGCTTGTGGTATCTCATGGCTTAGAGCCTCTGCCACAAATAACAATATGTCTGCAGCAGTTCTAGTGAAACTGAACTTTGATGTGGAAAAGCTGAAAAATGTGAAAATAGCTGAAAAAATGTGAAAGAAAGATATTTTAATTTACATTATAAGTAAATCTTAAGTGTTCTTTCAATTTTAGAGTCTAAAACATAGTTGCATATTTTCATGCATATGATAGTTCTAGATGTCTTCCATACCCAGCAGTTTGAAGTACATTTTTAGATTTTACAGTAGATATACAATCCGTGTTTTGACTTTTGTTTTTAATGATTTTGTTGGTTATTGCATCTAGTTTTATGTTCACTTGAAAAGCATTTACTATCAGCAAACCAAAACCCTATAATGAGTTTTTATTGAAATTGTATGATACTAACAGTAAAGAAGCCACTGTTATCAGAGACTGTACTGTCAAAACTTTGAAATAATTTGATGAAATGCTTAATTCTTGTCTGTATTATTTATAAAGCATCAATTTATACACAAATATTTGTTTTTCTTTCAGTTATAGAGCCTAAACCATAGGTGCACAAAAACATGTGCATGGTGGTTCTCTGGTGTTGCCACACCCAGTACATTTTTAGATTTTATTGTACTCATATAGTCTATATTTTGAGTTTTGTTTTTAAAGATTTTGTTGGGTTTTGCCTCTAGTTTTGTTTTATGTTCAATTTATGTTTATATTTACTATCAACATGCCAAAATACTACAATGTGTTATTATTGAAAATCATATGCTACTAACAATAAAGAAACGTCTGTTGTTACAGATTGTATCATCAAAACAGAAATAATTTGACAAAATGATTAATTTTTGTCTACTTATTACAGATCATCAATTTTATATGAATGTTATGTTCTTCTTTCACTTATATAGCACAGAAAACAGAGGTGCACAGTGGTTCTAGGGTGTTGCCACACCCAATAAATTTTCAATTTTGAGTTCTGTTTTTAAGGATTTTATTAGGTTTTGCATCTGGTTTAGTTTTATGTACAATTTATGTTTATATTTACTTTCAACATGCCAAAATACTACAATGTGTTATTTTTTTTAAATCATATGATACTAACAATAAAGAAACCATTGTTGTCACAGATTGTATCATAAAAACTTAGAAATAATTTGACACATGTTAACTTTTGATTGTACTTATTACAGGGCATCAATTTTTTCGCCCCTCATCATTCTGCTATAAATATAAATATATAGCAGAATGATGCATCTAAGAGTTGGCCAAGGAGACAATTATCTATCCACAAGCAATGCAGGGAACTCCACTAGTAGGGAGATTAGGTTAGTATGTTTTTTTTAATGTGCGTTCTTAGTGCCTGAGTCAGGGAAGGAGTTAAGTGAAAGTGCCAGTATGAAGACCGGTTTTTTGATGCTTTTGCAAGCCAGGCAAATGGTGGACGGAACTGGAAGAGAGAAGGCAGCTTCTTAATGAGGCAGAATCGCCGATCTGCATTTCATGCTCTCGCTGGCGGTCGAAGTCCGATCATGAAGAGGGTAGATATTGCTCTACTCACCTTCACATCAAATTCCGGACCACTGCATGATTCACTACATAGGGCCATGAGTGTACATTTCTGCACACATTATGACACATTTGTTTGGTGTGCATGGATTTGATGTGCATATCTAATTAGCATATGCGGTCATTATTACATCCCACACTGCCACTGGATTTTTCTGCGCTCGCACCAAAAAAAATCCTCACAGAAAAATCAGTGCAGATTTCAGCATGCATCTTACTATATCGGCCTGTATATAAGAAACCCTTGCTTTCTTTACCAGAAGGAGTGAACCAAGATCATTGGGAGGTACAGAAAGATTAGTTAGCTGTAGTTGTGGGAGTGGCTCTCCCATGTGGGAGAAGAAGATGTTGAGTGCTTGAGCATTTATAAACCCTTGCCACCATCTTAGTTCAGTTTTTCCTGATTTGCTCAGGTGAAGGACAGCCTTGCTTGTGCAGTCTCTCTCTTTGTTTCATGGAAAAAGAACTCTGAAGGTCATCTTCACGGACTCTTGGGTAAAGAGAGTTGCAAACAGGGTGTCTTGGTCCTATTTTTTGGTCCAGAGTTTTGAAGACCTTCGTTGCTTGGAGTTGAACTTTTTCCACCCTTCCTTTCTCTCAATTAGTTTCTCCTTTTTTGTAAGAATTTGTGTCTGTGTCTTTATTGACTGATAATGCTAAATTCCAAGGTCTCAATACTGTCTTGAATCCAGAGGCAGTGCTGGTGCAAGGGTGTCCAGCCTCCCTAGGCAGTGACATCATTGCTGCAGCTCTCTCTCTATTTCTTTCTCTCTCCACGCTTACCGCCAACACCTGCACTGAAACTCATTACAACAAGTGCCGTCAGTCAACACTGCTGCCCTCAAGTACGTTTCCGCTGCCCCACCCACTTCCGGTGGCCTAGGCAACCACCTAAAATGCCTAGTAAGAAGAAGTGAAGATCATTTTTTTTCTAAAATTTTCCAATATGATCCCAGGTGAGACATTTTGAAAGAGAGGGTTACAATCAGTTCCTATTTGGAACTGACTGGAGGGAATGAGAGCCTTGAAGACCACTGAAGAGGTATGAGATAATTGGGACTATGTTCTAACCATTTCAATATGGGAAGAATGTATTCAGGGCTTTGGGAACTGTGAGGTCGGGTTTACACTTTATTGGCTCTAAATAATTGGAAGGGAGATGGAGCTGAATTATTAAGGAAATGGCTATTATAAATTCTAAAGATTCTGACTGTAAGAATGAGATCACAAATGTATTAATTTCAACCTGCAAATCATTTGGATTTAATATCAAAAGGCTGTAAATAACCTTTTCACTCATTTGAACAATGATCAGTAAAAGAAATTGGAAACCACTCAGCCTCCAGCGTGTTTATTGCTTTCATAGACTTTAGAGATTATCAATGCTGTATGCCAAGGGACCTAAGGGGCTGTGTATTTGTGATGCATGCAAAAGGGTCTTGAAGCTAAGCTTCCTCCCACAGGGAGCCCTGGACCACTCAGAAGTATTAAAGTGTATATGTGAGGTGGAGGGGAGGGGGGGCAGCTTTCAGACTGCTCGCTTTGTGGCAGGTACCTTTTACCTGCAGAATTTGCACCGAGCTTCAGTGAGAAAGTACCCAGGTACTGCAAACCTGGGCAGGAGTGTACGTGCCCCCGCCACCGAGCAACCACTGCACAGACTTGAAAATACGACCTACACGTGACGCTGTCCAATCCCACCCAAAGCAAGCCCCTGGGAATGCAGGTAAATGCAGGTGCACTGTGGAGCGCAGGACATATTGTTAGCTGTACAGAGGGAAGGCAATTGTCGGACAGATAATGCAAGTATGTAAATTGCTATTTAACCACATAAATGGCTTTGAAAACTATCCTTTCAAATGTTTGTCAGAAAGGAATCCAACAAGCAGGAAACAATACTGGAGACTTGCATATAAAAACTTAAAGATGCAGGCAAGTTTCTCTTGCACAGCTTTTTGCTTGAACTTTATATTCAGTTAATTTTTTATTTTTTATTTTTTTTTTACTTTCTAGAGGTTGCGGGAAATTATTTATTTATTTTTTATAGGCAGTTGATATTCTGCCTTTTTTCCACGAGTGGCCTCAAGGAGGAATCCAAAGCAAGTTTTAATTAACAATTACAATACATTGGTCGAAGGTCATTTACAATCACAGCTTAATCAAATTTACCGTAGATAGTACTGAGAGGCCAGGATGCATAACTTAGAATCCTTACCTGATCAGAAAGACTTGAGTGTCTCTGCTGAAGGGAATCTAAGGGAAGAGCCGTGCCTTAGGTTTTTTTTCCTAAAGTAAAGCAGAACAGCTAGAGGCATAGTGGTACCTTGTTCCCAGCCTGTAGAGCAGGGGTGGGCAATTCCAGTCCTCGAGGGCTGCGAACCAGTCGGGTTTTCAGGATATCCTAATGAATATGCATGAGCGAGATTTGCATGCACTCTACCTCAGGTGTATGCAGATCTATTTCATGCATATTCATTAGGGATATCCTGAAAATCCGACTGGTTCTCGGCCCTCGAGGACTGGAATTGCCCATCCCTGCTTTAGAGCATAGCGACTGAAGGCACGAAGCCTTGTACAGGATAATCTATCCAAAGCTAGAGAAGGGAAGGAAAGAGGAGCCATGTGGGGGGATCGGAGTTCTCTAATGAGTGAGAAGGGGAAAAGAAGTTGAGAGAGAGAGATACTCAGGAGTTTGTTTATTCACACACTTATAGATGGGAGCCAGTGCATTTAGTGTAGTATTGGTGTTACATGATCAATTGCTTTGGCCCCAAACAAGATTTTAGCAACTGGATTCTGTAGAAGCTGGAGGTGCTCCAGGTTGCACAGAGTTGCAATAGTCGACTCGGCTCTAACAAAGCCTGTGCTATTTCGAAATTATGCAAGGGAAGTATAAGGCAGGCTTTTCACACTTTTTTGCTCCTTGTTTTCCTGAACCTGAAATCTGACCCATAGGGTTGAATCAATCTGCATGTTTTTTTATTCTGTGACATTTGGCCGACAGACTGCGAACAACAGCACAATATCAGATTTTCCTGAATTTTTCATGTTGTAACAGAAGACATAAGGCTGCTATTCAGGCCGGATTCAAATTCTCCAAATGAGCAGTGAGTGAGGAAGTAGAGATGCCCTATAGGTTCAATCTTTTGGAGAAGTTAAGTACTGCTATGACTGACATTAGGGACGTCAATTTTAAAATATTTTAAACATTTGATAGCACTGTCTTTATCACTTTTCTTCTTTAAAGAAAAAGACTGGCATATGATGACACGGGTGAAGCTCTTCACCATAAAAATTCTTTCGATGAAGCTCTAGATTTTATGCCTTCAAAAAATAAAAAATTATAATAATTTAAAAGAGGGTTTTTTTTACTATAAACAACAATTTATTGTGTTTCCACATTTAATAAATACGTGTTGTTTTGGCTCATTATATTGACTTATTGTAGGTAAGCGAGTCAGGACTTTTGGGGGGAAAGCATGTGTCCCTTTGGAAGAAGACATGCTTTTCCTGCTATTAACCATTGTGATGTTAACACTGACTATCTGATCAAATGATTTTTGCAACCTGCCAGGAAATGTTTGTGACTGCTGGGGTTTTCTCCACCGATTCCTATGGAGCTGGTGTGAATAACTGTATTTCAGTGATTATACAGATGAGGACATGTTGAGATAGAAGTGTGGGCAAGTCCAGTATGGTCTCCTTGCCTTTTTCTATGGGGACATACATCAGCATAAGAGCTTTACATGTCAGTAAAGGAATAATGAGGCCTATAAGTAAGGAAATAAGGCAGCTAATTCATTTAACAGCTCAGAAGTGGGTGGGACTGAAATTGATTTGGAAACATCCTTTTGAGCTTTTTTTATTTATTTATTTATTTATTTTTAATTTTTATATACCGAAGTTCTTGTAAGAACTACAAATCACTCCGGTTTACATAAAACGATAAACTGCCCCACAGAGAGAGGGGCTTTACATAGAACCGTAGAACAGATGGAACAATATAACTGTATGTCAATTTAACATAGTAATAAATAAATATTATAGTTTAACATAGTAATAAATAAATATTATATATACAGTTTAACTATTTAACGTAGAAATAATGACATATTAATGCTGCAAAATAGATACAATAAAATATGATGAACTTTTGGACTCAAAGATTGTTGTACAGTTGCAGGGTCCTGATAGTAGGACTTGGTGCGGTGTCCATAATTTGGGGATACCTCATAATTTGGGGATACCTCATATTTAGGTATTAACCTCTGTTAAGATTGTCATGTTGCCCCTGCTCTGTTTTTCAATATCAAATATTTTTATTCACCAGCTTGCCCTAATAAATTTGAACCCAATGAGAGGAGTGTGTAAGTGTGACTGTGAGTGTGTGTGAGAGTGAGAATCTCGACCTCCCAGTCCATCACCATATGCCTTAGTTCCATTTATCTTTTCTAAAACTTCGTGAGCTATCCATCCCCTCTTATCTTCCTCCCATCTAGAAGATCAGGGATTGGTTACTCATGCCCTTCCTTTATAACCAGCCATTTTGTGGTTTAAAGTATGGCTAGCAGTGGCGTAGCTACGGGTGGGCCTGGGTGGGCAGTGGCCCACCCACTTTCCATTCAGGCCCACCCAAATTTCTTTGCAAGACACTGCAGCCAATAAAAGCAGGCAGCATCAGCAGGCACCCAAGGGAGAAAAAAAAATAAAATCAGCTGGTGTGTTGCGGCTCCCGGTGTCCCACAGCCTCAGTAATACTTCCCTTTACCTTCTTCCTGCCCCCGCGGGCCAATGGGAAACCTCCTATCTTCTTCCTGCCCCCGTGGGCCAATGGGAAACCTCCTCCCTTTGACCTGCCCCCGCGGGCCAATCGGAAGCCTTCTTCCTGCCAGTGGAAGGAGAAAGCCTCTGATTGGCTGGTGGGGCAGGAAGAAGGGGGTCATCAGGGTGGGAGGAGTGGCAGTGTTCAAGCCACGGGCTGGAAATGCAGGGCAGGGAGGTGACTGGGGTGTGTGTGAGACAGAGACTGGGCAGGGAGGGTGACTGGGGTGTGTGTGAGACAGAGACTGGGCAGGGAGGGTGACTGACTGGGGTGTGTGTGAGACAGAGACTGGGCAGGGAGGGTGACTGGGGTGTGTGTGAGAGACAGAGCCTGGGCAGGGAGGGTGACTGGGGTGTGTGTGAGAGACAGAGCCTGGGCAGGGAGGGTGACTGGGGTGTGTGTGAGACAGAGACTGGGCAGGGAGGCTGACTGGGGTGTGTGTGAGACAGAGACTGGGCAGGGAGGGTGACTGGGGTGTGTGTGAGAGACAGAGCCTGGGCAGGGAGGGTGACTGGGGTGTGTGTGAGACAGAGACTGGGCAGGGAGGGTGACTGGGGTGTGTGTGAGACAGAGCCTGGGCAGGGAGGGTGACTGGGGTGTGTGTGAGACAGAGACTGGGCAGGGAGGGTGACTGGGGTGTGTGTGGGGTGTGACTGGGGTGTGTGTGAGACAGAGACTGGGCAGGGAGGTGACTGGGGTGTGTGTGAGACAGAGACTGGGCAGGGAGGTGACTGGGGTGTGTGTGTGAGAGACAGAGCTGCTGCTCCTGGTATGTGCTTTCAAGGGAAAGGAGTAGGAGAGTTGCTGGAGATGGTAAGTAAAAGTGGCATTTTAAGTTTATTTTTCTTGATTGACTGCCATTTTAATTATTGAGTATTATGTGATGTGTCCGCTGTTTTGAAATATTTTATTGATATTTGGACAATGTTTAATAATTTTTATGAGTTTTGTTGGATGTTATTCTGTTCATCAGCTGTTTTGAAACATTTATTAATATTATTTTACAGTTATTTCTGTGTGGGGCTCTATAGCAGCTTGGCTTGTTCTGTTTTCCTAATAGGAGGTGTATTAGTGTTTAGGACCTGATTTAATATTTGTAGTGTTGCCTTTTCATAGATAGGGTTGTTATATGTTCCATAATGCAGGTGTAACTTTGTGCGGCTTAGTTTGTGTGCATTATTGCAGATCCTGGGACTGTTAGGTGCTATATTTCTCTTTCCATTTCTCCAGGTTTGCACTGCATGCAGAGTGGCTTTTTTTGGTTTTCCATTCCAGTTTCTATCTCCATATTTATAATGTGTGGTCTTTCTGTTCTTTGGTGAAGGTCGGTTCTGTGTGTGTGCCTGAGGTGAGGTATTTTACTAGCATGTAGGCAATTGTATCAATCTTATTTGTGGATGCAGAGTGTATGTTTACATGATGATAGCTTAGTAAATGACAGGGCTGGATAGCCTTTTTCTCCTGTCTACCCAGTTATCCTCTCCACACTGCTAAGGATACATCCCAGCTGTCAGCCAAAGGGTGTGACCACCTTCAAGACATCTCTTTATCCAGAACAGTCTTTTTTTCTGTTCTTCCTTTGTAAAGAAATGGGGATGAATGTCAGGAGCCCCTGGATTCGATTCAGCAAATGTCAGCATCAGAGGAAGACTAAAACTAAATAGTTGAGTCATAGGAAAGGAAAAGAAATCTTCAAAGATATTTATTTGTTTTATTGATACAGATTAATAAGGCATTTGCTCAATTATGGTAAATATTTTGGTACAAATTCAATGATGAAGGAACCCTCTTTCCTATTTTCTTAAACTTATCAAACGCAGTAATTCATGACCATCATAATAGGCATCATTGTGTGGTAAAGTATACCTTTGTCACTCTGCATTATGCTTAATCATAGGTCAGTCCATATTTTTAAGTGTTTTTGTTGCTTAATTCACCCCAGTGATATACTCCAAATTTCTAGCAATAATCTTGTGTTACATCAATTCAAGGTTACTTTTGTTGAAAATTATGAACCAAACTTATCTGGATAATACAATGTTATTACTTCTTCTTAACCACCATCGACTTTGAGCTTGATGCCCTCAAACTGTCAGCAATATGAGAATTCACTATATTGCTGTTCTATGCCCGACATTGCACAATGTTTCGGACTAGCATCGAGTCCTTCTTCAAGGGCGTAATATATTCCACAGCATGGCGTATCTTGGCGTGGCATCAAGCTCAAAGTCGATGGTGGTTAAGAAGAAGTAATAACATCGTATTATCCAGATAAGTTTGGTTCATAATTTTCAACATAAGTAACCTTGAATTGATGTAACAAGATTATTGCTAGAAATTTGGAGTATATCACTGGGGTGAATTAAGCAACAAAAACACTTAAAAATATGGACTGACCTATGATTAAGCATAAGGCAGAGTGACAAAGGTATACTTTACCACACAATGATGCCTATTATGATGGTCATGAATTACTGCGTTTGATAAGTTTAAGAAAATAGGAAAGAGGGTTCCTTCATCATTGAATTTGTAATTAGTTTGAACCTAGTTCCATCTTAAAAGTACATTGCCTTTCTGAGCTTTTTTCAAGTAGAAATATTTTGGTACAACATTCCAGAGGGTTTTAAAACATCTCACAGAATACTGTGATGTATGATGAGATATCTGTCTTTATAGTAGACTAGTATATGGTTCTTTGTAAGTTATGAGATACTGCCACTTGAGATCTCTTTAAATATAATTGAAATGCTTTCATAACTATATATTAGGTTTAGCATTGGTAGCTGCTTGAAGTAATTGAGTTTAAAATATTAAAAGTATAACAGCTGTAGCAGATTATTTAGAAATCTATTGTCAGGTGTGTGTGTGTGTGAAAGTATTTATCAATAAGAATATGAATTCCATGGCTCAGACTTTTAGTGCCCACCCATGTTAACCTTGGGCCCACCCAAAAATTCATTTCTGGCTACGCCACTGATGGCTAGTGTTTTGTTTTGTTTTGTTTATTTACACCAGACACCAGAGAAGCATGGTGTAGTATTTTTTTCTCCCTGCTGAGGCCTCCTGCCTCATTAGGATTCCCCTTTTGATGCAGGGATTGGCCTCTGTGCACAATGTGCCAGAGGATCCCTAAGTTTTTAGTTCAGTAAGATAGATTTGTACGGGATTTCCCTTTGAGGCAAAAGGGCTCTCAATCCAGAGGATTGAAAATCTGTGAGCACCACTCTATTCTCTAGGTGGGCAAGATCAGAGACAGATCTTTCTGAGTGAGATTTTTGATGGCCAAAATGTATCCTGTTTTTTTCAAGAAGGAAAATACACATTTTTGTTGTGAAGAGGTTTTAGTCCACCCACTTTCAACCTGAGGAGTCACCCTTTCAGAGCAGTTTAATAGAGTCAATGGAGAGCGAGGAGACCCCATCCAGATCTCTAACAGCATAGGACCAGGACACAGGGCTGGGTGTCCAGGAAGACACTGGACTGTAAGGTATGATTTTTACTATGCTGGTACGGGACCCCTGACCTAGGAATCCCAGTTAAGCCACTGGCTTAACTGGGTGCACAATTTACTCCACCATGGGAAGCTCAACCAGCGTGCTGAAAGAAAAGGACACCTACCCACAGTGAAACACTCTTATCTGTAAAGACATCATCTGTAACTTCACAAATATTTAAAAATGGACTTATATTTGCCCTAAACCAATCAGTAAATTATTGTTTAGCACCCAATACCTGGCCCTGTTTGGTTATTTACAGTATATCCCTCCTGAGGATGCTACAGCAATAAATATACACAAGGGACACACTAATGTTTCTTTTATTGTCTGGGCCATAGTCGAGACAAGATGGATGTCAGATATGGTCAGGCCTTCTCATGTGCAGACAGCCCCAATTTCATGGTCGAGACCTACGTTGAAGACCCCTCTGGGATCAGGACATTTCTCCTAGGCCTACCACATGGAGGCCCTGGAGTTAAAAGAAGTAGAGATAGCTATGATTGCTTCTGTAATTGGGCGAGGTCAGGGGTTACCTAAACCCACTCCATCTGAAACCCTGCAGCCATCGACCTCACAGAGGATACCCTCCTGGGCAACTTACTGCCACATCAACTCCCCATATGGGTTGGGGCAGAGCACACCATCTATGGATCTTCTTTCCGAGAGTTCTAGATCTTTGGGCCAATTGCGGTCTTCTATAATTTACCAGTTCTCTGACAGGAGGAATTGCTGCATCACAATTACTGCAGAACAGGCTGAACAGCTCTATGGAGTAACCTCAACCATCAACCTAATGGTAAAGGCCCCTAAGAATTTTAGAGAATATTGCTGGATGACGATGGAGGTGTCAGTGTTGCTACCCAGCTCTGGGATCTCATCAGAAGGAGATTCTGCAATGCCAGGTAGTTCACCTTAGTTCAGCGGGAAAAGGCCTATGGTTTCAGAGGTAACTGTGCCATCAGGAGTCTCTTTTTCAGTGGAGAGGACCTCTCATACCAACCATTGCCACCGGAGGTCTGGGATCAATCCTGAGCTGTCTCCAGCCTTTTGGGAGAGAGACCCAACTTGCATAAGGTTTCTCATGGCCAACATCTGTAAAACATCATGTGTAGGGCATGTTAAGGCTTTAGTATCCTTATGTGCTTGTCCTTGTGATGAACTTCATAGCAGAGAACCAGGACACCTGGCTGGCTGAATATGCTGACCACATTATTGTGAAAGATTCTGATATCCTGGAAAAATGTTGAGAGCACCCCGATTATCGCCGGACTCTAGACCACATGGTTGCTGAACTGCAATGAACCACAACATTTACAAGCATGCAGTGATTTATTATCACCGGGGTGGGGGTCATGCTGGTATGGAGTGAACTGTATTTTTCCAAATAGAGTCACTATAAGGAAGCATAATCCCAACCACTATGAGCCCCTGAGAATGTCAGAGTCAGAGGATCCTCCAGTAGATGAGCTGATTGCCCTTTGAAGTGGGGCTGACTTGCAAATACTTTACAGACACCTCTGAAGGGACATTTTTTTCCTTTATGTTGTGTGCTGTGCTTTGTTTCAGATACTGTTGCTGTTGGGCTTGTGCCTAAAGTTAAAGAATTTACAGAACTGGTTGCCAGCCTTCCATGGGAGGGTGAAGTTCAGGATACCCTCAAGGTGAGAAGATACCTCACTTTGAGAGACTTTTAAAAACATTTACAAGCTGCTAATTAATAACATGAAAGTTTGGATATTTGTCACTTATGTATCATAATAATATAGTTTCATGCTATCATATTATTGCACTGTTGAGTGTTTCCCTACCTATGGTTGTATATACATTTTTAGAAAAGGTATAACAATGGATGTTTTGATTCATTTATTTCTACAAAAGAGCACGATTAGGACCTATAAATCAGCTTAGTGAAAAAACAAAAGGCTCCTAAGAATTATTATAGCGCAGCCCGAACCAAATATTTGTTGAATGTATAAAAAAATTATTGTGTAATTTTATACTTTTATAAGCGCCGCATCAGCAAGCCTGTCGACGTGTTCAATCTCTTGGACATGAACCGTCCGGTCTGCACATCATTTGCGTCTAGGCGGCTGTATATGATTATGCCAAAACGATGTAATTTTCTCAAGTGTCGTATCATCCAACTCTCACGGCGAGACCCGCCTGTTATATTGAGATTCTATTTTTGCGTCTGTCCCAGAAATCCAGTCAGGGATCTAAAGTTGCAGTATAATTGTACGGCTGAAAGCCTTAAAACTGTTTACAAGAATCCTCTGACTCTATGATTCAAACTGGCCTCCTCCCACCTAGGAGAGCAGGGATTGGTTACTCATGCACTTTATAACCAGCCATTTTGTGATTTAAGGTGTGACACCTACCCACAGTGAAACACTCCTATCTGTAAAGACATCATCTGTAACTGTACAAGTATTTAAAGATGGACTTATATTTGCCTTAAACCAATCAGTAAATTATTATTTCACACCCAGCACCTGGTCCTGTTTGACTATTTACAGCATCTCCCTCCAAAGGATGCCACAGCAATAAATACACACAAGGGACGTTTCTTTCATTGTCTGAGCCATAGACGAGAATGTCTCCCCATAGAAAGAATCCCGCCCTCCCCCCCCCCCCCTCGGGATCAAGAGTCAAGCTGGGAGGGAGTCAGCTAGCCAGAGCAGCCCCAGAGGTTATAAACGTGATTGTGTGCCCTTGGGACTAAACACCCTGGGTAAGGGTTGAATATACATAGGAAAATATAAGCATATAGAAACTATTACGATGTGAATTTAAGCAACTGTACTTCTGGGGACAGTAGTATCTGACTATCAGGCCGATACAGAAAAACGCGTGGGAGAGCCGGCAAGCACCCGCTCTCCCGGCGCGTGCCCAGACCACTCTCCTGGGCACGCGATTCAGAAAAACAAAAAATGCAAATGAAGGCCCGTGGTAATAAGGAGGTGCTAGGGACACTAGCGCGTCCCTAGTGGCTCCTTTTTGACAGACGCAGCGGCTGTTAGCAGGTTTGACAGCTGACGCTCAATTTTACCGGTGTCGGTTCTCGAACCCGCTGACAGCCACGGGTTCGGAAAATGGACGCCGGCATAATTGAGTGTCCGTCTTCCAACCCGCAGGCCGCATGCAGATTTTAAATTTTTAATTATGTTTTATTTTTGGGGCCTCCAACTTAATATCGCTATGATATTAAGTTGGAGGGTGTACAGAAAAGCCGTTTTTTCTGCTTTCTGTACACTTCCCAGGTGCTGGCCGAAATTAATGCCTGCCTTTGGCAAGAGTTAATTTCTGAGTGTAAAATGTGCGGCTTGACTGACATTTTATTTTCTGAATCGCGCAGGAATAACTAATAGGCCCATCAACATGCATTTGCATGTTGCGGGAGCTATTAGTTTCGAGGGGCTTGGCCACGCATTTTCGATGCGCTATTACCCCTTACTGTATAAAGGGTAAAAATAGCGTGTCAAAAACGCGCAGCCAAACGCGGGCTAACAGTGCACTCCAGCGGAGCACACTTTACTGTATCGGCCTGAATGGAATGTAATAAGGTAATTTTATTTATAAACACAACATAAGGTTTTAGTGCGTAAAGTTGGAGATTACATAGAATATACCTGCATAAGTATTATGTTGCAAAATCCAGAAATATGCACATACTAGCAGTGTGGTGTGTACATGTCAAAAAGGATAAAAAGGCGGTTTAGAGGCATTCAGGGGCATGGTTTAGAAGTTCACACATAAGTTACTATTTTGCAAGCAGTATGCATGCCTACTTTACCAAACTTGTACGCATGCATTCACACCTGCTGAATCACAGAACTGCAATTGCATTTCTCATTTGTCTACAGATTTTGGGTAGGAGGTCTGGGTTAAGTGGTGAGGAATAAGCGTGAAATGCTGGAAGGTCTCGTAAACTGGTCAAGGTCTGGGTTAACTGATGGAGGTATTAGCATGCTGGTGTTTAAAAGTACTCACACAAGTATTCTTATAAGCGGAGTAAGAGCATGCTTTCTAAAATATTTACCTCCACACATAAACTGTGGTAATTGCATGCACATAGTACAATTACTTTGTATGTATAATATATGCATGTACCTTTATAAATACATATAGAAAGTATGAAGCTCCTTGCATTAAAAGTCTGTATGCATACTGCGCGTATGTACTTTCAGGACAGAGATACACAGTATTTTATAAATACTGCAGGTACAGACATAACTTTCTGAACACTCTCTTATGTATGTACATTGCAGCAAATAATCATCAAAATATATAAGGATGGGCAAATATATGGAAAAATGCATATGCCTTGCCCATTAACTAATAATTTCAGATTCTAATATGTATAATACTGAGTGATTGGAAGCAATCATTAGTGACCTCTATAAAATCATGAATCTCAAAAGCAGTTAGGGGCGGATTTTAAAAGGGTTACACGCGTAATATACGTGCGTAACCCTTTTAAACCCCTCCTGCGCGCGCCAAGCCTATTTTGCATAGGCCCGGCGACGCGCGCAAGCCCCAGGACGCGCGTATGTCCTGGGGCTTGAAAAAGGGGGCGGGGAGGAGGTGGGGCTGGAGCCTCCAGGCACAGCGGCCATTTGCCGCTGTGCCTGGGATTGCAGGGCGGCCGTCAGCCAGCGTGCGCAACCTACACCTGCCCTAAGGCAGGTGCAACTTCTAAGTTAAAGGTAAGGGGGGGTTTAGGTAGGGCCGGGGGGTGGGTTAGGTAGGGGAAGGGAGGGGAAGGTGGGGGGGGTGGAAGGAAAGTTCCCTCCGAGGCCGCTCCGATTTCGGAACGGCCTTGGAGGGAACGGAGGAAGGCTGTGCGGCTTGGCGCGCAAGGTGCACAAGTGTGCACCCCTTGCGCACGCCGACCCCGGATTTTATAACATGCGTGCGGCTGCGTACGCGCAACGCCAGGTTGCGCGTACAAATCTATGCCTGCGCCTAAATCTTAAAATCCAGCCCTTAGTGCACAAATGGTAGAGGGATATGCCGCTTTTAAGGTTTCTAAACTGGACTAATATGGCAACTACACTAATTTACCCAAAAGGAAAGATTGCCTTATATATATATTTTTCTTTGTTTATTTGTTTATTGGCCATAAATATGTAAATAAATATTGGATTTATGTAAAACTTGGAGCTCTTGTATAGTCTAATTTACCCTCTCTCTTCTCCCCTCATAGTAAGTGTTATTTTTCTGCAGGTACATCAGTGCATTACCCTCAGAAATGGTCTTTGGAAAAATTGCTTGCCTTATGTGCTGGTAAACATAGGCACCTAATACCTCTGCTCCTCTCACATTACCTTCCCTCCATCCCTGCAAGGGGCAGAGATGGAAGGAAGAGCTTGCGCTTATGCATGTTTTAGAACTTTTAAAAGTGAGTGGGTAAGTTTTCCCCAGATAATTTTCAAAGTGAATGTGTATGCATGTTTTCACTGTGAAAGGTTTCACCCGCCCATCCAAAGAAAGTTTGAGAAAGGAACAATGCAGCATATACAGTTAAAAACAAATAAAACAACTAGGTTATTGCAGCCATCAGAATTACAAAGAAAAAAGAAAAAAATTAAAAGAAAATTCCAGACCTTAAACAAAATAAACCAAAAGAGCCTGGAACCCAAGACGTTAGTGTGAAAACTTCAGAAAATAGGTGTGCTTTAAGGAGATTTTTGAAAATCTTGGAGCTGGTGCAAAATCCACATGTAGAAATTACCAGTGGATTTGGCACACACGTGATCATTTAGAAAATTAGACTCCTAGGGTTTAAGCACTCTTTCATAATATGTCACGTTGGCATTTTCTATACAGATCCTCACCTGGCTCCTTCATGAAATACAAGAGGGGGTCAGGGCACGGCAAAGTCACCGATTCTCCAATGTCAGCCTCATGCCAGCACAGCAAGTCATCCCATTCCTTCTTGCAACCTCAAAAAAAAATAAAGAAAATTCATCCCGAAAATTAATTTGCCAAAACAAACTTAGGCCTAAATTTATCATTTTGCTGTAAACTTTGTGAAAAATAGTTAACACGATAAAAAAAAGGGGGGCATGGTTAGAGTAATGTTCCTGATACAACATGAGAGTGCGAGAGAGAGAGAGAGAAAGATAAGGCCCTAATGCGATTTGAAAAATGACCCCCTTAGAGATGTGTATAGCTGTGTGCTTTTAAACTGATTTTCATTTCAACCAACTTCAAGAGTTAGCTGACAAAAACCTGTTCTGTTCAAAATCCTTCCCTCTCTTCTCTCCCTGTCCCTCCTCCCCCTCCTGACAGCTAAGCACAGCCATTTAGTTTCATTAGGAATTGTGATAAGTCCCGCCAGTTGTGACTGCACCTATTTTTTTTTAGCACGTGAAGCAAAAGCAGACACCTCCACTGGATGGCATGCAAATGAGAGATGTGCAGAAAATTTGCGCAGAATAAATATCTGCACAGATATGGGTGCTATAACCCGTATTAATGTGATGACCAATGATTAATTCTCAGTTAAAAGCCTTTAAGACAGTAGTGAGTTAGTGGTCTGGGGCTGAAGATGGGTAGAGCAATACTTCATGATGAGCATGGGAGCTATAATGGAAGATGCCAATGAGCATGGGAAATGCAGCAGAGATTTGGAAGGGGTTACAAAAGCATTCATCATTTCTAGCATATGCCTGTTCCCACTCTGACTTCTTTTCTGGGTTTTGCTGCCAGAAAACTTACATTTAACTCCTGACCTGACTCAGGTGATAAAAAACCCACTTACAAAAACCCACATTAACGCCAGCATGGCTCTCTGCATTGTCCATGAATGGTCCCCAGTGCCTTGTCTTGTCTGTTTGTCTCTGCCTGACTTCTGGTTCTGACCCTGACTAAGGCTTCTGACTACTCTACTGGATTGCTGCCTACTCTGACCCCTGCTTGGACCTCAACCCCACTTGCTCGCTGTCTGCCTGAACCTTGACACCATTTCCTCGCTGTCTGCCCTGATCCATTTGTCCACTACTCAGCTTTGTCTGATCACTCCATATACGACTCTTGCCTAAGACCTGTTGGCTCCTGGAACCCAAGGGCTCAACCTGTGGGAAATGGGGCTGGTATATGTGAAGCCCTAAAACCAGGCCTAGTAAGAGCGAGTCCATGTGCTGTCAGCATGGACCTAGTAGGTTCGTCTGCAAGGCTATGTCACCTACACCATAGCCTAAAGGCTCTCAGCCATGAGAGTTAGGGTTGCCAATTGATTGTCTTGGTTTTCTCTGGATAGTATGGATATTAGAGGGATTGTCCAGTAGTGAGGAGGATGGCTAAAATGTTCAGAAAAGGTCTGGATTTTAGCCCTCCAGGTCAAGCTACAGTGCCCTCTCGTATATCCTCTACTACGTTCTCCATCTCATTTTTCAATGGAGCTCAGCACCTCTAGCCCACCAGCACTTCTTCGCGCGGCTTAGCTCCGCCCCTTGACTTGCTGCTAGGGCCGCGCGGGTGGCTCTGGCTCTGCTTTAAAGAGATACTCACAGGATGTGAGTTAGCGTCTTCCTGCGGCTTCCTGATTGGCTGGGACTATTTAAGCAAGGTCTGTGCCCTCAGACCTTGCCTTGACTTCTTGGCTCCTGAGTTTGTTTGGTTCCTGGTTCCTGGTCGTCCTTCTGTGTTGATTCCTGGTCCGGCTGACGTCTCTTCTGGTTCTTCGATCCCTGGCTTGGCGACGTATCCTCTCTGGCACTCGACTCTTGGACTGGCTGTGGACACCTCTGGCTCTTGACCCTTGGACTGGCTGCGGACACCTCTGGCTCTCGACCCTTGGACTGGCTGCGGACACCTCTGGCTCTCGACTCCTGGACTGGCTGCGGACACCTCTGGCTCTCGACCCTTGGACTGGCTGCGGACACCTCTGGTTCTCGACTCCTTGGACTGGCTGCGGACCTCTCTGGCTCACGACTCTTGGACTGAACTTCGTTAAGAGATCCTCGGGGTTTGCTCCTCGACCTGCTGAAGGCGCCAGCATCTGGATTACATGACCAGCAGGAGGCGCCTGCATCCAGATCTTCTTCGTTTCTACCTGCAACTCCGAGGATCGGCCTCGCCTACTGATGGTGGCCTAATCAGTCATCGTTGAACTAAGGGTCCACTTAGGGTTGAACTAAGGGTCTCATCTAAATGCTTCCCCAGCCACACAATCTCTATTGCAGAGAACAGTTTAGACAGCAGCTGTTTGAACTGTGTAGGACTCCAAGTGGTTCAATCAGCTGACCTTCGAACTGAGCTCACAAGAAGAGCCAGAGCAAGAGAGCAGTGGTGGCCTGGCCCTCTGTGCCAAAGAAAGGCAGCAGCGAAGTGTTTTTTGGGCCCGCTGGGCCAGCGAGAGAAGGCAGCAAAGTGGTGGCTGGGCCCACCCAGCTGAAGACAAGAATCATAGAAACAGGGGGCCGGGCTCTCCCAGCAGAGGAGAGAATCCGGAGCAGTGGTGGCCAGGCCCTCATGATTGAAGAGGAGGTGGAACATCAGCGGTGATGAGCCTGCGCAGCCAGAGAGAGGAGTGCTGTCAACCGCACACACAGAGAAAAGAGGTTCCACAATGCGACTTGCACACTCTGGGGAAAGATAGTGAGTGAGTGTATATGGGGGAAGAGAAAGCATGTATGTATTGGTGGGGGAGAGAGAGTGCATATATTTGTATATGTGAGAAGGGGAGATAGTATATTTATATAGGTGCATATAGCATGGGAAAGAGAGATCGCATGTGTGTGTGTGAATGGGATGGGATAGAGAGAGATCGCGTATGTGTGTTTGTGTATAGAGTAGGATAGAGAAAGCACGTGTGTGTGTGTGGTGAGAAAGAAAAAGCACGTGTGGGGGTGTGTGTCAATGTGTTTGTGTGGTGGGAGAGAGAAAGCAAGTTATGTGTGTGGGGGGGGGAGAGAAAACAAATCTGTGTGTGGGGGAAAGATAAAGCATGTGTGGGTGCGTATGGGGTGGGAGAAGAAGAGTGCAAATGTGTGTATATGGGATGGGAAAGTGAGAGTGCATTTGTGTGTGTTATGCTCGGTGAAGTGGACCCTTAGTTCAACGATGACTGATTAGGCCACCATCAGTAGGCGAGGCCGATCCTCGGAGTTGCAGGTAGAAACGAAGAAGATCTGGATGCAGGCGCCTCCTGCTGGTCATGTAATCCAGATGCTGGCGCCTCCAGCAGGTCGAGGAGCAAACCCCGAGGATCTCTTAACGAAGTTCAGTCCAAGAGTCGTGAGCCAGAGAGGTCCGCAGCCAGTCCAAGGAGTCGAGAGCCAGAGGTGTCCGCAGCCAGTCCAAGGGTCGAGAGCCAGAGGTGTCCGCAGCCAGTCCAGGAGTCGAGAGCCAGAGGTGTCCGCAGCCAGTCCAAGGGTCGAGAGCCAGAGGTGTCCGCAGCCAGTCCAAGGGTCAAGAGCCAGAGGTGTCCACAGCCAGTCCAAGAGTCGAGTGCCAGAGAGGATACGTCGCCAAGCCAGGGATCGAAGAACCAGAAGAGACGTCAGCCGGACCAGGAATCAACACAGAAGGACGACCAGGAACCAGGAACCAAACAAACTCAGGAGCCAAGAAGTCAAGGCAAGGTCTGAGGGCACAGACCTTGCTTAAATAGTCCCAGCCAATCAGGAAGCCGCAGGAAGACGCTAACTCACATCCTGTGAGTATCTCTTTAAAGCAGAGCCAGAGCCACCCGCGCGGCCCTAGCAGCAAGTCAAGGGGCGGAGCTAAGCCGCGCGAAGAAGACGCCGCGGCCATGTTGGGGAAGCTGCGGCTGACGACCCCGGCAGCGTCGAGGCTCCGTTCGGCCCCTGGGGACAGCGGTAGGTCCCGGTCGCGGCGTGCCACGGCCGGTATTCATAACAGTACCCCCTCCTTTAGGCCTCCCCCTAGAAGGTCTGGGCTTCTCCGGGTGGTTGGTGTGAAAATCCTTGAGAAGATCCTTGTCCAGGATATTAGTAGCAGGTTCCCAGGAGTTCTCCTCCGGCCCAAATCCTTCCCACGCCAGAAGGTACTCCCATCTGCGGCCACGTCTCCGAACATCGAGGACCTCCCGGACTTGATATGTTGCGTCGGTCTCCAGCTGGACGTGTGAAGACACAGGAACCTTCCGAGATGGCCAGTTGAGGAGCAACGGTTTCAACAGGGATACATGAAAGTTGTTGTAGATGCGAAGAGAAGTAGGTAAGCGTAACTGGTAAGTTACGGGCCCAATTTGCTTAGTCACAGGAAAAGGACCGATATACCGAGGGGCCAACCGCATAGAAGGAACCTTCAAACGAATATTTCTGGTGCTAAGCCACACCTTATCGCCAGGCTGAAACTGAGGTGCCGGTCTCCGATGCCTATCCGCAAATTTCTTAGCCTGACGTGCAGCTGTGCAGAGCATGCGGCGAGTGCGTACCCATAAGCGTTTGAACTGGGAGGCGGTGAGCTGAGCCGCCAGAGAGGGCACCGCCAGGGGCAGAGGCACCAGAGGCGTGGGTTGATAGCCAAAAACAACTTGAAAAGGAGAGGATCCAGTGGAGGAGCAGGTGTTAGTTATGCGAAAACTCTGCCCACGGCAACAAGGCGGCCCAGTCATCCTGGCGGGCATTGACATACGACCGTAGAAACTGCTTGAGAGAGCGATTGGTACGTTCTACCTGGCCATTGGCTTGCGGATGGAAGGCGGTGGTGAAATCCAATGTAACATGAAATTTGGCACAAAGACTCCGCCAATATCGAGCGGTGAATTGGGAACCGCGATCGGAGGCAATATGCAGAGGTAGGCCATAAAGCCGGAAGATATGAGACATAAACAGTTGAGCCAAACGAGGAGCAGAGGGAAGGGCGGGCAGGGGTGTAAAATGAGCCATTTTAGAGAACCGATCAATCACCACCCAGATAACCGTGTGTCCTTCAGAAGCAGGTAGATCAACCACAAAGTCGGTGGAGAGATGAGTCCAAGGTTTGGTTGGTGCCGGTAGAGGTTGTAGGTGTCCCCACGGTTTCCCCACATGACTTTTATGCTGGGCGCAAACGGGACAGGAATCTACGTACGCTCGAATATCTTTGCGCATCCCCGGCCACCAGTAAAATCGTTGAAGGAGGTCCTGTGTTCTCTTATGGCCAGGATGTCCAGCAAATTGGGATGTCCCCATTTCAATACCCTGTTGCGGAGTCTGCTGGGAACCACGGTTTTCCCCATTGGAACCGAAAAGGTAGCCGCAAGAATAATAGGCCGGGTCGATGATATGCTGCAGGACTTCCTCTCCATCCTCACAGATGAAAGACCGGGATAGCGCGTCCGCCTTGATATTCTTGCTTGCAGGTCGATACCGGAGTTCAAAATCAAAGCGAGAAACAAATAGTGCCCAGCGAGCTTGTCGCGGGTTAAGACGTTGGGCTTGTTGTAGGTAAGTCAGATTCTTATGGTCTGTAAAGATAGTGGTTCTGTGCTGGGCCCCCTCCAGCCATTGTCGCCATTCTTCCAATGCAAGTTTAATGGCTAGTAATTCTTTGTCGCCGATAGTATAGTTGCGCTCCGCAGAAGAGAATTTTCTTGAAAAATACGAGCAGGGATGAGACGTACCTTTGGCATCAGTCTGGCTTAAAACTGCTCCTACTCCCTCGGTGGAGGCATCAACTTCAACTGTAAAGGAGCGACTTGGGTCAGGATGGCGAAGACAGGGCTGTCGTAAAAAGGAGTCCTTAAGAGCCTGAAATGCTTCCTCCGCGGCAGTGGGCCAATTAGTGATATTAGCTCCTTTACGTGTGAGTGCAGTGAGTGGTGCCGATAATTTTGAAAAGTCCTTAATAAAATGACGGTAGTAATTGGCAAAACCAAGAAATCTTGCAAGGCTTTTAGCCCCTTCGGTTGAGCCCATTCTTGTATGCTTTTTATTTTTGTAGGGTCCATTTGGA
Source organism: Rhinatrema bivittatum (assembly GCF_901001135.1). Classification (NCBI taxonomy): domain Eukaryota; kingdom Metazoa; phylum Chordata; class Amphibia; order Gymnophiona; family Rhinatrematidae; genus Rhinatrema; species Rhinatrema bivittatum. The sequence continues at coordinate 76,423,062 of NC_042616.1, forward strand.
AACCTCAGTTAGAAATAATGTAACCCAGGAACGGCAAAGACTCAGTTTCAAAAATACATTTCTCCAGTTTAGCATACAACTGATGGTCCCTGAGTCTTTGTAATACTTGCAGCACGTGTTGACGATGAGTTGGTAAGTCCTTGGAGAAAACCAAAATATCATCAAGATATACCACCACGCAAGTATGTAACAGGTCTCTGAAGATTTCATTAATAAAATTTTGAAAAACTGCAGGAGCATTAGTTAAACCAAACGGCATTACCAAATATTCATAATGTCCGTCTCTGGTGTTGAACGCAGTCTTCCATTCATCCCCTTCTAGTATTCATACCAAATTGTACGCACCACGGAGATCCGGTTTGGAAAAAATTTGAGCTCCTTGCAGACGGTCAAATAATTCCGCAATGAGAGGCAAGGGATACCGATCTTTAATAGTAATAGCATTGAGACCTCTATAATCGATGCAAGGGCGTAAAGTCCTGTCTTTTTTTTCCACAAAGAAAAAACCAGCCCCCGCGGGCGAGGTGGATCGTCGGATAAATCCTTTTTGCAGGTTGTCCTGAATATATTCAGTCATAGCTCGAGTTTCGGCAACAGACAGAGGATAGACGCGCCCACGCGGTGGGGTGGAACCAGGCACCAACTTGATTGCGCAGTCGAACGTCCGATGAGGAGGCAAGGTATCGGCCGCTTTCTTAGAGAATACATCTGCAAATTGTTTATATGGAGGGGGCAATTCCCCCAGAGTTGAGGCACAGATATAATTGGAAGCGGAACCGGAGTCCTTCAAACAAGTCCCGGAACATTCAGGGCCCCACTGTGTTAGTCATAAGGAAGTCCAATCAAATTGGGGATTGTGGCGTTGCAACCAAGATATGCCCAATACCACAGGATGGATAGCTCTCTCCAAGACATAGAACGTGATTTGTTCAGAATGGTCCGGTGCAATGAAACAGTCCATAGGCTCCGTTTGATGCGTAATCCTGCCGGGTAAAGGTTCCCCGTGAATGGAGGAAAGGATTAGAGGCATTTGACACAGTCGGACTGGGATGTGGAGTTCATCCACCAGGTTTTGCAGGATGAAATCTCCTCCGGCTCCAGAATCCACCAGAGCCAAGGTGGTAAATCCTCGTCCGTTTATATGAAGAGTTACTGGTAGAGTGAGTGGGGGTTTTGGAGAGGAAATGCCCAGGGAAACGCCCCCCAAAGTCCCTAGGCTTTGAAGTTTCCCGGACGAATAGGGCAGGTAGCTAGACGATGTCCGGAACCACCACAGTACAAGCAAAGCCCAGATCTACGTTGTCTCAAACGTTCCTCCGGAGTCAACGGGCCCCTTCCGAGCTGCATAGGTTCGTCCCTGGGACCCTCACTGGTAGGGGTTTCTCGAGGAGTCGTAGTGGTGGGTGGCAGGGCCTGGGAAAATGTAGGCCGTCTTCTCCAGTTACCACCCTCACGTGCTCTTTCTTGTAGCCTCCGGTCGATCCTTGTGGCCAATTCAATGGTGCTATTTAAAGAAGCCGGAAGTTCTTGGGCGGCCAACTCATCTTTGATTTTTGCAGTGAGTCCTTCTAAATAGATGGTCCGAAGAACACTCTCCTCCCAATGGAGTTCATTGGCTAATGTGCGGAAGTCAATATTGTAATCTGTGAGAGACCTTCCTCCTTGGCGTAGATGGAGTAGGTCAGTGGCGGCAGCAGCTTGTTTCCCAGGTTCTTCGAAGGTAGTCCGAAACAGTTCAATAAATTGAGAGTAATTCTGCAACACTGGATCCGATCGTTGCCATAAAGGAGAAGCCAAGGTGAGGGCCTTGCCTTCCAACAGAGACAGGATGTAGGTGGTCTTGGTGACGTCATCAGGAAAGAATGGTGACTGTAGTCGGAAATGCATTGTGCATTGGTCTAAAAATCCCAGACAAAGACGAGGATCTCCGGCGTATCTTGGAGGTGCTGGAAGTGGAAGGACTGGACGGAGGCTGCTCGGTGCTGGAAGTGAAGCAGGTGTGACCCGTGGAGCTGTGGCAGATACACCAGGCTGGTTGGCCACCACCACATCAAGCCGGGCGTTGAGCCGCTCCATGGAGGCGGCCATGGATTCTAGCATACTCTGTTGTTCCATGATTTTCTGGGCCAGGCCGGGAATGGCTCGTAAAGCTGAGGCCTCTGCCGGGTCCATGGCCTTGACTTACTGTTATGCTCGGTGAAGTGGACCCTTAGTTCAACGATGACTGATTAGGCTACCGTCGGTAGGCGAGGCCGATCCTCGGAGTTGCAGGTAGAAACGAAGAAGATCTGGATGCAGGCGCCTCCTGCTGGTCGTGTAATCCAGATGCTGGCGCCTCCAGCAGGTCGAGGAGCAAACCCCGAGGATCTCTTAACGAAGTTCAGTCCAAGAGTCGTGAGCCAGAGAGGTTCGCAGCCAGTCCAAGGAGTCGAGAGCCAGAGGTGTCCGCAGCCAGTCCAAGGGTCGAAAGCCAGAGGTGTCCACAGCCAGTCCAGGAGTCGAGAGCCAGAGGTGTCCGCAGCCAGTCCAAGGGTCAAGAGCCAGAGGTGTCCGCAGCCAGTCCAGGAGTCGAGAGCCAGAGGTGTCCGCAGCCAGTCCAAGGGTCGAGTGCCAGAGAGGATACGTCGCCAAGCCAGGGATCGAAGAACCAGAAGAGACGTCAGCCGGACCAGGAATCAACACAGAAGGACGACCAGGAACCAGGAACCAAACAAACTAGAGATGTGAATCGTGTCCTCGATCGTCTTAACAATCGATTTCGGCTGGGAGGGGGAGGGAATCGTATTGTTGCCGTTTGGGGGGGTAAAATATCGTGAAAAATCGTGAAAAATCGAAAAATCGTAAAATCGCAAAACCGGCACATTAAAACCCCCTAAAACCCACCCCCGACCCTTTAAATTAAATCCCCCACCCCCAATGACTTAAATAACCTGGGGGTCCAGCGGCGGTCCGGAACGGCAGCGGTCCAGAACGGGCTCCTGCTACTGACTCTTGTTGTTTTCAGCCGGCGCAATTTTCCAAAATGGCGCCGAAAAATGGCGGCGGCCATAGACGAACACGATTGGACGGCAGGAGGTCCTTCCGGACCCCCGCTGGACTTTTGGCAAGTCTTGTGGGGGTCAGGAGGCCCCCCCCAAGCTGGCCAAAAGTTCCTGGAGGTCCAGCGGGGGTCAGGGAGCGATTTCCCGCCGCGAATCGTTTTCCGTACGGAAAATGGCGCCGGCAGGAGATCGACTGCAGGAGGTCGTTCAGCGAGGCGCCGGAACCCTCGCTGAACGACCTCCTGCAGTCGATCTCCTGCCGGCGCCATTTTCCGTACGGAAAACAATTCGCGGCGGGAAATCGCTCCCTGACCCCCGCTGGACCTCCAGGAACTTTTGGCCAGCTTGGGGGGGGCCTCCTGACCCCCACAAGACTTGCCAAAAGTCCAGCGGGGGTCCGGAAGGACCTCCTGCCGTCCAATCGTGTTCGTCTATGGCCGCCGCCATTTTTCGGCGCCATTTTGGAAAATGGCGCCGGCTGAAGACAACAAGATTCAGTAGCAGGAGCCCGTTCCGGACCGCTGCCGTTCCGGACCGCCGCTGGACCCCCAGGTTATTTAAGTCATTTGGGGGGGGGTTCGGGAGGGTGGGGGGTTTAATTTAAAGGGTCGGGGGTGGGTTTTAGGGGGTTTTAGTGTGCCGGCTCACGATTCTAACGATTTATAACGATAAATCGTTAGAATCTCTATTGTATTGTGTTCCATAACGGTTTAAGACGATATTAAAATTATCGGACGATAATTTTAATCGTCCTAAAACGATTCACATCCCTAAAACAAACTCAGGAGCCAAGAAGTCAAGGCAAGGTCTGAGGGCACAGACCTTGCTTAAATAGTCCCAGCCAATCAGGAAGACGCTAACTCACATCCTGTGAGTATCTCTTTAAAGCAGAGCCAGAGCCACCCGCGCGGCCCTAGCAGCAAGTCAGGGGGCGGAGCTAAGCCGCGCGGAGAAGACGCCGCGGCCATGTTGGGGAAGCTGCGGCTGACGACCCCGGCAGCGTTGAGGCTCCGTTCGGCCCCTGGGGACAGCGGTAGGTCCCGGTCGCGGCGTGCCGCGGCCGGTATTCATAACAGTGTGTGTGTATAGGGTGGGGGAGAGAGAGAGTGCATATGTGTGTATGAGGTAGGAGTGAGAGCACGGGTATATATTTGTGTATAGTGTAAGATAGAGAAAACACATGTGTGTTTGTAGTGGGAGAGAGAAAGCAAGTATGAGTGTGTGTGTGTGTGTGTGTGTGTGTGTGTGTGTGTGTGTGTGTGTATGTGTGTCTGGGGTGGGAGGAGAAAGTGTAACCCCTTATATTTTCAGATTCTCATGCAGCCGAGAGATTGAGAAAGGGCCCCTTCTCAGTTCATATGTCAGACTCTGTACCTAGATATTCTCCAGAAGATCATGCTGTTGTGCTGCCACTCAGAGACTGAGGAATATTTTCAAAATGCTTTCCACACATGAAAATCTGTTTTATATACTTTGAAAACCAACCTGCAATAGGAAGAGGTGCTCTGGAGGGGTGTAAAGGATTCATGCAGCACTTCCTTTAGATTTTCTAAAGCATACATGTATTTCTCCACACATCAAAATTACCCCTACTCGGGGGCAAGTGCAACTTTGTGCATGAATGAATGTTGACTGATGGACCAGAGACATCTGCAAATTTACAAGGCAGTTCTGTTACAAAATTACCCACCCTGGGAAGAGATGGTAGGTCATTTTATGTTGTCTTCCACGAAGCTGATATAATTCAGTGGAATCATTCTGAAAGCCAGGGACAGATTTAGGCACAGGCAACTAGGGTAGGGCCCCAAATTCTTAAAACTGGGACTTTCCCTGCTGCTCTCTTCTTTCTGGGGCCAAAATCCCACCCAGCCCAGTCCTCTGCCTCTGGATGCCATAATCTTAAATCCGGCCCTGCTGAGAGCTACTGCCAATTATTTTTCAAGCTGTGACAAAATAAGAGGGCTCTTTAAAATGAGAGTTGCACCTACCTTTTGTTTTGTTCAGCTGTTCTTCACTACCTTTCAGACAATTGTGTTCATCTGTCTTTAGCTTGGTGATTAAAACGCATGCTGGATGCAGGTATCCGGCCACCTGAAACCAGAACAGGATAAAACATTTTCAGGAATTCCCATTCTGATTTAATGCACAGTGTGACAATATATTAGGGATAGGTTCCCTTTCCATTCAGATTCAAGCTACCCCCTCCTACTTCCTTACTGCTTCTAATTAGAAAGAAGCATGATCAGCTATCACAGTTACTAACATTGATCAGCATTCTTCCCTGGCAGTAACAAAAAGTAATCACAAAAAACCAAGAGTGATGAACTGTCTCAAAAAATATCAATTAACAAAAAAAGAGACACACATAAATGAAGGCTTTAATAAGTCTCAGCACAACGTAGTGCAAAGATGTTCAAAAATACTTCATTTTTAGTTTTTTTATATAAAAATATGGGGGCGGATTTTAAAACGAGCGCGAATAGCCTACTTTTGTTTGCGCTCCAGGCGCAAACAAAAGTACGCTGGATTTTAGTAGATACGCGCGGAGCCGCGCGTATCCGCTAAAATCCTGGATCGGCGCACGCAAGGCTATCGATTTCGTATAGCCGGCGCGCGCCGAGCCGCGCAGCCTACCCCCGTTCCCTCCAAGGCCGCTCCGAAATCGGAGCGGCCTCGGAGGGAACTTTCCTTTGCCCTCCCCTCACCTTCCCCTCCCTTCCCCTACCTAACCCACCCGCCTGGCCCTGTCTAAACCCCCCCCTTACCTTTGTCGGGGGATTTACGCCTCCCGGAGGGAGGCGTAAATCCCCGCGCGTCAGCGGGCCTCCTGCGTGCCGGGACGCGACCTGGGGGCGGGTCCGGAGGGCACGGACACGCCCCCGGGCCGCCCCGGGGCGTAGCCACGCCCCCGGAACGCTCCCGACACGCCCCGAAAACGCCGCGCGGTTCGGGCCCGCCCCCAACACGCCCCCCCGACATGCCCCCTCCGAAAACCCCGGGACTTACGCGAGTCCCGGGGCTCTGCGCGCACCGGTAGGCCTATGTAAAATAGGCTTCCCGGCGAGCAGGGCTCTGAAAATCCGCCCCATGATGTTTGTTATGGACTTTCTTGTTTAAATCTGTTATATTTTTAGAGCAAAGAGAGAAAGAGAGAGAGAGAAAACAAGCCTATTTACAAGGCCCTCACAGTAGTGAAGTATTTATATCTCTATAGGAAGGCCATCTAATAGGCTGAGGTGAGGTGTTAGTGGTGGTTTAGAGGCAAGTTTCTCATGCAGAGTGAGATGTACAAACAGCACAGTACACCTCGGTGAAGATTTGACGTCATTTGGAGTGAGGAAAGCCTCACAAAGATGCCATTTCTATTATGTTCTCTCACCCTAGCTTGATGGACTCTATAACAGGGTACCATCATGCTAGGGTGAGATAATATAGTACAGAGGCTCTCTCCCTCCTTCCTTCACCCCCCTCCCCTCCTCTCCCACCTCTCTCCTCCCAAGCCCAGAAATAACCAAAATGCAATTCTGAAAATTTATCACAAATTGCATTATGGCCATTTTGGGTATATCGCACAGCCTAATACCTGGAAAAAAGGCATAGTTATTTCCAGCATTAAAACCATGCAATAGCATGCATTATGCTATCACACAGTGCAACATTACCCCTCATTTTACTAAATCCCACCCAAACTCCTCTCTGATCCCACCCCTTCCAAAAATATGCATTCATGCCGTGCACTAGCACTATTATTGCATGCCTTATGGCATTAACGCATGCGTTAAACCATTATCGAGTGCGTTAATGCCAAAACACATTTTGATGAATGACCCAGTTTGTTTGGTAACAAAAAGTAAGTCGGAGTTTCAAACAGCATAAACAATAAGCCATCAGCTTTTTGCCTACTATGCTGGCAGGGCAGGGTGAGGAAGTCTGCATTTCACTAGCCGGGTTTATTGAACTGCTCCAAAGAAATGAGTGTTTTGGAAGGCAGGCAGGAGTCGGGGGTGTAAACTACATATATATACTGAAGTTTCAAAATATGCATATGTAGTTTATTGCATCTTAATCCCATCCACAAATTACACAGGTACTTTTATACCCACATAGCTGTAGTGAATTTTCAAAGGGTGTTGCCTGGGTTATTTCTCATTATACAGCTTCCCTATATACCCTCTTATTGTATTACCATCCAGCTTAATGGAACTTTCCCCCAAAACTCCTTTACTACATCAGGCCCATATCTTTAAAGAGCTATGAGCCACATTATTAAAGGGCATACTACAAGAAAGTTTCGCATGAAGGCTAAAAATATTGTAGCCAGATTGCTAATTTCAGTATGAGCAGCCTAGTCCCTAAGATCAGTGGTGTTCAAAGCAGTTCTCAGGCTTCTCCTAGCCAGTCAGATTTTTAGGACATCTTTAATGAGTACACATGAGATATACACATGAGATATATCTACCTCCAGAGTATGCAAATGTACCTTGAGCATATTCATTAGGTATATCCTTAGGGACCTTCATTTTCACATTTTATTTTCCCCAGGAATTTATCAGTGTTTATTACAAAAATGCAGGAAATCAGTGGGAAAAGATGACATTGTTTTTTCCAAAATAATATAACTTTTGTTCCTGTTGAAATAAAATTATGATAAATTCTCAGGAAAAATAAAATCAAAACTGAAAATGGAACCTCCTTACACACCCTGAAACCCTTAAAAAGACCTGAGGAATCCTGAAAACCTTAGGGAGATCAGAGTATTCGTTTGAGCACAGCATTGACTAAGATGATGAGATACAGAATGTACAAGGGATGATTAGCAGGGGGTAAACCCTCTCCCACTCCTCTAATACATCTCAAGGGCCTTCCGGCTCTTCCAATCCCTCCCTCCCTCCCAACCTCCAACAATTGTTGGGTCTTCCATCCATGGCAGCTGGATACAACGTGAAGCTCCACTAGATGGTACCATTTGACAGGAGGTATCTGGATTGCTGGTGAAGACTAGGGATATGCGTGGAAAGATTTATTGGTTCAGTTTGTTATTATGTAGGTTTGCTTGACTCCTTGATCCCTTTCATTCTTTTCGGGTACAAAAACATGTTATTTGTTTCCATCCAATTGTAATAAAACTAGCACTTAAGGCATCATCAGCAAAGAAACATCACTTCAAGGCACCGAGAGTGGGGCAAAGTGCCACCATGCTTGGCATGGTCATCTAAAAAGACTGCGATAGGACAAAAAAAAAGCACGAACAATGGCAAGAACCCAAAGATACCAAAAGAGTTGCAAAGGGCACCTACAAAAATGGCACCAAAAGAGGAGCAATGCAACACCTACCATGGCAAGAACATCCCAAGGCTCCAAAAGCTGAGTAAAAAGCACCAACAACAGTGGCATGAACACCATAAGGCACCGTGAGAGGGGCAAAATGGCAACCGAAGTAGCAGGAATTGCCCAAGTCACCATGAAAGGAGCAGGAACAATTTGGGCAGCAACAGTGACAGAACAGCACAGGAAGGCACTGAACCAGGAAAGGTGGAGTGGGAAGAGAAGGTTTTTCTTTTATTTTTAGGAGGTCAATATTCAGCAGGACTTATGTGGCTAAGTAGTGGCTGCTGAATATATGCACTAGTTCAGCCGCATAAGAAGTAGGCGTGCAGCGGGCAGATCGGAGGGCAGAGCTAATTTACCATACAACGTATGTGGCTAACTGCCAATATTTTAGACTTAGGCACATAAGTTGTACGGCTAAGCTAGACGTGCCATAGAGTAGATCCAAAGTTAGCCGGTTAGACTTATACAGCTAAGCGCTCAGTTATCCAGCAGCAGAGCCATGCCACTGAATATGCATTGTAACTTAACCAGATAAGTTCTAACTGGCTACATTACTTAAATGGCCAGCTTTGAATATTGCCCTCGATGTTTTTATGTCAGGGCCAAAGCACTCCAGCATATCTAAGAAAAAAGGCAGGAAGAAGGAAGGTCATTAACAGTGGACAAAAACAGCAAGGCACTGAACCAAGAGAGAGAGACAGGATGGAAGGAACAGAATGGGAAGCAGCAGCAAGAGTAGCAACTGACGACAACACAGCAAGATGCTGAGTGCAAAATCTGTGAGCATTAATTGATTGAAGTTGTCTACTCAGTCCTCCTATCACTTGCATGGAAATTTACAGAAATCTAGCAGCAGGAAGTTTATTTAAAAGAAGACCCATTTCTCCAACAAATCTGGTGCCAGTCATGAATGATATGGACTCATGATGCCCTCTGCCATTGAGAATAACCATTCACTAGACACACTAGCTGGTGGGTTGGAAATGCTGGGCCACCTTGGTAGATCTGACCAGACTATGGCCTTGTGTGCACAATATGCCAATGGGTCTGTGGTCATGTCTTCAATGGGATCTGTAAGATAGTTAATGACTGAAATGTGTGCAAAGGTCTCCTTTGCTGGGGGGGATAGTGGCCTTTGCTGCCACTGCTGTAGCTATGACCTGTGGCCCATTAGTTCATTTTGTAGTAACCATGGGGGAGAGGGGGTTGGCAGATAAAGGTGGCAGCTGACAGGGTGCTACTCATGCTGACACTACATATGGGATGCCCACACTTTTTGTCCTGCATCCCCACTGTCTCTCTGACTCTGGTGCTCCTGTTCCTGCACCTTAGTCACCAGTATGTCTGTCCTGTAAATTAGAATATTGTCCCAGATGGCAATGCTCCCTTTCAGTTGCAGGTCACACAGCATGTAAATACCCTTTTTGCTGAAGGGTTTGAGCCTATTTTGTAGTTGCTGCTGCAAGAAATCTGTGAGCACTAACACTGTGATGCCAGTCCCTATTCCTGGAGAAACTCTAACTTTTCCTCAAAGATATTGATTATGGGTGATTCTTGTGGAAATGACATTTTCTGTAGCATCCTTAAAGGGCTTGACGACTTTTACTATCTGCCCATTGTGTAACTAATCATGATGCCCAAGGAGCAATCTATATATACGTTGGTTCCCAGAGACAAGATATGAAGGGTTATGTGTTATTCCACTGACCTCTGTAGCATCAGATAGGTGGAATTCCACTTGGTACCTATATTCTCAATAAACTGGAACCCCCACTGCTTCCTTTTTTAACACGGAGCTCTTGCTCACTCTTCATGCTTCAGAGAAAATTCCCAGCTATTTCCCTGCACCAATGTATCAGGTCCTTAAAGACAAAACTGTTGCATTCCCTGCCCCCAGACCCAGAAAAATAATGGATTTCCTCTCCTTAAAGCCCCCATCTTCCACTTACTTTTTCATGTTGGCACCACAGTTTGCAACAAAAAAATCCAGAAACACCAGTCCTATCTCTCTAGCCTAGCTACCAGCCCTCCATCTTCCTCCTTATTGCTACTAATATAAGGACTGAGGTATGGCTCTTGTCCATTATCTGGGTATGCAGCAGAACTCACCTACACCCTGCTACATTTTCCCCACTAGAGCTGCTGTCTGCCACTACCTTGTCAAGTTGTCACCAGTGTGCCATCAGAGAGCTTGCATAGCCTTCTCGATCATCCCGATGTCATTGATGAAATAGATAGTACTCCATTTTAATCACTTCCACCTTCGTGCAAGTACAGCACTAACAGATAGATTTTAAAAGTGTTGCTTGCGCAAAAAACAGCTCTATACACGCGTATGTGGGCCATGCGCGAGCAGCACAAATTTTAAGAAGCCAGGAAGTATGCGTGTGTCAAGAATAAGGAGGCAGAAAAGGACATTCTGGGGTGGGGCCAAGAGAGAATCTGACACTCTATATATCTCACTGTAAGAGGGCACTTTCAACTCAGGGTGGTTGGTTTTTTTTTTGGGGGGGGGGGAAGTGTTACATTGGTCTGCCTAGGGCACAAGGGTCTGTAGACCCTTGTATTACTGCACTTCCCTCCCAAAAAAAAACTCATCCTGAGTTGAAAGTGCCCCTCTTACAGCAGGAGATATATAGAGAGTCAGATTCTCTCTCTCTCTCTCCCTCTCTCCGTTCCCCCCCCCCCCCCCAGTCACTCATGAGTACATGTGTAAGGGCTCCAACACATACATGCAGTAGGGATATGTTCAATGGTAGACGTGTACTTGCATTGCATGCACGATATAAGATTGAACATATTTTTGCTCGCGTGCCCAATATGCATGTTTATGAGTGTACATGTGCACCTTTTAAAATGTACGTGTTAACCTCTATCAGTATACATGCTAAAGGTCTATAGCATGCACATTAAATGTTAGTAGCGGTTAGTGACGGCCACTTAGTAATTCATGAAATATTAATTGTTCCTATTTGTAAGTGAATAGCTTACAAGATTTTCACCACCTGTTCACTGTGATATTTATTGCATTCAGGTCACCTAAACAACATGGTCAAATAACTGGAAAATACTTGCAATTTCTGTTAATTTGTCTATTAATATGGTCTGAATATTTCTGAAAGAAAAAAATGTTCAATAGAATGTTTGAACTAAATTGATGATATCTAAACATAGGATTATTTTTTTTTAAAGAACTTATTTGGGTAAAAGAGTGTTTTACATTCAGAAATGGGCTGATTTTTTACAAAATTGTCTGTCCAATATATGGATAAATATATGCACGTATGTCATGTTCATACGCAGTTTACTAGGACTGAGCAGACGCGTTCTTTGAGATGGAGTTGAGAAGAGTTTAGATTTCAGAGAATGCGTTTTTGTTTTAAAAAAAATATGCATGTAATTGTTATGAAAAAATTTGTGCAGACAATTTAGCAAGTGTACCTTAACAAAGTAAACTAAAAATTAGCTAAAAAATCAAATTAGAATGGAGCTATACTATAACATTTATAATGCCAAAAATCTTCATAATTGATTGTAATCTATGCATTAATGAGCAAACAACCATAGTAAACAAAGGGATTTTTTTCATAGCAATTACCTCAAAACTATTTTATTTTACATTTTGAACCCTCTGAATTGGGCTTTTCCTAGAATTAGTATCAGGACAGATACAGTCCTTGGCTTCATACCAATCGTGTTCCTTTTCCCAGACAAAAAAAAATCAAGTAACTAACAGACCAGAATATACTTACTCCACCACAATTAGGGACCTTCTTTTCAGTTTTTATTTTATTAATCCCTGGAATTTATTAGTGTTCATTATAATGAACAAAAATGGGTGAACTTCAATGGGAAAAAATGAGTCACTGTATTCCACTGGTTTTTCTTACATTTTTGTTCATTTTTATAAACACTGATAACTTCCAAGGAAAAATAACATAAACACTGAAAACAAAGATCTCTAACCACAAATTGTTTAAAAATACAGTAATTTCACTCTATATCCAGAACTTTGTTGATTAGTTTAAAATAATTCTCTGAAAACAGTGTATTCACATACCAGAATACAAGTTTTCTGTTATGCACTGAGGTGAGATTGGTGCTGCCCAACTGGTAACCTAATTGGGGCCCCACCATCAGTAGACCAGCTCACTGGAACTGGGACCAGGTCAGGGTTTCCTCTACACCAGCCTCCTCCAGCTCAAGTTGAGCCCTCGGATTCATAGGCCAGAAGGCTTAGGCGAGGGTCCCATGGATACCAAACAGGCACGGTCAAGGAACAGGCCAAGGTCAGGGCTGGCGGTAGAACAGCAGTGCGGTCCTGGCAAAGATCAGGGCAGGCAGATAGCAAGCAGCATGAAATTCAGATGAGGGACGGGGCAGGCGTAGATCAGGCAGTGTCAGGTCCAGACAATGGTCAGAGCATGAGAGGACAATCCAAAGAACAAGAGAGTACAATGCAAGGAAGAATCAAGGCTAGAGCAGAGCAAGACGAAGAAGGGCTGGATGAGGGAAGGCAGGAACAGAGCAAGGCAAGATGGACAAGGCTGGGCAGGCTGGAGAAAGCAAGGCAAGCTGGAGCAAAGCAGGAACGAGCAACACACGCTGAGGCAAGGCGGGGGAACCTGTTGCTGAGGCATCTGCTGGCTGCCTGGAGAACACTTAAAACGGGCAGAGATCACTGTCATTATCAAAGGGCGTCACTGTCCTTTTCCCACCGCGGGGCCTTTAAGAGCTCTGAATGCATGCACTCACCCGCCTAAGAGGAATACCATAGAGCAGGAGTATGGAGGCATCCTGGCTGCGTCAGCAGCATCTGGCTATGGTGGCGTTGGGGATGAATCAGGCCGGCTGCGAGATGGCCCCCCACGGTCGACCCAGCGCCATATTTTCAGCTAGAGGTCACTTTTGGTAAGTCAATTATTTGGTAAGCCAATTATTGATTGTCTGATCTATCCTTAAATTATTTACAAATATATTGGTCATGATATCCACACTAACGTGTGGCAAGCTCCTGGGACTCGTTCTCAGACCCCTCCACCCAGGAATAGTAACGAGGAGGGGGGTCAGCACCTTCACTTCAAATCACGTGAGATCAAGAAAGAGTATGGAGAGAATGACAGTGGCTGCCAGCACCTGAAAGCAAGGGGAACAAGGCACAAGAGAGTGACCGCTAGCTACTGAAGGTGAAGCAGGAGAAAATAAGAAGCCATAAGTTACCTGAATGGTTCCCCCAGTACCTCAACAAACACAGAAGTAAGAATAAAGGGCCAGTGAGTGAAAGCAGAAAATTCAGAAGGCATTTCAAGGACCCTAAATGTCTCTAAGATAGACAACTGAGAGGATACACACTCCCAGGGCTGCCTATTAAAGGAGTATAAATTCTGCACCAATTAAAAACTTAATTATCCTTACAAGATGTTCTGTCTGATTGGTAAAGATGATTGACCAAACAGGCCATAAAGACA